>NC_056730.1:229836509-229904009 GCF_019279795.1 Protopterus annectens | reverse complement strand
CCCAGTTGTCTTATATGGAGATTTTTTACCCATACATTGACTGAAAAAGGGGTTTTCTGGCCACACAGACTCTTCTTGTAAATAAATGCAATACATGAAATTAATAAATCCTAGACTGTCAGTTCAATGCACATTAAAATGTCCTCTGTTTTAAATAAAGCTACCTCTAAAAATTGTATGTCTTGATTTGTGTTTGCCTAGCAGAAAGAAAGCTATTGTAATGCACTGCATTAATGAAAAAATTAATATGGAAATAAAGGACAGATGTCTCAAAAGTCAATTTATATTTAAAGCACTAGAAAAGCATTTAACATTTTCAAGAAACAAGTGCAAGCTGTTGCAAAGAATGCAATCACCTTACACTATTTTGTTTTTTATGTCAGAATAGCTAAGCGATGTATAATAATGCTAACCTCTGGTTCGAGACTGATGGTTGGTGAGAGCATGTGTATGAATTTCCTTTGACCACTGATGCTGCTTGAAGCCAAGTGTTGTGCAACAGATAATTAAAAAAAAATACAAATAATAAAAAATCAGTTGTATAACTGATTTGTCACAATGTGTCTAATGTTTCCATATTTTTGACCAGATTAAATGTTGTAAATGGGTGGATATGACAGAGCAGTAAAGGAGAAGAAAGCAGATGGTTACACAGATTGTGGAATTGTATAACAAGAACATTGCAGTCATGTCAGCCTTATGATTCCCATGCCGTTGTCATAATGATTTGTTAGCTAGGGTAGGCTCAGTGAAAAAAATAATGCCTTTTCAGGGTAATCAGGGAAAAGTTTGCTTAAATGACTTGCTCAGGGTCAAATAGACAAATGAGGGCTGACAAAATCAAACTCTGCACTCTAGCCAGTACAGGCCCCAGCATTAGTCCCCTGCACCAAATGTACTGCCAGTGTGCAACATGGCAAACCTCAATCACAGTTTTTCCTTCTAAGAATATCTTGGTCAGTGACTAATGCATTCTATGGTTATTTATGTGATTAGGACTAACATGACGATTGCTGACATCATCTGATGAAGCGACTTTGGAACACGCACCTTACATTAATCATTGATTAATGTCACAGACGTTTTCACATTAAATAATATACTTTTTTTCTGTACACATATTTATAGATCTGCTATGTGTCAGACCTTTGCAATTTGTATGTTTTAGCAGCATGGCTCATTAACAACAACTGGGTAACACAAGTCCTAATGAGGTGCACCTGCAATCTGTCACTCTGACTATCTCGCAATAACTTCTGTCAGGAATTCTTTCCCATTGCTTATGTATGTGCATGCCATTGTACAGAACTCAGCGCAATACCCGGTTTGGTCATCATGCAAGTTGTGTAATTCTGAAATGGTAAAGAGATAAGAATTAATGAGCATACACATTGTGGCTAAAGGGTGGAATCTAAACAATATAAGCATAACAATGAGCAGGGATCATGGCTACAGAAGTCGGTTTTACTTTTGTAGGAGTGAACTGTTGCAGTTTAGTTTTCTTCCCTTATGGCAGGTGTATATTATGTTCTACACCTGCTTCTTTGGTCAGTGTACTTTTTCTTTGCTGTGTGCTTATAGGTGGTACATGTGAATGGTTTAATTGTTTGTCTCTGCATCCCAATGTTTACAAGTTGTCTGCATGTGTACATTGGCCACCCATGTGTACCAGCATCCAAGCACAATAAACTTGCTTGGTGTGATCTTAAGCTTTCCATGTGCCATTGAAACGTTGCATTCTTTCAAACGTGGGTATGCAGGATAATTATATGGATGGCTTTTTTGTATGGTGTTTCTGTGTATTATAACTATTTTGTCTGAGAAGGTTATGTGTTTGATTGTATTTCAGTCAAACAAGTTATTTTGTTGTTTTTAAATGTATTAGAGCTAGTGGAAATTACTAGGTCTATTTATTTGTTTTTAGCAGGTACACCTATGTTACTGTCAGGCCCTAGAAATGTGCCTTATATACCCATTAGTGGCATTCTCATCCATGTTGTTAAGAGTAATAGTCTTGTGGGACCATGGCTGCTAATTGTAGTGTTTTCCACATTAACAAGGCTATGAGTGTCATGCATGTTAGGCTACAACCAGATCCAGCTGTATACCTATGTTCACTGAGGCTGAGAATGAGGTGGTACTACAAGCTGTCCATCTCTATCGTAGACTGCTCACTGCTTTTCAACTCGCCAACATGCCCCTGTGTGGCCATGTCTGGAGACAGGTTGTTCAGGATGTCAATGCTTTTGGTGGGCATGGCTGTAGCTGGAATGGGTTGTCATCTGCTTTCAGTTTAGCCAAAAAATTCACAAGATTCCTATCTGAGATACATGATCAATTATGCATGACAGTCATGCAAAAACAGTCAATAAATTCCTCCTGTTCTACTGTCCATTAAAGAGCCCCCCCCAGGAATTCATTGTTTTTCACACTGACTACACTTTCAACTACCTCAAGTTACCGATCAACTTTTGTTTTCAGGTTCTTTCACATTAAGGAAGATAGGATATGTTCTCTGCAAGTAAACATAACTATATAAAATGGCTCAAAAATTCTAATTTTCCTGAAAAGATTTAATAAGTGGCCAATTCTATCTGCAATCAGCAAAATTCAACTTACCTTTTATGCACGCACATCTCAACCATATCAGAAATGTCCATAAGGGTAGCCTACAATTGACTAACATAACATTTGCTGTAATGTGACAGCAGTATTACTCTTTTGACAAGACAATCCTTCAGTGCACTGTATGAGTACTGTGTGTAGTATAGCGTACTGCATATGTATATATACACACACACACACACACACACACACATGTATATAATACATGCACTCACAGTACACACATAGATATACATATCTATATTTTATATATATATATATATATATATATATATATATATATATATATATATATATATATATATATATATATATACACACATACGTGTGTGCATGTGTGTGTGTGTCTGTGCTGCTTCATACTTTTTTGATTAATGTCTCTATTACTAATCCATGTGTTTGCTTAGGTGATTTTTGATGTTTGGTGAAAGAATGATGAGAGTAAGAGTTTTTTACACTGTGCATCTGCACCAATATTTTCAAGCAGAGATACCTTAAGATCCTTTCAGTCACACACATCATTTCTGAGTCAGCAGTTTTTGCATATCCCATGCGTGAGCAAAAGTTGTTTCAGATATTTTTTGCATCAGATGTACTTTTCTTACACCGTTATATTGTGTACAAGTTGAGGGCTTCATGGTTAAGTATTTATGAGTCATTTCAACTATGGATTCTGAGTCTGATTTGCAGCTCTGCTAAAATTGTATCAGTAATCCTGCTGGAATTAGTAAAGTCTAATTATGCAATGACCACTGATTAATATTCAGAAAAGAACATGGCAATGAGACAATTTTAATTGGTGTGCGCATGTTAAATTCACAATTCGCAAATAAAGAAAATTGCTAGCTGTGGTAAAATATACGCTATTATGGCTCGTGAATATAGGAAAATATGGTCACCATCCTCTCTGTCAGGAAGTTAGAAAACTAATAATCTTTATCATTTTACTAACAGGAGGGAATGCCATTGCCCATTGTGTATGTACTACATAATGACACGATCTCTTTTAAAAAAGTGCTTGTTTAAGCATGACCACATGACCATGACCTCCAGTGCAGCCAACATAATGCAAGACTGAAAACTTTAATAGGCATCAGGAACTGAACTCATCCTTCTAATATGCATCTAAGCCATACATTCATATAGAACATCCATTCTTCCTTACTGTAGACTCACCAAAACGACAGACACACAAAGAAAGGCAAAATGATATGAGGTTATGTCATTATTTATAAAGGCAGTACATTTCATTTTGATTTAATAATAATATTATAAAAAGTACACTTTTACTACTATCCTCTACTGTCCATCTATTTTTACTTATCATTTAAAAGAGAAATAAAATGCTGCAGAAAAAAATATATAACTGAACTGACAATGTGCACTGCCTGATTTTTATAATAGTGAATAGTGACTAGTGAATATTCATAGTTAAATAATACCATTGTAAAACAATGCAGTTATTTAGATGTGCCTCAATAGTTTTCAGTACAATTTGAAATAAAACTGTTAAATTAAATCCTCATCTCTGTGATAATTGTAAACGTAAAGAAGAAAATTGCGTGTACACTGACAGGTTTGAATAGAACTGATGGTAACTGGGGAGAGACAGTCAAGTAATGGAACAGTGGTATGGTATTCAACAACCAACCATTAAACCTTTCTTACCTAAAACAACACTCTTGAGTAATGCATCATAGTGCAGTGAAAAACAGCAGAAGCCATATTTACAGTACAGAACAACATAAAATTACAACCTCGACATAAGGAATGAAAAAAAATATATAAAAACAGCTCTGGAATATAGATTTATATAAAAGTTGAAATAATAACAATCATCCAATCTATAAAATGTATTGCACTATCTATTAATATTAATTACCAGTGGGCTATTTCTTTATAAATGAAAGAATACAGGAAAAAGAATAAGAACTAGAATTTGGACCTTAGCAGTAAAAATAGCAAAAGTTATTACTAAAGTACTGATGCATATTAGCAATGAAACATATCTGAGTTTTATATAATGTTGGTTCCCTCATCCAAACATAAGTTTAATACACCCCTCATGTGTATGTGGGTGAGTAGGGTATCTGTGCTGCCACACCCCACTACTAATTTTATACACACATATATATATATATATATATATATATATATATATATATATATATATATATATATATATATATATTTATATTAACTCTGAAATCACACAAACACAAGGTAAGGACAAATTTACCAAACTCGTGAATTGTGAGATCTTGCAAACCTGTCAATCAGCTGCCCAGTCAATTGACTTAGCAGCTGTTGACCTATCACACAACTAACCATTGTAATAACACCTATACATGCACAGACACACACACACACACACACACACACACACACACACACACACACACACACACACACACACACACACACACACACAGTTACTATATAGCAGTACAACATAAATGGAAATGTAGCCCTTGTGACCTAAGTCTTTTTCTGAAAAATCCCCATAGCAAATATAGTAAGGATTATGCAGACCTTGATACTCACAAGTATAGGCAGGCCACAGATTCCCCCATTTCTATTTGTGGGCCATACAAGTTCAGCAAAGGCTTTATTCTATCCCTGTCTACTCAAAATCTATCCAGTAATGCTAGCTTCCATAGCTCAGATAAGTTATTTTTTAACTGAATCTTCTTTTAATGAGGCAACAAATACTACACTGTAGCAAAATGAAACAAAGCTCGGCCCCAGGTAGGCTAGGTAAAAAACTTTAATAAAACAAATGATAAGCACTTTCAAGGTACAAGCCCCAGATGAAGAAGGCTTGTACCTTGAAAGTGCTTATCATTTGTTTTATTGTTTTATTAAAGTTTTTTTGCTTAGCCTACCTGGGACCAAGCATTGTTTCATTTTGCTATTTTTACTTGTAACTTTGCAAGGACCCACAGCCTAGTTGCATTTTTTGTTTGTGTCTTGGAATATTACACTATGCACAGGGTATTGGCACAGCAGAGGCATGTAGCTCAAAGAGTGAAGTAATAAGGCTTAGAGAAATAACAAGCATATTTATGGATAGCAAATTGAGTGGAAAAGGTGCCAGTTTGCTTTGTACAACCCACCTGGGCATGGAACTGATATGCTTTAAAAATAGCGTTGCCACCCCTCCGTTTTTTTTCCGGAGTGCCCGGAAATCAATAGGGCACTCCGGTTCTCCGGTTCTTGCTCCGGGAGTCCGGAAATAGTAAGTAGTTTGCGACGTCAGCGCGTTCGACAAAAAAAAAAAATGACATTGCCGTCTTGGACTCTCGGTTGATTGGCTGCTTGCTGCAGAAGAAGCTCATGCAGCAAGCAGCCAATCAACACTTACATTTGCAAGTCAAATCCCCGCAAAGCCCGCGAAAATTACGGGATAAAAAGCGGTGCTCCAGCTAGCTACTCTTTTACCTTTTACTCTCTGCTCTAAAAGGTCGGTACGGTACTTACTACTTAAGGTCTGAAATTTCTTCTTGCTGGTCTGCTCGGGACGTCTTCGGTGGATTGCCTGGTGTGCTGGTTTCATTTGCTGCTGCTGCTGCTGCCTGGAAGGATTGCCCTAGCCCTGCTGCTTGCCTTGCTTGCTGGAGTCTTGCCCTGGAGAAGTGCTGTGGACTGGCCGACTTGGTGGTGTTGTGTTCCCCTGCCTGCCTGCTGCTTGCTGGCCCTTTGTTAGCTGCCTGTTCTCTTCTGGCTGAGAGCTTGTTTAAGGAGCCCTGCTGCTGCTTTTTCTGGAGGTAAGTAGAATTTTTTTTAATGGATGAATACTGGAATTAAGGTAGATTTTCAAAGATTAGTGTGACAAGGGGAATGAAATATTGCCAGCACAGCTACTAGTGATTTTTTTAAATATTAAATTTATATTAATTCACTAGCTGTGCTGGCACTATCTCATTCATTGATGGTGAGAAGATGTGTGTAACTGTATCTAGATGTTCAACATGTGGTGATTATTAACTAGAACAATTTCAAGTTTGTAATCACCACATCTACTTTATTCTTTATCTGTAGTTTCTAGTATACTGTCTGCAGATATATATATATATATATATATATATATATATATATATATATATATATATATATATATATATATGAAGGGTTTGTTTGGCTGTTTTTAACTGCAGTTAGTGTAACTATTTTTCATGTGGGTGCACTTTATTATTTTTCATGCGGGTGCACTTTGATAGTGAATGTATACTGACGGAGTTATATAGGGTACTTGCTATGATTGCAGAACTATCATTTCTCTAGTCATCACTGCTATGTTTACCTTGATCTGCATTTTCTAGGATATACCAAGGCTGTTTCTTCAATGTTTTAAATATTTTGGACTTGGTTACAGTGAATATATAATGACTTCATGATTTGTATAAGATGCTTGCCTTGGACTGTAGAACTGTCTTTTCTAGTCTGTCATCACTGTGATGTTTACCTTGACCTGTGTTTCTTCCTAGGGTGTCTTTCTAGGGTGTACAGTCTTAGTATTATAGTGAAGCTTAAATGTAGCTTTTTGTCTAGCTTGTCATCACCGCTGTTTATCTGTGTTTTCTAGGGTATACCGTCTATACCAAAGCTTACTTCGTTTGATGTTACAGTGAATATATAATGACTTCATGATTTGTATAAGATGCTTGCCTTGGACTGTAGAACTGTCTTTTCTAGTCTGTCATCACCGTGATGTTTACCTTGACCTGTGTTTCTTCCTAGGGTGTCTTTCTAGGGTGTACAGTCTTAGTATTATAGTGAAGCTTAAATGTAGCTTTTTGTCTAGCTTGTCATCACCGCTGTTTATCTGTGTTTTCTAGGGTATACCGTCTATACCAAAGCTTACTTCGTTTGATGTTACAGTGAATATATAATGACTACATGATTTGTATAGGATGCTTGGACTGTAGAACTGTCTTCTAGTCTGTCATCACCGTGATGTTTACCTTGACCAATGTTTCTTCCTAGGGTGTCTTTCTAGGGTGTACAGTCTTCGTACTATAGTGAGGCTTAAATGTAGCTTTTTGTCTAGCTTGTCATCACCACTGTATCTAAGTAATTGTATTTCCATTTTAGTACTACCTGTGATATGAGACTTGGGCTTAGTTTTCCCATGCATGTGTGATGTACTATAGTATGTAGTGAACCTTTGAAGTATTGCTAAATAAAGTTTTTTTAATTTACTTTAGACTCGTTGCACATTTTTCTACTTATTGGTAACTGTATGTGATATTAAAGACTTATGCTGAAGGGTGCTAGAGTAAAGGGGTGTGGCTATTAAAGGGAATGGGTGTGGCTTGATTGTGCATGGGGCGTGGCTTGTTTGTCAGGAAATGGCACAGTAGAAAGGTGGCAACCCTATTTAAAAAGTGATTATGAATCACAGATGTGGAAAGATAATATTATTTATTTAAGTTGGTTGAGAATTTTTAACACATTTCTCATTTGCATCTCAATATTCCCTCATTCACATAAGGCTTTGTAAATTAGTTTCTGACTGAGGAGCTGAAGTTTAGTTTGTCTCAGAATTGCAGCTCACATGTACTTGTGTATAACCAGTGTCCCTGTCCACTGTACTCAAGCACAAAGACTATGAATACAACCCATGCTTTTAAGATTTCGAGTATGTCATATACAAACTTAGTCATTTTGAAAATGTCAATAATGATAGTCACCAGTTGATAGAATATATTTATGAAATGACAGTAAGAAGATTTTGAGAGTTGGGAATCAGCCAAACATCAAGAAGTAATAAATGTTGTGTTATCATTCTAATGTTCCTCAACAGTTTGTTCCAAGCTAGCCACATTGTCAGACAATCTGTTTAGTAATATATCACATTACAAATGTTTGCTACATATCTACTATCTACTTATGTCTGGGACTGACAATTCACCCATTCTTCATTGTTAATGCTCTTACCATGTCAGCCATATGCAAAATATCATGTGTGAATCTCCAGCTGTAGACAGTGTTTACTCTTAAACTAAGTCCAGGTAATGCCTTTACATCATGCTTTTGAGTACTGACTTGGATACGGCAGTAGCAGATGTTGCACTATTTTTATCTGTAATTGTTTATACTATATTAAGTGTTGCATGTAATTTCAGTATTATAACTTGACTGCAGAAGAAAAAGTGTCTCTGGTCCAGACGTCTTACCTTAAAAAACAAGTAACTAAATAAATGTGATTTGAATTATGCTAGTTGTGACATCTGGTTAATATCCCACCAGACTGCCAGCAATATGTGACGTCCCGCACTTAAACCCAGGTTAGTAACTAAGGAGCCACAATCCACACTACTGACTCCAGTGTGGGAGTCTCACAGACAACACCAGAGAACAGGGCACACAAAAGTAAAATTCTACAATTTTCCTTAATAGCACTACAGGAAAATGTTCTGTTTTCCTGGGACTGGACTATATACCTCTGTCCACCCCAAATATAATCCCTTATCATACACTTCAGAGCAATGTGTTCCAGTTTAAGACCTCCGACTCATTCACACCCAAAATAAAGTTAAATCTCACATACTCAAAACACTTATGGGAAGCCTGACACAGATTTCCATCTGTGTCCCCTCCCCAATACAAATTCAAAAAGCAGCCACCAGAATTATACAGGTCTACATGCCCTTCAAAAGAAGATCAATTATTAAAAATTAAATATCAAAATAAATGATAGCTATGACAAGAAGCAGCCAGACATTCAATGTCACCCGGGGACTATCAAACAGGTATAAACACTCTCTAATCTCTAATCTCTAAAGAATACACTGATTGTCCAGCCACAATTTTAAGTAATGAACAACATTTAATAATAAGTAAAATGATTATTAAAAATGTAAGTCAATAACTTTCAATAAACACCAGAATGCAGTCACCAGAAATATGAAACTAAACTGTAGGAGATAAATCTATAATTTTAGAAAAACTATATATAAATAACTAAACTTTCCTAATCTAACTAGATAACACTGTTCCTGATCTAATCTAAAATATAACAGCAAGGCAAAGGCAGGCTTACAGTTTCTGGCGAATCATTTTTCATGACTAGGCACTGCTCAGCACTGTAACTGACAGCAACTCTTAACTAACTGCCCTTCAACTGGCTTTAGCAGTCTCTCTTATATCCCAAGTTAACAGTCTTAACTGTCTTATTTTAAAATTAACAATCAGCTGTTTGAAAAAGTTATTTTTCCTGTCGATCATCTGTTCAAATAATCACTTAGCAACCAGGAACATTCTAAAGACATCACCTATTGATCAGCTGATTCTCCACAGACAGTTTGTACTTTAGAATCTGCCTCACAAACATATGCAGCTAGAAATGTATCAAAACACTAACAGATTCTTTAAACATTTTGTATAAACAAAGAAATACTCAACATTTTAAAAACGTATTTACATTTTCACAATTAGACATGCAATGAAAGCAAATCTGAGAATATGCACAAATCTCCTGCCAGACATTCTAAGACAGATGACAGTGTTTTAATTTTCATCACACTAGTAATAGGAACTGGCAATAAATCTGAACTGCAAATGAAGAGATTGCAGTGCAAACGGGGCTACTAATTTGTTCAGTGATAGAGCATATAACAATAGTTTTTTTCCTGCTTTTAAATTAAGGCAATATTAGGTAAACATTAAGAAAAACTATAAAGGCATTGCACTGGGCTTTTGTTCAGTGTAGTTTCACAGACATTTGTTTATGTATGTATGTGTGTTTGTGACCAGCAAGTTCATTTAATTTGTGGCCATTTCCAGTGATGCCTTCTGGTCTATACAAATTATGAGAATTTGTAAATAAAGTATTATACTTACTGTACACAATATAAAAAACATCTCTACTTAAAACTTACTTCACACAAATCTCTGGAAATTCCAAATCACCATTAACAAAGAGATACACACACCTACTTTTTAAACTATCCAAACTACTCCTGAAAGTGTATAGCCAACTAAAACAACAATGTGACATCCACCCAAACCTTGGCCCAGCTACACAAATTCAGATTTCTAACAACAACCTGGACAATAGGCACCAACTATGGAAAAGACCCATCACTAGTCTAATTATCATTAATTTGAACATTAGAAGCATAGCAAAAAATACCCATGACTTTCAATACTCACAAGACATTGTTGGCCTTATGAAAACCTTGTTAAAGTCAGCAATATCTAATAATGAAGTGCTCCCACCTGGCTATAACATCTACAGAGCAGACCACAAAGGTAGAAATGGGGGGATTGCAATACTCTTTAAAAACTCCCTTGACATCATAAAAATAACTACAGAAATCTTTTTTATTTACTAATGCTGAAATCTTAGTCACCAAACTTACAAACAACAGCAGGAAACATATAAATATTATATGTGGATACATTATGCCTGGAAACAATATAACCACACTTGAAAACAATTTTCAATGGTTATCTGAAACCAGTTCACAGGAAACTTATTTGATAGGAGATTTTAACATTGACTGCAACACTTATTCCTCTATAAACCCAACCAAGCACCTGAATCTATATAACTTTAAACAGGTAATTAATACTACAACCAGAATAGCTATCAGAAGTAAAAAACAGAGTATCTTAGACTGGATCATCATTAGTAACACCCATCACCCTTATACATCAGGGACCCTCCCCGATAATATAAGTGACCACTAACCCACTTTTATTCTAAAACTCAGGTCTCACCATAAACATATGCCAGTCCCACAAAACTTCAGGAACAAGAAATAATTTGACCCATCACGTTCAATGCAGACCTTAAAAACTATAACTGGGCTACACTTTACCATCTAACACTGGAAGAGGCAGTTCAGCACTTCAATGCCATCTTCCTGTCTGTCCTGGATAGACATGCCCCAACTCGGACCATTAGATCCAAGCCAAAAATTGCACCTTGGCTAACAAAAGACACCAAAATAAAAATAATAGAAAGGAACAAACTCTGGAATCTTTGGAAGAAAACCAAATCCCCTACAGACCAGCAGCTCTACCATGAACTTAGGAATAGCACAAAAAAATCAGTATACCAGGATAAGAAAAAAACTTCTTTTTTAAATCTACAAACAAAATATCAAAGAAACCCACAAAAATTCTGGGCAGGGATAAATAAGGTGCTTCAAAAAGCAAACCTACTACCCCATCCCAAAAGTTACCAGTAACCAACCAGGTGACATAGCTGATAACTTTGATAGATACTTAAGAGAAACTATACTATCCCTTGCCAGTCAGCTACCAAACCAAATAACCAACCTTCCCCCAACTTCCCCATTACCAGACCTCTCTTATAGCCTCCAACCAGCATCAAC
Organism: Protopterus annectens; assembly: GCF_019279795.1. NCBI lineage: Eukaryota > Metazoa > Chordata > Ceratodontiformes > Protopteridae > Protopterus > Protopterus annectens. The sequence goes on along the minus strand of NC_056730.1, from coordinate 229,892,037 downwards.
TGATTATATCAGAAATCTACTGGCCAAACTAAAATTTACAACCCTAGCTGCTGATCAAGTCTCAGCTGAATTCCTTCAAATTGCATCAGATGTCATAGCTGTGCCAGTGACAATCCTTATTAATATATCAATAACTGAATCAACTATTCCCCCTACATGAAAAATTACCCATGTAATCCCCCTGTATAAAGGTGGTAGTTCCACTGATATATCCAGTTATAGACCTATAACAATACTCTCTCCTTTAGCCAAAATCTTGGAACGATATATTCACAAGCAGCTAATGCAATACCTCACCAAAAATAGACTCCTATCCCAATCTCAACATGGATTCAGACCAGCCCACAGCACAACTAAAGCATTATTAACATTTAGAAATACCATCAACCTATATAGAAACAGTGGTAAGTTATCATCTGCACCCTTCCTAGACCTGTCAAAAGCTTTTCATATGGCGAACCACTCAAAACTGTTATTCTCTTTAAAAAAACCTGGCCTTAGCACTCTATTGCCTGGTTTCAAAACTACTTAGAGGGAAGACAGCAAGCAGTTCAATGGCAGAAAAGCTTATCCTCTCTACTCCCAGTATCCATAGGAGTTCCACAAGGTTCAATTCTAGGCCCCCTGCTATTTCCATCTTCATCAATGATCTGTATACTGCCAGCCCAGAAGCAAACATCATTCAATATGCAGATGATTCTACACTCATCTGTTCTGCATCCTCAATGACTGAATTGCAAAAACATTACCCAGTCCACCTTTACTTCAATTGAAAACTGGCTCATTAACAACTGCCTAATATTAAATACTAAAAAAAACAAGTTATTACTGTTCATCCCCACTCATAATATCAAACCACTTCCAAACTTTAGTATCACTTCCAGCAATGGCACATTAATTGCCCCTCACTCCCATACTAAACTGCTTGGAGTAGAAATTGATAGCGACCTAAAATATGACCTGCATGTGAATCAGATAATTAAAAATACAGATAAGAAACTGGGCTGGCTTTACAGGAATCGATCCTTTCTATCCCATAATACCAAAGCTACCATTGCTTGCACTCTCCTCCTTTCAACTCTATTTTATGCATCCCTCATCCTAACTAACCTATCCAAGTCTGAACTAAACAAACTTTCTGCATGCTATAATAAAATTGCAGGATTTGCCACTACATCCACCAATTGAACCTATCACTGTCTTTCTCTCAAACAATTCAATTGGCTGGAATTTCACCACCTCCTGCGTTACAACCAACTTGTATTTGCTCATAAAATACTAAATCAACCAGACAGGGTACCATCACTAAAAAACAAAATTATGCCTCCAACCACCTCAAGACCTCTCCGATCAAGTGACAAGCTTCTACTTAAGGTCTCCAAATCAAATAACTCAGCTGGGATTCTTTATTTTCTACTTATGTTGCTAAATCATGGAATGCTCTCCCATCAGCCTTAACTCTTGAATCCTCTCACATAGCTTTCAAAACACTTACGGTATCACTGGACCTGCCTCTGCTCATCCCCTAGATGATCCTGCTTCCTCCTCACTTACCTTGCCAATAACATTGTTTACCTACCTTCAAATACTATTTGATACCAATCTCTACCATGTTAACTAGTCAGGAAATGTACCCAAGACTCTTTACATATTATGATATATCCTAATCTGGCTTATACTGTATAATGAACCTAACTAATTGTTATTTTATGAAGAGTTTATCTCTATTTATTTTATTATTTCAATGTATGTAACTATTTCATGTATAGCTGCAACTCAATGCATGTTCACTATGTACTGATGTTGTTTGTGTTCCATATCTTGTTATATGCATACCGATGTTGTTTGTTTGCCTTATCTTGATATATGTATGCCTAGTTACTTGTCAACTGGAGATTTTCTCCCAGGGCCTCCTCTGAAAATGGATATGTATCCAGTCGGACTTTCCCAGTTAACAAATGTAAAATAAATAATAAACAAACATACCTTTTACAGACATAAACAATGTTTCACAGCATCATGTTACAGGCATTATGATCAGTGATATACAAAATTATATAGAGGATTATGATTGGGTTGCGGATCATAACATGTTTATTAAGAGTTCAAGAAATATATGCAAAGAAATTCATCTTAAGTACGAAGCTCAAGAGGTGAATCTTGGCATTCATGTCAAGAACATATAATAAGAGGTTATGGTCAGTGAAATGATCATAATTCTTTGACGTACATGGAGCTTTATCTGCCTTAAGTACTACTAGTTAAAGGGGAAAGCCATAAAACACTTTGTGAGTGCTGTCAGAGAGGTAATATATAGTCCCTTATGTTTATGCTTACCTCCATACCTCTCAGCTGTCTAGATATTCACAGGACATCCAGATTATTACTTCATATTATTAGTCTGTTTCTCACAAAATATGTGGTTTTCGGACAAACCACTGAGGCTTAAAATCACTAAATAATCGTATATATTGTAGTTTCAACATTCACATTTTTCAAATTATACAAATAAACACAATCTCTATTATTCTAGCAGCTTTTTTTTTTACAAGAAATTAGGGACATGTTAAGGGTATGGACAGCAAGCAGAAACAAATGTTTTGTTCTGCTGCTGTCATTTGGAAGTCAGTACAGGCAGATTTTATTGCCTAGCATGGGGTTCGGCCTCGACCTTAACAGCTTTCACAGGGGGTGCTTATCATTTGGTAAGGTTGGGCCACATGTCATTCTGGTGCTTAACTAGTTTGTCTTTTTCCAAATATCAGAGTATAATCATCATGCTCCATGCAATACTTTTAAAATTAAGTATGGAACTTGCTAATTAAAGTGTTACAATAATAAAGTGCTGGAAAAAACAGTATTGAAGAAGGAACAACGTAGAAATTGGCAACGTTGCAATATGTAGTTTGTGTTGATATGCATTCACATAGAAATATTGTTCAGCAACTTAGTATTTCTGTATGAATACACTTGGCACTTAATGACATACATTGCAGAAATTTATATTTTCCAAATAACTCAGTGTAGGAAAAGAAATTAAATAAAGAATGGATCTGCCTGTCTGCAGCAGTTAGGCACTTTTCCATATGGCTTAGATGGTAAGGACAGTAGCAGTAAATACTGATTGGTTGTCCCATACATAAGGAGAGAATAAGCAGAGTAGAGCTTGTAACCTGCTTTAGCATGTATCTGTGTTTGTATCAACCAATGGTATGTAATAAATGATATATAAATCAGAACTGATATAATGCTACTGTGGATGGCATACTACAAAATCAATAAAGTGGAATGATGAGATAGTATAGGCTATTATTTTTATTTACCTCTTTCTTGATTATCTAAGTCCACTGGATACAACTGTACTTTTTCAGGGGTAATACAGGAACATTATCTGCTTAAATGACTTGCCCAGAGTCCCATACAAGGCAAATATAGGTGTAAAAATCAAAAGTGTGTTCTCTTGGCATAGGAAGCAGCTCAGTAACAGCTCAGAGCTTTTATACCTGCATTAAACACAAGACTTTTCAGTGTAGTTAAGTAAGAATGTCTTGAAGCCATATATGGCATTTGCATTTTAGAGTTTTGGCTGCTACATATGGTTCCCATGAAATTTCTGAATATAACAACACTATATGAATTTCATATTTGTGATATTTTGAGTAGATTGTTGCCTGAAGAGAAATTTCTTGTGACACAGTACTCTTTAAGAAACTTAGGGATAGATGTCAATTCTCTAAGATGGAAACATGTATATGCATTGCTTAACAAGACACAATAATCCTTATTTTTAAATGAGCACCTTTTGAGAGGTCATAGCAGGTTGCAATGAGGGTACCCTGATGCTGAGCCTAGAATATTTTTTTTTGCTATATGTGTTCTAGCATGGCTACATGATTTATTGCAAAACCCATATAGATCATAGACCCACAGAAATGATATTGAATGGATGACATGAGACTGAGTTTAATTTCTGATATATAGTTAAGGTAGAAATTTGTTTAATGTTTTCACTGTTGTATTAAGCATTTTTTTGAAACAATGATGCATCTAGTATAATGTCTTGGTAACTCAGAGTATTAGTGAAAGGAAGAGCATCACGAACACAGGTTTTAGTGTAATGTCTAGGTACTTCAGATTGTTAGTGAAAGCAAGTTTATCACTGACAGAGGTTCTAGTATAATGCCTAGGTAATTCAGAGTATTAGTGAAAGGAATAGTATCACAAAGAAATGTTCTAGTATAATGCTTAGGTACTTCAGAGTATTAGTAAAATGAATAGTATCACCAGAAGAGGTTCCAGTATAATGCCAGGTACTTCATAGTGTTAGAGAAAAGTAGAGTACCAGCAACATAGGTTATACTATAATGCCTAAGTCCTTCAGAGTATTAGTGAAAGAAAGAGAGCATCACAAACACAAGTTCTAGTATAATGACTAGGTACTTCAGAGTATTAGTAAAATGGAGAATATTATCTGAAAATGCTCTAGTTTGTTATGTGGAGGAGGTGGACATGTTGCAATGACTGATGCAGAACAGAATACTGTTACTTTCCATAGCAATAATGATTACATAAGAGTAACAGACCACTTTTCAAAAAGTAAGAACTAATGTCTGCATTTCTTTTTAGCCTTTTCATGGCTGATAATGGAGCAGAGTATTATCATCAGCTTATTGGATTACATACAACTTACATGATGGTCAGGTAGTATGTATACATAAACACTGGATATGTCATGTGTGCTCATGAAGGTTTTAAGTATGCTTGCTATCTAGGTTCATTGTATGTATACTATGCTGTTGATCCAGTAAGGCATTTATAGTCTAGCCAATGATACCATCAATTTACTATGATCCCCGTTTCCATCTATAACTGAGAAACTTTTTTATGCATAATATTGAAGGGATTAAAATGTTAAGCACAGATTTTATCTTGGTATGTAAAGGTTTGCAGCTTTATACTGACTCAGTGACTGAATATAGCATGTCAGTCGATGACAAAAATGAGTCTAGCTATGTAGCCTGAGTAAAGACATTTTATACTCCTTAAATGAAGCCATCTCTGTTCACAGGGGATTTTTCTGTTGCTATCTAGTGACTATATGGGTCAAGAGTTACTAATTGAGTTAACTATAACACTTAACTGCATTGAAGTTATCTGGGTGAAATTCACGTACTTAGTGTACTATGCTATAACTAATAAATGTAATATCTATGCATGTGGGTAACAGCATTTATTTGATATAAACTGTAGAACTATATTATGCCACAAGAATGTGGCATACAGATTACTTCAGTTTGTGCCACATTACCCAGGTTAGTGTGTGCTCAAGTCCAATATATGGCTGTTAGGTCAGAAAGTAAAGTCCTAGTTGTTTTGCTTTTGGTGGCTTGGTAGGGAACATTGTTTGCCACACAGCGTAGAAGTTAAGTGTTCTCTTTTAACACAGCATCAACTTCTGCACCTTTATGAGTTCTAATCTATCTCAGCAGAATAGGTTGTCTCCTGCAAGTTTAACTGTTAACTGTACTAATATGCATATAAGATTTGATATGAGTTTCAGGTGTAAAGCGAATATCAGGCTAGCATACCTCAGTGAATGGTTAAAGTTGTTTGACATTCTTAGATATGGTATGCATTCAAATATTCTTTTGACCTTTTGTATTGGACAAGATATATTCATAAGGGTCAGTTAAGAGCTGACTTTCCATTAAGTAATTTGGTTGAGAATGTTGAATATCTATCTGATCGTTCTCTATAGTTCTGAAAGAGCCAGGGGTCTGTTGTGTATTCTAGCAGTTAAGTTTATAGGGTAACATTTACCAAGGGGTATGAATGTCTTGTTTTAGCCTATTTGTCTAGAACTCTTTGTTGTGGTACTTGTTATAGTATATTCAATTTTCTTTACTTAGTTATGTACAGTATCACAGCATCACAATTTTGGGAGGAGGGAGTTTAGCATGTCCTGTCATTGTTTAGGAGTGAGGTTTAGGAGGAAAATAATCAGATATAATATAGCAATAACTGACAACATCGGTGTGGTATATTGAAGATTTACCAACAGCTGGTGTGGTTTAATCATGAAGGCAAAGCCTGAGTTATTAAACAAAGACAATTGTGGGTAAATCTTCAATATAAAAAGCAAAACAGGCCAGCACTCTATCTTAATGGAACCAATTTATTGCATATTCACATACCAGTTTCAGCTGTATAAGCCTTCAACAGTGTAAAAAGTTACCATAACATCAAACTTTAAATACTTTCTGTTCTCTTCCCTTTGCTTAATTACAAACAATCATTCAACCCCGGAGGAAATAACCCTCCCAACCTAATAATCCAACTTTTCTCTTTTTTTCCAACACCCTGAGCCATCCTCCTTTATTATTCCTCTTAAAACTGATTTTATCAATAATCATGAAATAGAGCTAGCCATGTTATCTTTTAAAGTATGTTTATATAAGGCATTAGAATTTTTTTACTTCTGATATCACTAAGATGTTCTGCAATCCTAAATTTTAGAGGGCAAGAAGTCTGCCCAATATAAAAGACTGAACAGTTGCACATAGCTAAATACATTACCCAGTCTATATTACAATTAACAAACACCTTTATCTCAAAACCTTAGAGTTGTTGGAAGATGAAAATTGCTCTGTTTTACAGACATATTTACAATTGTTACAATGTCTACAAGGTTGACATCCCTTGACTAATTGTCCAACTAGTGACAACTGTCCCATAACTGCACCCATATCATTGATCTTTTTATAATGATTGAACCAACCCCCTAATGTCTTACCACATATAAATGTGAACAAACATTTAGCAGCTAAAATGTCAGAGAAATCATCATCTAGAAGCAGAATATGCCAGTATTTCTGCACCAGATCCACAAAAGATTTTGTACCAAAATTCATAATGAACCTGGGTAAACCTCCTATTGGTTTTGGGGGCTTGTATCTCAACAATTGGGCTCTGTCTATCTCCTGTGTATAACTGAATGTTCCCATAACATCAGAATGTCTGTATCCCCTCTCACCAAATCATGTCCTCAATGTCCTTCCCATAGTCTGATTTGGAACAGCAAATTCATTTAATCTAAGGAACTGAGCTTTAGGTATATTCTTAACTATGTATGGGGGATGACAGCTATTAGCCTGCAGTAAGGTATTTACTTGGGGAAACTCTCTAAGACCCCAACTACTAAATGTACCATCCAACTCTTCCTATATCATTACATCTAAAAAGGTAATTTGCCTGGGGTCATGATGCACTATAAATTGTATACCCCACTTGTTGTCATTCAAGAACTGTACAAATTCCAATAAATATGTGACATGAGACCTTCAGACCAACCAGCAATCATCTAAGTACCTTCTCCGGATGTCCATAGGCTCCAAATATATGTTATGAGAATCATCATAATTTGTTCCTCTACAAAGCCCATAAAAAAGTCTGCATAAATAGGTGCAAAAGATGCACCCATAGCAGTACCATTGAGTTATAAATAACATTCTTCTTTGAAATAAAAAAAAAAAAAAATTGTCAACACATGCTCTGTGAGACACAACAGAAAAATGTTGAAACCTGGACTATACATAGAAACCCTATCTAATCAATATTCTGGGGCCATTAATTCTGCCCAAAGTGGAATGCTAGTATACAATGCTTTCACTTCCATAGTACAGAGAAGCCACCCGGAATCCAACTGCATTTCCTCAATAATAGACAAAACCTCAGTTGTGTCCTGAATTCTCAATCTTATTGACCCCAATAATGGCTTTAAATAATATGACAAAAATTCAGACAACGGTTTCATAAGTGAACCATTCCCCACCACAATGGGTCTACCTGATGGACATTCTGCATTTTTATGAATTTTAGGCAGCAAATAAAAATACTTACTGTATAGATGCTCTAACGCAGAAAGTAGTAGAGCACAAATATTCTAATTATTTGGAAAAATGTTAGGGGGAGGAATATAAGGTTGAAAAATAAATTGTAAAAGGATACATTACACAAGTACATACTTTGTTTACATGAATGAGTAAAAAATGTATTCGGTAGTCACAGAGTAAGAATACATTGAACAAATCATTTGAGTAAAGAAGGTATGCCAAAGTTATTACAAGGCTGTCGACCTCTTTTAGTATGGTCCTGGATGCTTTAAGTTGCCAGCATTGTATGTTATTTGTAAAAGATTAACACAGCTTGCAGCATAAAAATGAGAAGGCATGGCCAGTACGTGTTAAGCTTTCAGCTACTTGTAGGTCTTGTAGTACTGTTGCATTGTATGAGTCGGAGCATATGAGACACTGAGTGGCTTTACCTTTTATCTTTATAACACAATAAAATTGAAACTGAACAATGTTAGCTATCAGACTGAATAACATTATCTTGCTTATGAATAACTTTGCATTACTGATGTTGCAGCATTGCTACTTTAAGGTGATAAAATAATGAAGAGAACACAAACACGCACAGTTAAACTACTAGTAGCCTTAGGCAGCAATGCCTTATTAAGAAATGCAGGAGTTAATTCTGCTCGAAGACTTCAGGAAGATCAAAACAAGATCAACATAAGCTGCCCTCAGAGTTCAAAGGATATTAACTTTAGATGTAAAACCACTTAGCTGGAATGCAAATCTTGCTGCAAGAAAAATATTTTGCAGAAAAGAGAATTAAAAAAAAAAAACATTTTGGATGATAAGGCATAACTCAAATAAATGATGAATGGTGCATTTCTTGGATTCCAGTAAAATAACTCTGTCACAGTTTTCAACAGATGGAGGTGGGCTGGATGGAAAAAAGTATTGGATTATACAGCAGATTTATTTCTTCATTTTTTAAGGGAGAAGACATTTCCTACTTTTTTTAGTGATGATTGTAGAAAGGACCATTATGACAATAAAGTTCACATTCATCGAATGTGTGATATCAAAAACATTGATCTAGTGAAGTAAACCATGAGCAATTTGGGAATATACCACCAAATGCTAAGCATAGTCTGGAAAAAGTGAAGAAAGATCTGTAAAACAATTCTGATGCATAAGTTTTCAAAAGGGTAAGATGTCTTATGTTTAGCTGTCTGCAGAACTTTGATTTGAACAGCACAGCTTATAATCATAGGCATATTCCTAACTATTGATTGTTAGATATTCTTCAGTCATTGGATAATTAATGTCCCTATAAATTAGGCAAAGAGCTATCAATTCTTTTGCAAAGTGCATCATGTCTGAATGTTCTACAGTGTGGTAATACCTGTGTGCTGAAACATGAATGCTAAGGAATCGTGACATTCTTAATATAATGGTCTGAAGGTAGGTGGTGAGCTTTAAAACAAAGTTCTTAAGGTTTATAATCCAAGATGTTTGGTCAAAAGTCATATAGCTGAATAGCAATATCAGATGAAACAAGGTGGTTGCAGAAAAAAGTTCTTTCTGGAGTCAAAAGCCAGGATAGTCCTATTAAGGGGACTGCTTTCTCTGTAGTATTTACTTAACATAATATCCCACCACATCTGAGGAGGAGGGTGAAAATCTATTTTAACATTTCAGTGTCACATATTTTGTTTTTGCTGGAAGTGTCATTTCACCACCTGATTGCTTAGCCTGCATCAGACTCCCAAGGATTTTAAGTATGTTTGAACAACATAAGAAAGACCTGTATTCTTACCTATATTCCTCATTTACTACTGTTGTCCTGCAAAACCTCCAGGTTATCTTTAATGTATAAAGGTTAAAAAAATTATATCATAAATGTTGAGGATGAGGAACTGCATTATGACATAGTTAGAAGAGGTAGCAAAGTCAATAACAATCTCCATTCATCAGGTATTATGGGGAATAGATAACAGATGCTATGAAGTGGTAAGGAACTGAAAAGTGCTATCAGGAAAACAGCACCTATCTGCTCCCATCCTTGAATGTATGATGGACCAGTCAATATGCATCACTTGCATTGCAAGCACAGTGGCTTGGAATCAGGCAGGATCAGACCTTTCAGTGACCTACATTTAAAATGTAATTACTAATTAATAGTGACATTTTTTACAGAAGGTTTAGCTTAGGGCCACTTGAACTGCTAAAATGGTTTGCATGCCATATCAAAGTTTTGGTTAATAGCAAAATATTAATTATCTTAGCAATAATCCAAAACCAGGTAGGAGTATCACTGGATATACCCAATGGTGTGTATGGTCTGATCACAAGGGTGAAGCATGAGTAATTAAACAAAGTCAGATGTGGGAAAGAATACTGCTTTTTCCACACATGAGTGGATTATTGCTATTATTCAGTATTATTTAAGAAAGAAAGAAATTGCTTACCATTCATATATAATGTCACTGCATGATGATTCCTTAGTGCTCTTCTGCCTCCACTGATAGGTACTGATGTACTAAGCATTCATGCAGCATCTAAGTCTACACGACTGCACAGTATGCCACAGCAGTGCATAAGAGGCAATAGAGAAGAAAGCAGCTTGCCATACGGGTTTCTCTCTCTCTCCTCCTCTCTATCTCCCATCTGCTTTTTTAATGGGGGTGTTGAGGGCAAAGGGCAATATCAGGAATAATTTTTAATTATTGCTGTAAGTCATTTAAAATGTTAATAGAACAATAGACTTTGCCATTGTCATCCCCTCATTTTTCTATTAACTTTTACGACATACAGTAATATTTAAAAAAATTATCCAAGATTTTGCCATGCTTCCCTGAGTTGCCCTGGGATAAGGGTAGAAGAGGAAGTAAGTATCATATTGGTGGAGGGCAGACTGCACAATAAACTAGAACTTTCCTAAGCCTTACACTTTGTGGTACTGGGACTTCTCCAGCGTGGAAGTGAAGAGCAATGTATGAATTGATGAAAGGATTATAATAATGGATGGGAACATTGTTACTAAATGAAATGCCACATGAGTAACTGGGCTTTGCCAGGGACAGCTATTTCTGAACAAATATTTGGGGTAATTGTAGCTTACCTGGTTACTGAGATTTTGTGTGCAAGTGTTTCTGTAGATTATAAAGAGTTTACAGACTTTTTATACTTGAGTTTGCATTGTTCAAAGAATGTCAGACATTCACAGATTTTTATGAAATTGTAAACAAAACTACTTTCAAGTTATGCTTTGATGTCAACCTATTTGTTCTGGAATTCAGTCTATAACTATGGAAACAGGAAACAAGGTGGTTAATACCCCTGGAAATCTGAACATGTGGAGGAGCAAATGTGTGCTGATAGTACTGTGTGTCTAAGAAAGATTAGAGCAGACATTGTTTTATCCTGGTTAAATATAGACTTCCAGGGAGGTAGAATTAATAAATCATGAAGTGGTTTGAACTTTGGGCTGATGTAACTGACAGCTTGCAAAATGTAAGAAGCTGTTTTGACAGAAAACACCCACAAATTTGAGGAATGAATGAGTTAGAGCTAAGGCAACAATGACAAGGATGATATCACAAGCAAAGCTCCTCATTAGCAGTTTTCAAGAACAATCTTGATGATTGGATGGGAAATAGGAAATTCACCCTGGGATCACCTCTGTGGCTCTGCTCGACAGGGGGACAGGAACATTATTTTCTTGGGTGGCGCAAGCCAGGGTATCTTTTTGGCTAGACTTATATAGGCCCTAGGGCCAATAGCCTAGTACCTACCTATGAACACTCTTACATTGTTATGTATCTGTGAGTCACAACTGTTCTCAGTAATTGGAATCAACATGCATTGTTTCAACAGCAAATATGAAATATTCATTTGCAGCATTATAGACAGACAGTGATCCTCAGTGATTTGCAAGAAAATCATGAAATTTTAAATGTCTGGGATTATAGGCTGTCATAAATCTACAGTGATTTGCCAGAATATAGACAGATAGTAATCCTCAGTGATTTAACAGAATATAGACTGACAGAAATCCTCAGTGATTTACCAGAATATAGACAGATAGTAATCCTCAGTAATTTGACACAATATAGATTGACAATAATCCACAGTGATTTACCAGAACATAGACTGACAGTAAGCCACATTGATTTACCAGAATGCAGGCTAACCGAAATCTTTAGTGATTTACTAGAATATAGACTGACAGAAATCCCCGGTGATTTACTAGAATATAGACAGAAGGTAATCCTCAGTGATTTACCAGAATATAGACAGACAGTAATCAGTGACTTAACAGAAAAAAAAAAAAAAAAAACAATTTGAAAGTACTGCCAGTAACCATCCCTATCAATTGCCAAGAGTTTTGCAGAATGTCCATGTTTTTTCCTCATAATTTGCCCTGACCCTCATAAGATATGAGGTTTAGTAGAAAACCAGTTTGTCCAGGGACATCTTCATCTAGTTAGGTGTGGGAGGAAAGGGTTAAATGGGAAAGTAGAATGATTTGGAGGAAATTAGGTAAGTGTAGGGAGGGGCATAATGTGTTTTATGACATTGTAACTTGGTAGGAATCACACCTTGCGTTAACTTGTTATTGCAAGTGCAACATCCTAGACGACATGGACTTGCCTTTGGGTGTGGGTAGGCCTTGGTTTGATGGTGGTATGCAGTTGAGGTGAGTAATGGCGGTATAGTGTATATATATATATATATATATATATTTTTTTTTTTTTTTTATTATTATTATTTTTTTTGCTAATGGTGATTTGCTGGTTTGCTGCAGTTTGAGTTTGAAGGGCAGGGTTTGGCTTTTGGTCTGAATGTGGGTGTAGGATGCTGGTGCATTCCCCTTGGCAGCATGGATTTTGCCTCCTGGGGGGCTGAGTAGAGTGATTATGAAATATTTATTTTATACTTGCTTTAAATGTTATTGTAATGTTTGGAGTGGAGACAGGCTTGATATTCATACCTGTAACTACATCCTTACTTCAGTGATTGCTTTCTTTTTCTTTGCCAAAATGTGGTTAGATGGTTTATATAGGTTCCTGTATATTCATAAATAGGACAGGTGCACTAGCTAGTCTAGAACACTGGAGGGCTGTTTGCTGAAGCATTATTTCTGTAAGTTGGGAAAGTTTTGCAATGTGTATGTTTGTAAGGTGTCCAAATTTTGCCTTAGGTTTTGGCCAATTTCCGTGGTTGCATAAGGTATTGGGGCATGCACCCTGCTCTGTAGTTACAGTCAGGAAGAGAGAAGTTTGACAAAATAATGGCTTTCTTTTACAGGAGTTATAGATGGCTTGAATTTCGTATATTGCTTTACTTTTAAGCTGATTATATGGGTATATTTATACAACTTTTGAACTGAAGCCAGCCATTTACTGAGATTATGTTTGTCTTTCAGCAGCTTGCATTTGCCTCTGAGAAATGTGCTTGTGTGTATGATCCCTGACAGCTACTTTGATAAAGAAGTCAGGATTTCTGTCTCTTTCATGTCCCTGCTTTAAAACCTGCATTTGCGCGGTTTTGCTAGTGTTAAACTATTCCCGGCTCCATGCAGTCTGCTCTTCAATTTTTCCCTTGGAACTAGGCAAACTTTCAACTTAAGCACTATAACCTTCCTTTTACAGTCCAGCACTTGCTCTAATCTCTCATTAAGCACAAATAAACGCTAGCACTACACCTCCCCCTATCCCCCTATACTATACAGTAGTACAGGGCTCCCTATTCGTCCCTACCAGACAATCAGTAAAACAGTTCATTCATCCGTACAGGCAAGTCCAAAGGGCAGTTTCAGGTGTACTCTCCAGTCCAGCTGGTGAATCTGAGCATCTTGAGGCAATGTTACAATTGCCTCATGTACACAGACAACCCTCTCCTCCTTCCAACAAACACAAATGTATGTGAGAGATGCAACTATACAGCCAAACTGGAGGCCAAGCTCTTTAAACCCAAGACTGGAACAGTCAGTCAGGAGGAGAAGTGAAACACTTGCACCACACTACCAGTCTCACATAGACCAGTCATATCTGCACCAGCAAACAACACACATAAATACACAAAAACATACTTGGAGGCTCTAAATAAAAATCTGCCAAATCAGCAGAGACCTCCAAAGCAGACATCCAGGCAACCTCCACCCCCCCCCCCAACAACAACCACATATCACATACTTCACAAAGTCAGTGTGCCATGCAATCACAGCCCTTAAGGCTAAATAACACACCCAATACACTAGTAATAGGTGACTCTATTGTCAGGAACACTGACGTCCCACTCACTAGACTGAACAAGGAGAAGGTTACTGTAAGCTGCCTGTCGGGTGCCAGGATCCGCCACATAACTCAAGCACTCAGGTCACTCCAAAACAAGTACACATATGACTCTATCATTGTCCATGTTGGTGTGAACGACCTGAGACATACATCCCTGGACTACATGAAAAAAGACATAGAGGAGCTCTTTGATCATGTAGCCCAGGCCGGTATGACCCTGACCTTGAGTAGCATCTTGCCCTCACCAAGAATGATGCCACAGTATAAAGACAAAATGATCAATTTTAACAATTGGCTAAGCTATTGGTGTTGTTCAAAGGGGATCCAGTGTCTGTCAGCCTGGGATGACATGCTCGACAAGCCATGCTGCTTCACCAGAGACGGCTTGCACCTGTCACCCTTAGGCTTTTGAATACTGGCTAAGGCTCATGCCGCCCCCATAGTGCCTTTTTTAGGCAAGGCTCAAAAGACAAACCCACCTCCATAAACAACACAAGAAACCAAAAACTGAGGGTAATGCTACTCAATGCCAGAAGTCTAAACCTCAAAATGCATGCACTCGAGGCACTCCTCAGCATGGAGAAAATCGATATCTGTGCAGTAACAGAAACCTGGTTCAAGGCTCCAGAGAGCACCACAGCACTACCAGGCTATAATTCATTCCATACCTTTCAGTCCCAGAACCTGGACCGAAATACAAAAGGAGGGGGTGCATCCATTTTCATCAAGGATACCCACACCTCCAGGTTAGTGGCACAGCACAAAGCCTCGGAGACAATCCATGTGCAACTAACAGTGGGAAAAGCTGCTTTTCAGATTGTAGCTTGCTACAGATCACCCACCTTGTCTCAGGACCCCCACTCAGCATTCCTGAGAACATTGGAAAATATGAAAGTCCTACCAAACACCATGATATTGGGTGATTTCAACTACCCAATCATTGACTGGGAAAACTACTCAAGTACAAACTCCTTTGCCCAACGCTTCCTAGAGTTTATATACTCTAATGCTCTGGAACAACTGGTCACCACTCCCACAAGAGGTGACAACATATTGGAACTGATCATCACCAACATGGGGGATCAATGTTCCATACCAGAGTAAACCCCTCACTGGTAAGATCAGACCATAAACTAATCGCACTGGACACACACATCCCGACCCACCCCCAGTCAAGGAAACCACTGTGAAAATCTTTTCAAAAGCAAACTTCACACTTGTCAAGACTGACCGCTAAAGGATAATGCTGCCCAAACCGCAGAATCCATTAAAATGCATTCTATGAGCACCTACAGGAATGCATGGATCGAGCCATCCCAAGTAAAACTAAGACTCACTCCTCCAAAAAGAGGAAACCAGTCTGGTGGTCCCCGGCCATAAATAAGCTATACAACAGAAGGAGGAAACTATTACATGATAGAGCAAAATCCCAAAAAGGGAAGGCATCCCTGATCAGTATTAGCAAGAAACTATGATCCCTCATAAAATCATCCAAGGCCAGCTTCAAAAGAAAAATTGCCAAAGACTCTAAAGATAATCACAAAGCCTTCTTTAGCTATGTCAAGAATCTAGGTGGCAACTCTCAGATCTACTTTGAGCTAGTGCAAAATGGAAAAAAATACACTGAACCAACTGACATTGCCAGCATCCTGGCTGACAGGTTCAGTGCAAATCTTACACCCCACCCCCAAAAGGGCCTGTGTCCATCCCAGAAGAATGCAGAGCCCCAGACATCACAGACACACATGTGAAAATGGCCCTCTCCAAAGCCAAAAACACAGCATCAATGGGACCGGATGGTATCCCAGGCTGCATCTTACATGAGCTCCAAAATGAACTAAACCCTCACCTAAATTCACTTTTCAAACTCAGCCTTACCACAGGCTATGTACCCAAAGAATGGCATACAGCAACAGTTATCCCACTCCACAAAGGTGATGCCACAACAGAGGCTGGGAACTATCGCCCTATAAGCCTGACTAGCCTGGTCTGCAAAGCTATGGAGCGCATTATCATCAGACTCATTAATAGAGACATTGGGAACCTCCAGACACTGGACCCTACCCAGTTCAGATTTGTTAAAGGCAGATCTTGCCTCCTAAACCTAGTTGACTTCTTTGAAACAGTTACCAAGGCCATAGATGAGGGAAAGGTAGTCTACACAGCCTACCTGGACCTCGCAAAGGCATTCGACACCATTCCCCACTCTAGCATTATAGATAAGCTTACCAGCTTGAACATTAACCCCTATGTCATGAGATGGGTTACCAACTGGCTCATGGATAGAACTCACATGGTCAGAGTTGCGGGTGCCATGTCTGACTCTAAACCAGTTACAAGTAGCATCCCACAAGGCTCAGTCCTGGGAACCCTCCTGTTCGGTATATACTTCTCTAAGGTACAGGAAAGCATGGGAGGACTATGGATGACCAAGTTCACAGATGATTGCAAACTGGGGGCCATAATCAACTCTGCGGCTGACACAGACATCCTCCAGAAGGGTCTCACGGAGATGAATACCTGGTGTCAGAACCATAGCCTCAAGCTAAATGCCAAAAAGTGCATAGTCATCCCCTTTGGGAAAAACAAAGTGCCCACGAACTACCACATAGGTGGCAATCCACTAAGTACAGAAGATGTAATTAGGGATCTGGAGACCCAAGTAGATAGCAACCTCTCCTTTGATAATCACATTGCCAAAGTGGTTAGAAAATCCTTCTATGTAGCCCACTTAATCATGAAAGGGTTCACATCTAGATCAAGAGAGGTCATTGTGCCCCTCTAGTCATTGCTCATCAGGCCCATAATAGAGTACAATGCCCCATTTGGGATGTACCTTACTCAACACCTGCAACAGCTGGAAAGACCACAGAAGTACCTCACCAAGAGGATCATGGGCTTCAAACAGATGCCCTATGCAGCTCAACTAAAGAAACTCCAGCTCTACTCTGTTGCTTACCGCCTACTCAGAGGTGATCTCTGCCTGATGTACAAGGCCATGTCTAACCCGGAATTAATGGACATGCTCCACCTCAAGAAAACGAAATCTCTCAGAGCCACATGCTCCAGGGATTTAAACCTCAGCACAACAATAAATAGGACATGCTGGAGGGATAGATTCCTAACCCAGAGACTTCCCTTGCTCTGGAATAGAATCCCAATCTATGTTAGGCAAAGCCCCTCACTGACTCTCTTCAAGATAAATCTTGACGAGTGGATGGGAAATTGTAAATTTACCCCTGGCATCACTTCAATGGCCCTGCTGGACAGGGGCTCAGGAAATTAATGTAAAAGGGAGGCGAACGCCAACACATTCTGGCTAGGCTTATAAATGCCCTTGGGCAGATAGCCTAGTACCTACCTATGATTCTATGAACCTATGATAAATACACATTAATGGTGCAGGGGTGATAAAATGCACAAAATTGGGGACAATTTTAAATATTACTCTAATTCACTTTACAGGTTGTCCCTCTTTTATTTGTGGTTTTGTCTGTATATTTGCCTATGTCACGAGATGGGTTGCCAACTGGCTCATGGATAGAACTCACATGGTCAGAGTTGTGGGTGCCTAGTACCTACCTATGAACCTATGATAAACACACATTAATAGTGCAGGGGTGATAAAATGCACAAAATTGGGGACAATTTTAAATATTACTCTAATTCACTTTCCAGGCTGTCCCTCTTTTCTTTGTGGTTTTGTCTGGATATTTGCCTTTGGAGGTTTTGAGGTTGAAATGGTTGTATGGATTGCATCCACCAGTGGCAATTGTTCATCAAATATGCTGAGTGTGGCATTAATGGCCATGGCGGGATGGCAGGCTTAAAAGTGTAGATGGTTTGAGCGAGACAAGTCATACCTTGTCACTCTCCCTATTCTCTTTGAATGTCCAGATTTTGGTTTCATAGCTTGGGGCCTGTATTGGTTTCATTGGAGCTTCTCCGTGGTCTTTGTGGTGCCCATGACTGATGGCCATTAGCCATGCATGCTCATAGCATGACTGGCAGTTGAGTGAGATGTGGCCAGGATAATTTAGAGGTGGAACATGCTTTTCACTGTCCAGAATATCCAGACTTTGCCTCATAATTTTAGTCTGTGCTTCATAAATATGTCATTTTATGAAGAATTATTGGGGACTGGGTGGTTAGAATAAAGGAAGTAGAATAGGTTGGGGGAGTGGACATTTAACTGTGAATTTACAGTGATGTTTATTGTGTTCCCTTTTCACTGGTTAAGAAGCACTCTGCTTGAGTAGCTGAAATGAGCTGGTGTTACTGTTAATTGTATATTTCAATTTGCTTTATTAGTAGACATGACTCCAATGTGCCTTTGAGGCCAAATTTCCTGCTGTGGATTGTATTCACCTGGCTGCTGATCACACTGGTTTATCTTTAACTATGTACATAATGGTCCATCTGTGCACATTTCTGTCATATTCCATCATATTTTTCTACTGTTTAGATTTTTGCAGGTTGGAATTTTGCTTGATAGATGGGCTATTTCTCATAAATTGACTGCAGCTTTCTAGCAAATTTGGAGGGAAAGAAAACTGAGTGAGGTTCAAATTATGGAAATAATGGCAGGCACTTGAATTCCAGATTGCATATCTGTCAGAAAATTAATGTTAATGCAGATGTGTCATTCTATCTCAAGCATGTGGAGTATGTAATGTTAAACTCATTTATATATGGGAGGAAATGAAAGTGATGGAGGCAGTCAGGGCTGCGAGACCATTGCACAGGTGCAGAGGACCAGGGAAGCAGCTTGCTGCTAGGCACTCCATTGACAGACACACACACACACACACACTGAATGTATGCAGCATGGCAATGGTACTCACCATACTTAGGACTACAACGTAAATTTGTTGAAATGTGTATTGACTAGGAAGTAAATCTTATTTGGTTAAACAGCCCAGAACATTCTGGTTGTAGGTGTGCATGATATATATTTAGAATAAATTAAATAATCATTAATGGTGCAGGACACCTCATATAACGTGTATAGAGTATGTCTATTTTAAAAGTGGAAAAGCAGTGGCATATGGTATATTATCCCTAAGTATACCACTGGTAAGCGGCAGGGTGTTATCTGAGAGGTGATTAACTTCTCTATAGATACTTTCATGACCCACACCAACTGTTCCATTCAGATCAGTGACCAGTAGTCATGACAGTACTTATGGGGCTGACTACAGAGCTTGAGAATCAAACCTCTATGGACTCAATTAAATTGCTCTGAGAGGTTATTAAAAAAATGGTACATAGTATGTGGGAGACTTGGAATCTGGCACTCTATGCTATTTTGCAGTAAGTGGATATTATTGCCCTGATGTGGCAGAATGGGCAATTTTATCTCATAATTTAGACCTTTCTTTAAACTTTGGAGGATTCTTTATTTTGAGTTCACAGATCTGGCAGCTAGATTAAGGTAGATGTTAAAGGGGGTGCATAGTGTTATGGTGTGTGCCTCATTGCTACTAAGTAATGGGTCTGATGCCCATCTTTCTTTTTTTGGGGGGTCACTGAGGTGGGGTTGCAGAGCTGTATGTATGAAGGGACTGAATTGGTAGGCACAGGTAGTTAACCTAAAATGACCTTGGAAAGGATGGAGCATTCACATTTTTTTCTATAACTTTCTCTGAGAGGTCGAGGGCAAGGTAATCATTAGAAGGAGAGCACTTACAGGGTCACACTTTTAACATTGCTGTTAATGCTGGGGGAGTGCTTGTGTGTCAAAAGGGAGTGGGCAGGCAGTTGCTGTTTTGGTCTTTTAATTTCGAACTTGCTGTAAGTTTAGTAATGTTATGGGGGGTTATGTTAGGTAAAGCTTTATCTTAACACAGACACCGTCACAAGTTCTGTAGTCTGCTGTATTGGCAGAAGTATGGAATGGTTTCGTTTTTTCGTTAATGTGGAAAAAATGGGTAAAATGATGGAGCACTTCCAAATGGCTCACTAACAACTTTAACCAGGAAGCTCATAGGATGGTTGAAATGTGATATTTTTATTTATTGAATAGGTCTTGTAGTAAATTGGTAAAATGGAAGGTATGATTTTTTTTCTGTGGTGGAACTTTGAGGAATATGAAATTTTATGACCCCAAATGAGGAATGTTCCTAGAAATGAGGTACCTGTAAGAGGTATGGGTATGTTGCAGTGGTATTTTACTATTTGTTTTAAGAATCTTAAGTTTCAGTGCTGTATATATGTTGCAGCTGCAGCCACTTGAAGAGCAGAGCAGCACATGGGAGAAGCTGTCAAGGTTGCACTTCTTAACAGATGAATAAGTAATTTTGTTTCAGCTTTTAACTTGTGTAAGAATGATTGCCTGGTGATATTGTTGTAGTGCTTGCTTAAAGAAATGCCCCCAAGACTGTTTAATGGAATAAGTTACATTGGTCAATTAGTGTAGTACTGGTTTTGTATAGCCATCATGAGGTAGACCAGGTATTTTGATACTTAATATGTCTTTCATTTGCAGTGTTTAGTTCTAGCAGGCTTGAGTGGGTAGGTTACTTTATGTTCTGCATTTTAAGTGGTGTCAGTCAAAAGCATAGGTTCAGTTAGGGCTGCTTGCAACATAAGACCATTTTTGCTGCAGTATGTTTCTTTGCTGGCTGCAGAAGGATTTGCTGAAGGATATGGTGATGAGAACTGTACAGGTTTCTGCAGAATGCCCAGATGTCTGCCTCACATACCTCTCAACCTCCTAGAACAAGAAAGCTGCACAAAACCATAAATAATCGGGGAACAAATGCCCAAAAATATGAACACTTTTTAAATATTGCAGTTACAAACTTGGAAAGTTGATAGAATAAAAGGTTTGCATTAGCACAGATTTCCTGAATTATATGAAGTCTGAAACCCAAATGTCTGTCATTATGTTCTGACTCAAATCCTGAGTGATTTGCCAATGATTTGCTAGAAAACCACAGTCACACTTCAAAGTTTGTAAGAGCAATAATTAAAATCTGTCCCTATGTGTCCCCTTAAATTTCCCTTACTGTGATTGACAAGGAGTTCAGATAGATGTAAATAAAGTAGGTTGATTAATTTATTTTTTTTCCATTGTCAGGTATGTTTAAGCATAGTTGAGTGGATGTGCACGTTATGACCCTCTGCTCAGCATTGCTTAAACATTCCATAGGAGGTATACAGCTAAAATCCTAATGCCAAGATAGTGTAGTGGTTAGAGTCCCGGCTTTGCATGTTGGTGTTCACGTTTCCAGTACCAAGACAAGCACTTTATTTGTACATGGGAAAGCAGTGTTAAAATTATTATTTTTATTTTAAATTATGTAGTAATTGATATTTGTCAACCAGGTGGTGTAGCTGGTCTAAAATGGAAGTGTGAGTGCATATAACATGTGAAATTACCCATGTAGACACAAGTGTCCCATATAGTATAGGCACACCCCATAGTAGTGTAATGAAACCACATAGAGGGACATCATGTAAAATAAATTATATGTCTGCAATGATTAATTAAATCATTATTCTATATATAAAACAATATCGCTAAAGCTCCTAAAGTATCCTTCAGCAAAAAGATAAAATAGATAGGTTAGTTATGCTGCTAGAATAGTTTTATAAACATATATTAATTTAGATCGGGGCTTTAAGTGCTATGTTCCTCTCTCAAAAAAACGTTAAAACGTTAGAAGCCGATGATGTTCATGAAATGCACTTTTAAATGTTTTTAATGCGTTAAAGTTAGATAGAATAAGTTTATTAAGAATTTATGAAATGAAGATGTATAGTGAGTAATACTACGTTTACCTTTAAATCATGATTGATAAAGTGCTTTTAATGAAGTAATTAGACATTTGTGAATTGGTTTATGTCTTTTCATTGGCTAATGCACACTATATAATGAGAATTTTATTAAAATTTAAACAGATCTGATGAAGCGTGCATGGTGCACGTGAAAGCGCTTATCTTTGTTTTATTTTATGCATTCGTTGGAGTAAAGTAAGATTTTATTCATCCAATTGGACTTCTCGTGGTGTATCCTTGCAGTTCATCTATCGTAACGTGTAAATCATTATTCTGATATTTTTTAAAAATGAAAAGTGAACAGTGGTCAGCTGTGCTTAGCAGGTTTAAGCATTGCTTAAACTTAAATACTAAGCAGCAGTCAGCTCAGCTAAGCAGATTTGCACACTGCTTACCTGAGTTTAGCATTTTCAAAATGGTCCAGTGATTACAAAGGGTGGGAATACAGCCAGAATCTGTTGTAGCTTGCTCTAAATAGGAACTATATCAGGTGTTGGTGAGGGCTCACACATTCGGGCACAGTGCTGGGGCATTTCAGAGTCTACAATCATGGCTGGGCCTCTTGTAGCAAACCATGATGACAGAATGAAGCAGGGCCAGTACCAGGCCTCACAATATAAAGCTGAGGCAAGGGACCATCTAGCACACAATCTCACCAGTACCACTGGCATCCCCCAAACTGGTGAGCAGGTATGACATCACAATGCTGACCTAAAGCAGAGGAAGGGGGTGCTCTTGGCCCAATGGATCCAAGACTCTCGAGACAACCATGCTCCAGCAGTTTGTAAGTATCCCAAATATAGCTGTTCCAAATTCTAACCTATGTGATATACAGGTCTGCATAATGTTTTTATTCTCTCCCCCTACAGCTGCAACAGAGAGGGCTAGCAATGCTGAGGCCATGCAGACAGACTGACAAGGCTGCACCAACAGGCTGGTGAGTACAGATCTACCTTGCAGTATATAGTGAAATAAATAAGAAGGAGTAAATTGTTTACTGTGTTCTGTGCCTAATGATTAAAGAAACATTTGACAGACTAATAGTCATCTACAGAATATGCAGCAGTAGAGCACTGTGTCATATAACTACAATAAAAACCTAAATCACTAACTGTTGTGTGTATTATAGTATGTTGCTGTAGAAATAGAATGTCTACATGTTCTGCACAGAAAATACGACTTTGACAGCATGAAGTAACAGAGGTTGTTCTGAGAACCAGCTAGTATGCAAAACAGTAGATTGTGGAACTGTAAATCAAGATATGCATGAACTATGACATATGTTATGCACTAAGATCTGAACCTTGAATACTAATGTCAAATGTATTATAGTGTGTCCCCTGCTGCAGGGCCTTGTGTTAACCTTTGCTTTCCAGATCATGCAATTTCAAAAGATTACTACACAGTGCACTAACTATTTGTCCTGCTTGACTGTCAGGATTACAAGGTCAGACTGTCTAATCCACAGAGTATTAGCCACAAAACAGTCAAACAAATGACAGCCATTCCTCAGTAGCTCAGTGTGATGAGAAACAGCCTTGTAGTTCATTTTAGCACACCCAGACCGGTTCAAATCCAGGGAGTGGTATTGAGATATGTGCATATATACACTCAAGAAATGTTGAATATTTGTAGAAACAGTCAGATAGTAGTAGTAACAGATATTTTCTTCACAGGTCTTACAGGTAATGAAATGTTTGTAGTAGCTGTTTGAAGGGTATAACAATGCACCATGTACAACTATCCCATTGTCCAACCCCATGCGTGCAAATGACAGCAGGATAGGTTCACGCACCATGCTCTCTTCCTGATACATGTCTCTCAAGTGTCACACTATCACAGTTAGTGCTCACTGCTGCCAATCACCTTGGACACAGATAGGAATCCAGGTGAACTATGCTACTAGCAGACTCGCACAAGATCATTGTAGGGTACTCCTTCTATGTCAAGTATGTAACCCTGACATGAACAAGCCCTCCTCCAGTAAAGTAGCAACAGTTCACCCAGTCTGTTCCATACCATTAGAGTTTGACAGTGTAACAGGTATGTATGTGCCACAGAAGCTATGGGTCATAGGTAGATGTAAAGTGAAGGCAGACCTGTAGAGTATTGAGCAGTACTGTTGTGAAAAATAGAAGCCAATACAGATGGTTTATTCTCTCCACCCACCCATCATCTGCATCAATAAGTATTACTCATATACTACTGGTATGCTGTTCTCAAAACCTATTGTTGGGACATGTGTTCTATTGTTTTCATATATTTCACTGGTTGCATATCAACATGTCTTGTTCAAATACCATTATTGGTGGCCTGTTGCCATCAATGTAACTTTCATGCTGTTAAAATACTTGCTGTTGTGCCATTTATGTATGTGTTCTGTTTGCTCTGCAACTGTTTTAAATCTGTTGGTTTGGGTTAATGGAAACACCCATGCATGCCGTTGCAACTAATTTTAAAATGTGTTGGTCATGACTAACCAATATATTTTGGAAAACCACAACACCATAGAACATTTGGGAAGGCAGATCCTGGTGGATCCACCTGTCACACCCCTCTGGTGATGGTACCAGCAGCAGCATATCTGGGACCTAACCTGAAACATCCTACTCCGCTGGTCCTGCATGACCTTTGGGTGGAAGCGCGGGCATGGAGAGAAGCCTGTCACCCTGAGAATGTTCCGGGATATGGTGCACAGCATCATCTGCTCCATTTTGGGTGGGTAGCTGCACCAGATTGAGGGCCTCCTGGTGCACCCCAAGGGGCAGGCTGCCCCTCTTGACCAGCCCCCAGCATAGCTACCTTTGGTACCATGAAGGTGCAGTGGTGACTGCCCATGGGTGTAGACCTCAGTCGCACTGTATCCATTTGAGGGCTCATGGGCCTTTGATTCCCAACCACCCTCCCTGTCCAAGGTATTTACCCCCTCACGTGTCATATACCACCCTTGTCTGCTGTCTTGTATGCCTTATCTGTCTGCAAATGCTACCTATCCTACCCAATCTACCTCTCCAAACATACATACAGCCCTCCTTCAACATCCCACTCTCACCTTAAAAAAAGGGCATCTGTCCCACAAAAAAATCATTTTCCATACATAGCTCTTCATTTTGCTCCCATGTACAGTGAAATTAATCTACCCACAAATTATTCTACAAATGTCTGTCACCAACATACATCCCTCCCTGTGGGGTGTGAAGCTATCAATCCTAAATTCTGCACATTATTCACAGCTGTTGCTGCAGAAAAAATGTAGAGCTATGGTTATTTCCTACACCCGTCCTGCACATCCCTATCTGGTTTTCTTAATTTTTCACCCCCTGCTTGGCCCCATTTCACCACTTTCCTATCACCCTTTTTTCTTTTCTTTAATTATAATTAGCGTGGGTGTAAGTGGAAGGAAGCTGTGCTAAGTTAAGCTAAGAGGACTTAACTGTCTGTTAGCATTGCTTAGCTCCATGCAAAACCATGCAAACCCACTTACAACTGCCTTAATCACTCTGTCTCCATCAGCCCCTGTTCTACCCAGCAACAGAATAGCCAACCTAGCCAAAACGTGAACCCACGACTCTGTATACTCCAGTCAGAGCAATGTACTACCATACCATTTGTTCTGTAAGACTTTCTGATGCTTTTTCATACATATCATGTAGTAGAGTCATTCAACAGTAAGGAAAATATTCTGTGGAATCAGTCAGGTTTTGCAAATATTCATATACACACATATATATATGTGTATGGAGATACATATATATATATATATATATATATATATATATATATCTATATATATATATATATATATACATATATATATATATATATATATATATATATATATATATATATATATTGATATATATACACACACACACACACATATATATATATATATATATATATATATATATATATATATACACACACACACACACATATATATATATATATATATATATATATATATATATATATATATACACACACACACACATATATTTATGTGTGGGTGTGTGTGTATACAACATGTAGTATAGTCATATTTTAGAACCATACCTCTCAATCTCTTAGTGCAAGAAATCTGGTCAAAGGCTGTCAAAATGGGTGGACAATGGGCCGAAAATAGGGACATATTTTAAATATCGCTCTTATAAGCTTAGAAAGTTGTAGAGTAACAGGGTTTGCCGCAGCATACATTTGACGAAGAATATGAGGTCTGGCACTGAAATGTATATCATTATTTACTGACAGAAACCCTCAGATCATCACAGTGATTTACCAGAAAAATACAAATAATTTGTGGAGCTGAACAAAAATATGAGCCAAAAACCAAGACAAAATATATATACATATATTTATATGTGTGTGTGTATACAACATGTAGTGTTGTCATATCTTAGAACCATACCTCTCAATCTCTTAGTGCAAGAAATCTGGACAAAGGCTGTCAAAATGGGTGGACAATGGGCCAAAAATAGGGACATATTTTAAATATCGCTCTTATAAGCTTAGAAAGTTGTAGAGTAACAAGGTTTGCCGCAGCATGCATTTGACGAAGGATATGAGGTCTGTCACTGAAATGTATATCATTATTTACTGACAGAAACCCTCAGATCATCACAATGATTTACCAGAAAAATACAAATAATTTGTGGAACTGAACAAAAATATGAGTCAAAAACCAGGGCATCCTGTGACAATCCGGGCATGTGAGAGGTAAGCTCAGAACCCCTTAGTGCAACAAATCTGGACCAAGCCTGACAAAGTGCGGGGACAAGGGCATGAAAATACGAACATATCTGAAATACTTGAGTAGATAAGTTGAGAAAGTTGCTGTAGTAACACCGTCTGTTCTAACATATATCATCTGAAATATCACAAGTCTGGGACTCAATTGCTTTTTATTAGTTAGTGACTTCAATCTGCACATCATCCCACTGATTTGTCAGGAATACACAACAGTTTTGGGGACCAGACCAAAGATATGAGCCAGTCAACTGGACATCCTATGAATATGTGGACATAACATAACATTAAAGAAATTGCACTGAGCTGCCAAACATGTCACCAAGCACCGTCCAAACTATAGTCAAACTGACACAACACTATCCCAAATCAGCTATGGGGAATTACACATGCATTTGCAAATATATCAGGCACTACAGGGATGCAACAGTAGTGAGAAACGGACCCTGATGTGAAAGTACATACCTATAACCAATTTCACAGCAGTCACAGCAACATACCAGTAAGCCAACTGAACACTACAGTATAACTGTGTGAACAAATATATCCTGTTTGCCACTCTCACACTACCCCTACATATACTGCTCCAAGTCACAGTGCAGTAGGAATCCTGAGGTGGTACAAGACATATCTCAGTCTACCCCTACAAACATATACAGCCGATAGGCCAGCAGAAACTGGAGCAGCATGCACAGTCAAATAGAAAAGGACCCATGATATTCACATCTACCCCCCTCACTACGCAGCCCAACTAACATTTACACACTACACTACTAGACAATCCTGTCAGTCTGTTAACAATGGCCAGACATACACAGACTTCTTAACTGTACAGATTCCTACAGAATGTCCAGGCTTTGGCCTGATATACATGGCCTCCTCATTATAACATGTCTGGGATTCTGTTACATCACTGGGATGATATCAGGAATGAAGGCACAAAATAATGATATACCATACCTATCAACCTCTTAGTGCATGACATTTGGAGAAAACCTGACATAATTGGGGGACAGACACCCAAAAACAGGGGCATATTTGAAATATTGCTGCTATAACCAGAGAAAGTTGCTGGTGTA
Organism: Protopterus annectens; assembly: GCF_019279795.1. Lineage (NCBI taxonomy): Eukaryota > Metazoa > Chordata > Ceratodontiformes > Protopteridae > Protopterus > Protopterus annectens. The sequence continues at coordinate 229,864,278 of NC_056730.1, read as the reverse complement.
ACAGGGTTTGTTGTAACATATCTTATCTGGGGGATATGAAGTAAAAACACAAAAGGATGTTAGCATTTACTGACTGTGATCACCACAGTATCCTACTGATTTGCCAAGGACAAGAACCGTCTGAGAAATACACCAAACATAAGAGTCAAACCTCTGGCCACTCTGTAGATAGCCCTACAGTTGAGAGTTATGCCATTCACATAACACTGTCAGACCAGAAATCATGCAGAAAATGCATGTGCACACAAACCCTGTTAATCTAGCATTATTCTAACTGTATAACAGCAATGCTTACATTCTGTCCCTAAGTCTGGAATCTTCTCTCCCATTTTGTTGGGCTGTCTTTACATGTGTTGTAAGAGGTATTTCCACATACCATCTGTGATGCTGTAGTTCACACACTTCCATGATGTCCTCCTCACAGGCAAGGAAAAGGATCAACACCCACATGAAATACTCAGTTATAGGAGTGTATTGCCATTCCATTTGCTATTTGAATAACAACACAGCTGTTCTGCATGCAGTTAGCAAGTGGGGACACCAACTGTTGCACCAGCCATCACCTGCTCATGAGCATTACCTACAAAAGGCAAGCTGCTGCCTATGCAAAACAGGTCTATACCTCTACATGTATAGACAGAGGGAGAGAAAGAAACAAAACAATGAAATGCAGGAATACTTGGGAGGAAAAGGTTTGTCAAACAAGTAAGCATGTAATGGAATGTGGTAGTGTGTATGCAATAATGGGAAATGGGAAGGTAAACAAATATGTCTCAACCAGACTTGCTGTACCGATATATTGCTGAACAGCAACTATGGCCATAGCATCTGGCTCTGTCTGCAGTGACATACATCCCAGCTCAGACCCCTGAGTCACCCCAGGAAAGATTGGCTCACATATGAGTACTATTAGAGTGTCTGTTGAACAGTACTGACTGTGACACTGCTTAGTCATCTACTGGGATGTTGTAAATATCCATATGTTACTTGTGAATACAACTATGATACACATGTTTGTCTTACAAATCTAAGAGATCTGTAGAGGGTATGTGCATAGTGAACTACTGTCATATATGTGTGTGTTGAACTGCATGTCATGTACTGAGCTCATACCATTCAACTGTCGAGTGTTCTGCACAATGACCACATGTGCCTAGTAGTTGTAGTCATTTCCTCATAGAGTTGTGTTATGTCTGGCAAATCATTGGCAAATCTGTGAAGACTGACATCAGAACATAATAGCATACATGTGAATGTCAGACATCCTCCAGGGTATTTCTGTAAATGCAAAGCCTAACTGACTTAAGTGTGTTACAGCAGTATTAATAAAGTGCCAGTAATTTTGGAACATTGCTCCCCATTTATGTGTGCAGTTGTCCAGACGTCCTGCTCTAACAGGTTGAGAGGCATGACTGAGCAGCAATTATATAAATACAGTGTGCCATACTGACATAGAACAGAAATGTATATCGGGTATTATCTGTGCACATGTATATATGAGTAGGTGTAGCTGGAAGCCTCAAAACAACAGACATAAGATGCAAAATATCAGGTTAATAAGCTGTACATGTTGTTCATGTGTGTAATCATAGTTTCAGTGCATCCAACAGACATAAATGTCTAGAGCTACTGGTTGCTGCATTGCCCTGACACAGAAATGGGTACTAGAATAAGCATGATTATCAAGTTGAAAATGGAGAAGTGTCTAACTGTTTTATGACCTCATGTCCATGCCTAATACAAACAGCTATATGAGCACATACATAGCTGTATGGGGTCAGCAGTACCTGACTCAAAAAACACGCCTCCACCAAGGTAGAGTAATCCCCTTTGGAGGACAGCAGCAATACACAAACCACAGGGTAGGTTGCTATATTGGCTGTACAGGGCCAAGCATATACAGTCACAGGTGAATCACTGTAAGGCTAACTATGAGTACTAATTGGACACATCCACAAAGGCCAGTCACAAGACAGTTGTCACATATGTCTTCAGTCTCAGAGGCAACAACCCAACCCACCCTGTACTGATGTGCAATCACACAACATACACACATCCCATAGTTATAGCCAACCGGCTGCAGATAGTATAGATGAAAACATCACCCCCTGTCCCCCCATCAGTATAGGTGAATATGCACAGCACCCACACCCCTCTGCTCATCATCTCCATGGGACTTGATAACATCCCTGTCTGTATCCTACTTGAACTCAGGCATGTGTTCCCAGCTCCATTACCCACTGTAGTCAAACAAAGCCTGAGCACCATCAACATCCCATCTGCATGGATAATGGCCACTGTCATCCCTCTACACAAAAGTGAATGATGAATTGAGGAGTATGCAATTTACTGGCCCTCATTAGGGGGAGGATGCCTCATCATGACCAGGAGCACAATGCTAGCTCATACTGTGCTGATCGATGACAGGGGTATGATGTGGTCATACTTGGTAGCTTGTGCTAGTCAATGTTGATGTGCAGGTTCTGTAAATAATGTTGACCAATGTATGAGGTCCTGAAATGTGTTTCCCTGTTTATATCTTCCAGGTGACATGCAGCATGCCAGAGAGCTGCCATACTCAAACGCAGAGATGTCAGCAATCATTGACTCAATATTGCAGCACCATGGGGTGATGTTTGACTGTAGCCAATTGCATCTGCGGGAGTGGACTGCCCTGTGGGATGACCTTGTCCACAGGGTAAATGATGTAGGTCAACACGTATGGACAAGTCAGGCATCATGCGACTGACCTCATTCACCATGCCCGCCGAAGGTCTGCTGCCATGGCCAGGAACTTCACAGCCACAGGTAGGGCTCCTGCTATGCAGGCCCCACTTACACCTATGGAGTAACTCCTTGCCAACCTTGGGATACCCACCACTCAACAACAGCAGAGTCAAGGCACCCACATTGTGGAGGTGGGTGGCACCCAGACACCAGGCAAGAAGCATGCAGGTAAGGTCCCAGTGGAAATCAGTCTACAACTATAGCAGCCATACTGACATCTGTAGTGTATCTAGATGCATATGTCAGGTCAAAACACCATTGTGGGTGGGGTTTTGTAATGCAAAGAAGTGCACATCTGTGGTGAAGGACAGCAAATTATGTTGTATCGGAGCTTTCCTGTAGATGTGCAGAAAATCAGCATTCATCTTGTAACTATGGCACATGTGAGTCTGCTGACAATACCTCTATCCCAAAACTACATAGCTTCCTCTGTTCTGGATGTGGGACAGCAGCCTTAAGCCAATGAGTATGGAATTGTCCTGTTGTGGCTCACCAATACCACTGGCATGTTAAGGGCATGCATTTTATCATGCACACAACTGTCACTCTTAGCCATATTGTGTTATGTGTATGTTGACATGTGGAGGGATTAACTGCATTGAATCACAGTGGTCATCACATGGTCCTATTTGCAGAAGATGTAACATATCTGTAGCATACCTCACAACCTGTCAGTGCAAGAAATCTGGACACAGACTGACAAAACGGGGGGGGGGGCAAAGGCCCAAATCTAGGGACATATTTTAAATATTACAGTGGATAGAAAAGGTGTACACACCCCTGTTAAAATGGCAGGTGATATACAAAAATGAGACCACAATAAAGAATTTCAAAACTCTTCCTACCTTTAATGTGACCTATAACCTGTGCAATTTAATTGAAAAACAAACAAATCTGTTAGGGAAACAAATATGAAAAAATAAATAATGTACAATAAGCTGGATGCATGTGTGCACAGCCTTAAACTAATACTTTGGTGAAGCACCTATTGATCTATTTACAGCATTCAGTATTCTTGGGTACACCCCTGCCATCAATTAATGACACCCTGATTAACACCTAATAATGGTCTGTTTTCCTAGTAGGATTTCCCTGACATTTACTCAGATGCCTGCTACAGCAAAAGCCATGGTTCATAGAGAGCTTACAAAGCATCAAAGGGATCTCATTGTTGAAAGGTATCATCCAGAAGACCATAAAAACATTTCCACAGCATTGCATATACCATGGAACACAGTGAAGACAGTCATCAAAAAGGGGAGAAAATATGGGGCAACAGTGATGTTGCAAATAACTGGACATCCCTCCAAATCTGATGAAAAAACAAGACAAACACTGGTCAGGGAGGCTGCCAGAGGACCTACAGCAACACTGCAGGAGCTGCATGTATCTCTGGCAAGTACTGGCTGTGTACTACATCTGACAACAATCTCCCGTATTCTCCATATGTCAGGCCTATGGGGTAGGGTTGGAAGATGGAAGCCTTTTCTCACACAACATCCAGGCATGGCTAAAATGTGAAAACAATATGTCAGGTCCCCCAAAATATTGTGGAAAAATGTGTTATGGTCTAATGACTCCATGGTTGAATTGTTTGGCCACAATTCCAAAAGGTACATTTGGCACAAAAACAACATTTTGCATCACCAAAAGAGCACCATCCCACAGTGAAGCATGTTGATAGCAGTGCCCTACTTTGGGATTGCTGTTCAAAACTTGGAACTGGGGCATTAGTCAAGGTGGGAGAATTATGACTAGTTCCAAATACTAGTCAAGTTTGGCCCAAAACCTTCAGGCATCTGCTAGAAAGCTGAATATGAAGAGGACTTTCACCTGTCAACACAACAATCACCTGAAGCATACATCCAAATCAACAAATGAATGGCTTCACCAGAAGAGAATCAAAGTTTTGGAATGGCCCAGCCAGAGCCCAGAACTAAATCCAATAGAAAATATGTGGGGTGACCTAAAGAGGGCTGTGCACAAGAGATGCTGTCACAATCTAACAGAGTTGGAGGGCTTTAGCAAGGAAGAGTGGGCAAATATTGTCAAGTCAAGATGTGCCATGCTGATAGACTCCTTCCCAAGAAGACTGAATGCTGTAATTAAATCAAAAGGTGCTTCAGCAAAGTATTAGCTTATGGGTGTGCACAAATAGGCAGCCAGCCTATTGTATGTATTTCATTTGCTATATTTTACCCCTAATATATTCGTTTGTTTTTCAATTGAATTGCACAGGTTATAGATCACATCAAAAGTGGGAGAGTTTTTATAATGATTTATTGTGGTCTCATTTTATATATCACAAAAACCTGGCATGTTAACAGGGGTGTGTACAATTATTATATCCACTGTAAGCATAGAAATTTGTTAGAGTAACCAAATTTGTTTTAACATACATTTACTGCAGGTTTTGACGACTGAAACTGAAATGTATATCATTAATTAGTGACGTCAATACTCAGATCATCCCAGGAATGTGTCAGACAAACACAAGATTTATGAGGAACAGACCAAAAATATGAGCCAGACATGTAGACATTCTGCGAAAGTCTCTACAGTTGAGAGGTATGTTCTGTAGGAGTTGCCACTATGCTATACAGGTGAACAGTAATATTGTGTACATGGGTGCAGTGTGTGCTAGGTGCAGGCCCATCACCCAATAACAGTATCACATATCCCAGGGGTGTATATTAGTAGTAACATTAAGTGGAAATGGCTATACTGCATGATACTGAGGGCCGCTCCATAGTGTGTATGTTATGGTCTGTGTGTCGTGCATGTCACCATTTGGATATTGTAAGGTCTGTGTAACACCTTTGTGCCACCTCACCTGTATGTGTGTGTGTGTGTGTGTGTATGTGTGTGTGTGTGTATATATGTATATATATATATATATATATATATATATATATATATATATATATATACCAGCACACCTTATAGTGCAGACATTCATTTGCATATGTTGTCTTCCACTCACAGGTGGACATGTTGTTTGTGGTCCCTCCCACTTAGAACCTAATGTCAGTGTCTCTGCAGACTGACGATGATGGTAGTCATAGTGAGGCACAGGTGGGGTTGTCAGGGGCTGAATCTCTGACATTGGTTGGAATCCCAATGTTGCCCACAATATCCCCACACACAGTCACACAGTCACAATGCTCACACATATCCCATCCCCAGTGGCCACAGATAATTGGCAGTTGGCGAGTGGTGGCATGGAACAGGCTAATGTAGTGAATATGGCAAGTGCGAGTGCAGACAATAGCCATAGTCAGAGTGCAGGCGAGGTCCCACAGAGGTGGATGAACAATGGTGCTCGAAGGAGGACTGCTGCCCATCAAGCCCCTGTCACAAATGCCACAGCAGATATCACCAGACACATGTTTTGGTCTGTCATGGAGGCACAAGCACATATAGAATGCAACACCAAACAAATACTCAGGGTGTTGGTTACAACTCTTCCTGGCATCCGTGATGAGCTATGTGACCTTGTGCAGGCCACACCTAACAATACTGAGATCATGAATAGACGGTGGGGTGAAACATTGTCAATCCCCAACCGTAGAATGTCTGTGCTGGAGAATGTGGTAGGGGATGGGCATCAACCATGTGGACATAGGTCAGCACCAAGATCAGCTAAGAGTCTACAGGGCCATGCACCTTCACTCTCCCATAGTGGCAGTATAACCAGCACTACTGAAGAGGGGTTGCTGTCCACAACACATCGGAGCAGGGCATGAGCACATGGTCTTGGCTGGTCCAATCAGGGACACAGATCCAGCAGACAGCAGTCACCATCAGGGAGTAGTACTGCATCTGACCTGATGGTGCCAGTGATGCCCCAGGCAGGACCAGTTCCTGTGTCCATGGACATAGATGGTGAACTGTACACCCTGCCATGTATGGTCCACAGATGTCCAGCATCTGTGTAGGGCAGCCATATTGCATGACTGTGTGCATACAAACACACACACACATCTCTATCACACACAGGTCACCTCCAGACACACACAGCACCTCTGCACAGCCAATTTCAACACCCCTCCAAACACACACACATGATATCAACCACATGGCCCAGCCTAGGCCTCTGACAAACCAACATCACACCCTATGCATATGATGATACCTGTGCCAGATCCCTATCATCCATACCATCAATGCAAGGACATGCTAATATGAGTCTGATGCACAGAGTGAATATAGTACTGTGTAGATATGCAATGCTGTGTAAGGTGCAATCTGCTTACATTTGTTATGGGTACACATCAAAGTGTATGTACCTTATTAGCCATGATGCATTATTGGTGTTAGCACCACTGACAGAATGTAGTCTGACATGCTGTATTCTGTTTGTGTTCCAGGAGTCTGTATGTCTGCAGGCTGTGGCCCTGCAAACATTACCAATGTGGAGCATGGCAGAATGGAATCACATCTACCATCTCATAGCCAAGGTATAGCTGTATATGTACATGTTTATCAGATGTGTATGCATGCAACAGTGTGTGAGTGACACTGTTGGCAGACAGTGTGACCTTGCATGCATAACCCTTGTCACAGACAGCTAGCATTCATACATGTCACCTCAGTGTTCTGAAGTACCACAGGCTCAAACATGCAGAGGAGGTTATCGGAGTACTGGCACTAGGTCCCTCACAAGCCCAGCCATGGCGTTAACCACAACAGATTCACCTATCTTGTGGGCACACAGTAGTTATAGGGCCTTCTTATGTCTACATATTGCACACACATAGGCAACACACAATGTGTGTGTGACATTATCAATTGTGGAGTGTGGGACACAAGTTGTAGTAATGTGACAGTTGGCAGCACATAGCATGACCACGAAAAGTGCAACGCACAAGATGTCTTCTGGTATGCTAGTTTGACACCTTCTTTGTGTGACATTACCTTCACTTATAGTATTTCTCATGATATTAAGGTGCTTCTGATGTGCAGTCACATCTCTATGCAATCAACACAGACCTGTATGACATGTTTCTTCTCCTACAGTTCTGGCAACTCTTTTAACTGTTTCAGTTGTCAGCACAGGTACACCCTGTCAAACATGGACTGCAACCTGTAGGGTGATTTAGACATACCTGTCACCCATACCATTTACACAGACTGTCCTGATGCATGCCACATATCAAAAGTGCATTTTCTCATACACCTGTGTCTGTCTGGCACATTGTTGCCAAACGATTGCGGGTGGCAGTCATAACATAAAGGCAGACATTATGAGTTGCACACTTCATACCATTCAGACCATCTAAGCTAATGCAAATCCTGTTATGCTATCATGTTTGTAGGAGCAATATTTGACAGGTATCCCTATTATGTGACCTTTGCCACCCCATTATATATGGCTTTGTGAACAGTCCTTGCTCCAACAGCTTGAGAGATATGGGTACAGATGGTGGCCATACCTCTGACCTCTGCATATGTGTGCAGATTGTCCTGATCTCTAACACATGATTTCTTCACATTGGTCATGTACATGTGGTTTTCTGGCCACCATCTGGTAAAACTGATATTGTAGGTTAATGACAGCTAATGTCATGTAACAACATATGCCCTTTAGAAGGTGCATTCAATTGCATGACCTGTTCCACTATCCATTTCCCATGTGTGTCATAGCAATATGTTATGGGCATGCCCAATGTTTGCCCCAGCTTCACATATGACATTCACCAGATGTCTGTCTGTAGACTGCTGCAAGGTGATGTGATACAGTGATAGGGTAACAGTCTGTCTATCAGCATTATGTTTCAGACAGATACGAGGTCTGCTGTTGCCATGTCTGTCACTACAGTGACTATGACAGTTTGGCAATGTGTCTCATAAATGCCCATTGTTAGGGGTCACAGACAACATATTGGTTCCTAACATCAGGGTATTCCATATACATATATGCAGATGGCTGGTATGGGCTGTACAGTTTAACATGTTTCATGTACAGCAGATGGAATTAATTGGTTCTGCAAAGTAATGCCATGTTGAGGAAGTAAACAGGCCTAAAATGGTATACCAACAAACACAACAGTCACAGGGAATATGCTTCTCAGACACACAGAGTATCATAATTGACAATATTGAGTTTAGAACCCCTACCTATCTAGTTGTTGGTACTACAGTGTTTGCAGTTATTGCATGCACCATGGAGCTTATAGGGTTGAAGAGCATCTCTAGGTTCTTCTAAGGTGTATAACATCACCAGCCCTTGTAAAGTATGGCAATGTAGAAGTGTACTCAAAGGGAAAGACCTCAAAATACTGTATCCTGCAAATATACGCACTTCCAAATACTTACACACATATACACACACATTTGCCAGAACTGAGGCTAGACACCCTGCCTATCTAATTAATTGTACCATAGTATTACACAGTAATTGCACACAGCACAGGGCTTATAGGGCTGAGACGTGTATACAGGTACTTCTATGGTGGATGACATCTGCAGCCCTTGTAAAGATGGTGATGGGAAGTGTAATGGGTGGGACACACCTCAGAATGGTAAAACCCATGCCCCTAGGGGATATGGCCTCAGCCAAAAACACCCACACACAGAGAATACTGTTGTCAAACACACACACACAGTATCACAGTTTCCAGGACTGAGTTTAGAACCCTAGCCTACCTAGTTGTCAATACTACAATGTTATGCAGTTGCCACAGAGCTTATAGGGTTGAAGAGTTCCCCAAGGTACTTATAAGGTGTATAACATCACCAGCTCTAGTAAAGTATGACAATGGGGAAGTGTGCTGGGAGAGAAAGGCCTCAAAACACAGTATCCTACAAATATACACACTTACAAACACTTGCACACACACTCACATTTGCCAGGACTGATATTGGAACTCCTACCTCTCTAGTTATTTGTACTATAGTGTTAAGCAGTTATTGCACACGCTAATAGGGCTGACACATGTCCAATGGTACTTCTAATGTGAATGACAGCAGCAGATCTTGTGAAGTAGGGCGATGGGAAGTGTACTGAGTGGGAACAGCCTCCTAATACTTCTACACACACACACACACACACACACACACACACACACACACACACACACACACACACACACACACACACACAAAAAACACAAAGCCAGGTGATGTGATATTATAATCCCCACCTCAGTACTATTACACAATGGAGTTTGCCTTCATGCTGGCACGTGCAACTGGTTACGACCAGCATGCCACTGTCCACAGCTGGACATCACTCCATGCCACTCAGGGTATCCATGTATATGACTCACTCTCTGTGTCCCCCTGTGCGTTTCTCTCTATCACTGTCTGTCTCTCTCTTCCCCATGTCTATGTGTGTGTATGCTTGACATATTATCTGTTGCCCATATATATGTCTGTGTATCACAGGCAACAGATGCAGATATATCACATATGCGCCACCTACAGCTAGCTGAGGGTAATTCTGCCTGATGGGTGTGTGTAGGGACAGTTACGATGTACATAGCTGTCTATATGCAAAGAAATATTTGCACAATACAGTTATGTAGTCCGATGTGGGTTCCAACATGGTGTGTGATTCTCTAAGTGTAGGAACATGCCCAGTATGACCTTCTATAGTGAGAGTGGGACTCCATTCCAGACAGTTGTACTTTGATCTGGGGTTTTGTGTGCTACAGCCATACCTCTCAAAAGTAAACAGGATTTTCCTAGAGGTACTGGGTTTGTTTTAGCAGACATTTTCTGACATATTTGAAGTCTGACACCACAATGTATTGTGTCATTACCTAGTGACAGACATCCTCAGATCATCACAGTGCTTTACCAGAGGAATACAAAATGTATGATACACAGACCAATATTATGAGCCTGACTATATACATTCTTGCCCAAAAAGGCCAGTTGAGAGGTGTGGCTACAGCTGGTTGACTGATGTAGCTGTGTAAACAGTCCAGCAACTTGGTGATACTCTGGCTGGGGATCTCCTGCTTGTATGGTATTCTTCTTATCTGAAAAGTCATATCCTGGTGTCGCCATACCTCTCAACTGTACATTTTTTGTCAGATTGTTCCAGTGTTTGTCTAGAAGTTTCATCTAGTCTATAAACTTGTGCTTTTATGGCAAGTTAGTTGCATATAACTGAAGACTGACATTACAAAATAATGACAGACATTAGTGTTTTAGACTTCATAACCTTTAGACAATTTCTGCTATTGCAAAACCCCATATTCTACCAACTTTCTTAGTATGTAAAAGCAATATTTACAACACATGCCTATCATTGTGCCTTTGTCCCACTTGTATTTATGACCTTGTCCAGATGTCTTGCTGTCAGAGGTTAGGATGTATGGGTGTGGGTACAGAGTGCATTCTACTGTGCAAAAATGTCCATTATATCTGTAGTATATTCTGCATAGCACTGTGACTTCCAGGTATGTCAGTGACAGAGCAATACAGAGTAATGTGGTGAACCACTGACAGACAGTTGTGTATAGGTTGATAGGCTGCTATGACATTAGTAGGGTATTGGCCTTGAAGCCCTTATAACCCGTACGGACGAGAGTGCTGCCCATGTTACAACATGTCAACACACAGAGCCCCTGTCCAGCAGGGACACAGGTGGGATCACTGGAGTGTATTTTGTTCTTCCAATGCATTTAGACAGGGAGCACATCACTAGGGGTATTGAGGCACTTGGCTTGCTGTTGACAAGAAGTGTATTCCACAGATGGGGGAAGGGAGTGTGTGGTACACATACCTGTCAAACCAGCAAGACATACTGTTATCACAGCCCAGGTTGATGCTACGCCTACAGGTTGATGGAGTAGCCCTTGAGTTCCAGATGTGCAACAGTCCTATCAAGGCATGGTCTGGATTGCGTTGTATGCCAGACAGGGGTCACCTTATGTATGGAGTGGGGTAGAGGGGCAGTTCTGTGTAGGGTAAATGTTTGGGCTTAATGGTAAGGCCTTAGTGTTTGCAAGACCCTGGTGCGTGGAGTCTATATGGTATGTGGTGTGTACATTTGTGGAGTTCTCATGTGATTTTGCCTCTGAGGTGTCCATTGTTGGGGTTTTGTTTTGTTATGGGCCTTCATTTACATAGGTATGTGTTGTGCATTTGCAGGTGATGTTTACTGACTCTTTACATTGCATGTCATCTATGTTACTGCACAATCTGTTCTGGTGTGCACATTCTCCATTTGTCTAGCTAGTGGCTCCTCTTCCCCTTATGTGTATCTCTTTGTCCTTCTGTAGTGCAGCCACAGGCTTTGGCCACAGTGGCTGCTGTTATGCATTTGTAATTCTGATGTGGGCAGAATACATGCCATTACATCACACACAGGTTTGTGGACTTCACACCTCTGAGTGTACCTATTTAACAGGCTGTCCATCATTGCACCACTCCATTTACTGTGGTCCTTAGACAGTTTGTGTTGCTGTATGTTATTATGAGACTACATGTGGGCCTAGCTGTCATACCGTCACAGACTGACATATGGACAGGACCAAATATGACAATCAGACAAAGGTCCACACATGGGAACAGGGTGTTAGTAATGCTCTACCAAATATAGACAGTTGGGAGACCGGTTTGGTAATTGCTTGCTTGCTCTTATGGGTATGACATCTGCTTACACACTTGTCTGCCATTGCTGTTTTGACATGACCCTTTCTTATTTTGCAAATAGATGGCAGGAAAATACAATGTTAGGACAAGCAGAACAGATATTCAAGGCATACTTGTGCTCTTTCTGTAACAACCTGTGTTATTCCAGGGTTATGGCTGTTGGCCACTGACATGTTATCAGTGCTGACACAGAAAGGTGGCAGCCTTTTATACACTGACCTTCAGGTATCTACTATCCTACTAGGCACCATACCTCTCAACTTTTGAGAGCCAGACATCTGGGCAAAGCCATAAGTGATTGGGATACAGAGGCCTAAATATAGGGACCATTTTTAAGTACTGGCCTTACAAACCTAAAAAGGTGATTCAATAACAGGTTCTGCATTAGCATGCATGTTTCTATAGGGTATGAAGTCTGACACTACAATCTGACATTATTTTCTGACCTTCCTCTTATGTGATTTGCCGATGAATTGCCAAACAACCATTATTTCATGCTATACAAACCAAAATTATGATGCAAACCTCTAGACATTCTGCAATATGTCTGTACAGTTAAGAAGTATGGTAGGCACTGTGTAGGTTACTCAGAACTGTGTACTGTCCATACGTGTGGCCCATTGTCCATGACCTGTACAGCTTTCCTGCATTAACAGATATTGACATCTGAACAGTGTATACAACTCCTACCATAGGTGTAGCTGACATGCAGAATAGTTGGCACTGCGGTTCTTGGAACATGCCCCTGTCAAAGACAGAACTGTACCTAGGGCACTACGATACAACAGCCAAGAGTAAGTGCTGACAACATCCTGACAGTATTAACCACACATATACATAACTCCTTGACCCCTGCATAATGTGGACATGCAAGAAGTTATCATATTGATTGGGACATCCCTGGAAATGTGTGCTCTGCTACTATTTCCCCTGCAAACATGCATGTTACTACATTTCTATGGGAATATGGGTGTGGAGGCACACCTGTCAACTGTACACATTTGCACAGACTGTGCTGCTATTTGCTTTATATTTTGGTTCCATTTACCATAGTATTGTGCCCTGTCTTGGAGACTAGAGGCATATCACTAAGGACCACAGGACAGATTGTAATGGAATACATTTCAGTTTAAGACGTATTACCCTTCAAAGCCTTACTGCAACTGCAAGACCTGTTGTGCTATCACTGTGTAAGTCTGTAGGGGGGTATTTCATCATTTTCACCATTTGTGGGCCTTTGCCAGACATTTCTTTATGGTTTTCTACAGTCAACTTGCTGGGTAAAGCTGAGGGGTGAGTATGGGACCCCCACCCTGACATCCATGCCTGCGACCTATGACCCCCCCCAATTAATTGCCCCCCCACATATACTGCAGTGGGATTTGTCACCTTGGGTACTACTGTATAGTGTGGAGAAGCCAGTATTAGACAGATATTTCCTGGTGTCCCACATAGATGTCAGTTGTCTGCTGCTATCCCAGTAGGCCACCCCATTCCCTTCCATGCATGCAGCAATACCATAGATATGCTACCAGAACATACTAATCCATTCATTTATTGTTAAGAAGACGGACTTACCTTGTGCTTGCAGCAGTTGTGAGGATGGTGTTTGAGGGCTGCCTATGTTGGATGCACGTACTGCACTGCCTATACATGGTAAATTACAGGTAGTGAGATGTGTGCCTTCCATTTTACTGTGAGTGTGTGTGTGTGTGTGTGTGTGTGTGTGTGTGTGTGTGTGTGTGTGTGTGTGTGTGTGTGTGTGTGTGAGTCAGAGAAAAGTGTCAGTCCCTGGGTCCCTACAGTGTCAGTGTGTGTGCTATGCATTGCCTTTTTACCAATGGCAGGCCATACTGGACACACCTCCATCTGCCTACAGTAGTTGGCTCAGGGGGTTCCTACTCCAAGTCCTTCTGTGCCAGTGGGGACCTTGGCAGTGGTGCAGTGCTGTGTGGCTCTTCTTTGTGCTGTTTCTGCTGAAGCTGTTTCTGCAGGATCATATTGTGTAACATGGCGCATACTATGAATGTGTGCAAATGTGGTTAGAGAGTACTGCAAGGCTCCACCAGATATGTCAAGTCCATGGAATCGTGACTTAAGCATCACAAACACATGCTCTATAATGATCCTGGTTTGTGCATGTGCCTCATTATGGCATTCTTGAGTGGATGTGTCCACATTTCTGATGGGTGTTATCATCCATGTCTCCAGTGCATAGCCATTATTCCCCACCAGATGACCATATGGGAAGTCCCCCCTGGCAAATCCCTGATACAGCTGTGAGGAATGCCAGATGTGGGAGTCATAATAGCTTCCAGGGCTGCCAGCACACACATTAATGATAATGACCTGGGGATTGCACATGACCTGGCAGCTGATGGAGTGAAAGCCCTTGTGGTTTAGGTAGACCCTACCCTGCTCATTGGGTGGTGCTTTGATGTGGATGTGCATGCAGTCTATGGCATCTAGTACCTCTGGGTAGTCTGCTACATTGTGGAAGAGGTGTATATTGCTGGTCCTCTCCTCACGCGTGCTGGGGAAATAAATGTGCTAACCGGCATGTGGTAGCATGGCATTCAGGAAATGGTGGAGTACTCTGGCTGCAGATGCCTGTGAGACCACCATGATGTCCTCAGTAGGTCTTTGGAAAGTACCTGCAGCTAGTATTCTTAAGGCTACACATACCATCGTATCCACTGGGATGGGTTCCCCTCTGTTGGCTCTAGATCTGACGTGAGGCTGGCATAGTTCGATGAGTTTCTGAAGTATGTCCCTGTCCACCTTGTAGTGCTCTACTATCTCCTGATAGGTTACTCTGGGACTGAACATTCTTCCCCTCCTCCTCAGTGTGGGGAAGTTGCCAGCATTATCTTCCTCACCGCCCTCACCCTCTAGCACATACTGATGTATCAAAGTGGCAGCATCCCCTAGAATTTTGTCGGTAAAAATTCCCCTGAGTGTGTGCACCAATGGTGCAGAGTTTGCATGAAAAAACAGACTGAAAGGTGTTTGCATAGTTTATACTGTCGTGCTGCAGATGCTGTCTACATGATTGGCTGACTATGATGCATTCCACCTGCCAGCTATATTATTTGTACTTAATTGCTTTTAGTCTGCTATTTCCCACTTTTTTCCCATATCTTTTCTGCCCCTTTTAAGCCCAGTGGTGTGCCCCGCAAACCTGCTGCCCACATGTAAACAGTTCTGCTATTTCCATGATTTTTCTTCTTTTTTTTTTTTTTTAAGACCCGGTGCATGCCGTGCAGTTGCGTTTAGCTAAAGTAAATGCTTTGAAGCAGAAATGGCCCTCCCCTGGATGTGAACATGTTCTTCATTTCATGGAATATGTAAATACTTAAATACTGCCTCAGACACACCCCTCTTGCTTAGCTGTGCTTACTTAGCTAAGCTCAAATGGAAGCCATGATGGTCCAATGTGTTTACACCAAGCATGACACACCCCGTTTTCATGTGAGTTGCTTCTCCTGCTTACACCACTGCCTTATAGCTCCTACACAGTTAGGTGCAGCCAGAAAAATGGTCTCCCATTTAGTGATTCAGTAAAATGTCTTCATTTGTATACCCCACTGCCTTAGTCCCTAGTTACACCACTACACCAGAGCCTTTATCCTTAGCAACCAATGTTACCTGCTATTGTTCTGATTCCGCATGCCATACACTGTAATAGTAAAATGCAGATTTCACTTAAAATTGTCTTTTCACATTTTTTTTAATTTCGGCACAATCTCATTTGCACGTCACTGCACTATGCTTAAACGTCTGAAATCGGCCAAAAAAAAAAAACTTTGATTTTTATAATTTAGAAACTCTTTTCCATGCCAGTGGCCATATTTTTGGCCATTGGCATGCCTAATGGTTATAATACATGCTTTACTTTGAGCTGTCATTCCCTCATTCTCATTTTTGCAGAAATGTGCACAAATAGTAGCCAAATACATTTCTGCAATGGACACTGTTCTGGCAGAGAAGCCTGCCTGCTTACTGAATTGCTAATTCACTTTATTTGCTTGGTTTTCACCAGCAAATGAGGTAACTAGCATTATTCAGTGGTGTCCATACCAGAATAGTGCTAGCAGGCACGTGTATACCCCCAGCCTTGTTTACTGGATTGCTCGGCGACCATATTCCATACTGAAGCTGCTGCACTATTCTGGCACAGAAAAAAAACATTTATTGAATCCCAGGGTAAATATTTTATGAGATACTACTAAAACATGATCTTTGATTGGATCTATAAATTGCTACAGTTCTATAACAAGTGGAAAGAGCAAGGGGGAGTGAGTCAGTAAGCTATCTATCTATATATATATATATATATATATATATATATATATATTGCTCTGTATAAATGTATGCAGTCTATATAAGAACCTCTATAGGCATTAGCATAAGCTAAGATGCATTATGAATTTCTCTTGCCCATAATTGTTGCATATGCAGAAGAACAGCAATCTGTGATGAGAAAGGCTCCTAAATCAATATTTGGGTCCACTGCCCTTTTTGTGCCCACAGTCTGATGGCCACCATTCCCCAAAACAGCCACATTTCATCACATGCATTTTCCTACTGTAGTGTGCCAGTTAGGCTTACAAACTTTAGACCATCATAATGTTCTTATTGTATGTAGCAGAGCCAGTGTTGTGCATCATTACTCTCTCTTCTCCTCTTCTCTTCAAAACATTGCTTCCATAAACTGTAATAAGGAAAGGTTCTGATGTAGTATAGTGTTAAAGAGTGTTGCCTTACTAGATATATCTATCATCTATTAAAAAACAGAACAAAAACAAAAAGAAAACAAAAACACTATCACTTGTCAAGCAAGTGCTAGATAGCATGTCATCATGTTTTTTCATAGTGCATGATATGTGGACCCATGACATTAAGAGGAAAGTCTGCAATGACAGTGTTGTTTTCCATATTGATACCCAATCAACTAATCAAAAAAAATCATGACTGCTACAAATAAAATACTTGCCATTGTTGGACAGAGAACACATATGTTTACTATGTCCAGTGGTATGACCGTGGGTTGTCAGCATGTCTGTAGCAGGATCCATGTTTATGAATAACTTTACCTACATGACCGAGTACTAAAAATAGTGACTAAGCAAATGTACACTACATTTATGAATATGGTGGCCAATCTTTAGATTATGCAGAGGAAATAGCTAGTTCACTAGAGTGTGTTTAAAATAGAAGTACAATAATGGAATGGAAATGTTGTGGAATCAAGTTTGCACAACTTAAGCACAGTCTGTGACTATTCTGTATGGTATATAGACAAATATCACATTCAAAAATAGCTAGAGGGACAAAACTGTGAATATGAAAAATATATTTATTTATTTATTTGTTTTCCATTAGGAACCAGGTATATGGACTAGCCCAGAGACTTTTTTCCGCTGCAACCCATGCTCAGAGGCAATAAACAGTGCAAGCAAACTTCATTTATGGACTTCAAATATGATAGAATGTTACATTTACATATTTTTAAGCAAACTTTATTATCAACATTTTCAAGTGTCAAACAATCTTGTATAGGTATAACTAAGGCAAAATATCCACCATGCAATAAAATGCAATCCGACCAATGAGTGGGAATAAGTACAAGAAAGGTAAAAAATAAGAAAAAGAAATATTTCATTTGACTGAAGAAAACAAATGCAAACATAGTTAATAAGCAAATACACTCTGTGTCGAGTTGCAAATGTATGTAACAGATCAGCTGAAACAAATGTAGGACAAGAGAAATAAGATTAATAGAAACATCCATATATTACTAACAATTTCCTTTCCAAAGTCTTTACAAACATATGCATTACCATAATCATGTGAGTAGACAAACATACACACTACCAAGAATTAGTGTGACAAAACATGAATGTAGATTAGTATTCCTAAAAGTATTGTGCTCTGTTTTATTTTTAAAATATGTCCATAGGCTAGCCTTGTATGTGGAAATCTTGCTAATGAAATCAGGAGTTTGTCACCACTATGCATTAAAGATTACTTCCACCACAGGATGTGTCAGTAATCTGATCCACTTCCTTTGTGAGTCCTGTATAGGAGTCTCTGGGTCATCTAAACTTAACAGCCAGAACCCTGGTATATCAGAAGAGGCAGATGCAAATCCCACAATCCTGCATCATGGGTATCCTCCCATATACACTTGTTTGGTTTGTAATTCCACAATATGTGTAGATAATCTGCCTATAAGGAGTTCCCCCTCCAATGACTAGATGTTGCACTATGTCTATTACAAATTCTTAGAGGAGAGTGTTACCACTGTACTTGCTTAAAATATGCAAAAGCAACATCAGAAACTTCACTGAATTCCTTCCTGGTTAGTAATATCCAGTCTCACTGTGTTTTGGAAATTGACAGATATGACATCTCTTCTTGCTTTAATTTAAGACCTACATCCCACCCCTGAACACATGATAACAGGAGAGTGTAAACAAATGGCAACATTTCTTTTTGATATTCTTCATTCTAAATACAGCTTCAAGCCATAATGGGATATCAGACCCCAAACACTGAACAGGAAGAGTCAGTTTATATTTAGTATACCACAATCTAAGTTGTAAGTACTGGTATCTAGACCAAGCTTATCTCAAAACTTCTGGTATGACTGAAATTAGTTGCTATGGAATCTATTAAGTATTGCCAGTAATAGATTCATTTTTCTATCCACAGCATCTAATGGAATAGTTTATCATCAGTATGAAAAACAGAGATTATCCCATATTTGAGCCCAAGTACATTAAGGTGGTCTGCTTTTTGCCTCACAGTATCTCAGCCCAGTCCCAAGAGACCTTCCCACCTGGTTTCCATACCTTGATCCTGCCATTTGTTGCCACTAAGGATGAAAGGCAGCATATAGTACTTGAGTAATTATGGCAGCTTTGGTGTATAGTACATTATCGGAGAGGCCTAATGGTCACACCTCTGCACAAGAGTTGACCATCCATGGACCCTGGAAACTACAAGCTTGAAAGCCTGACTAGTCTCATACACAAAGGCAAAGAAAGAATTATCATGGAAATTATTAATCTCACAGGAAATCTACAGTTATTCAATCCAACCAAGTATGGTTTTGATTAACAATGACATAGGAAATCTACAGTTACTTGATCCAACCAAGTATGGTTTTGTCAGGGGCCGAGCATGGCTGCTCAGCCAGGTCGACTCCTTCAAGAAGGTTATCACAAAAATGGATGAGTACAAAATGATGCATACTGCCTTGTTACATCTGGCCAAGGCATTTGATACAATAACACACTCAGGAATTCCAGACAACATCAGGGAGGCCCAACCCGCTCCCCAGCCTAACTAAACTATTTAGCAGCGTCCTGGCAAGTGTTGGGGGGGGGGTACCCATCCCATAAAAAATTCATAACAAGTTTTAAAAATTTATCTGGGAAAGGAGTCTTATCCTAGAAAAGGATGTATCAAGAAAGAAAAAACAAGAAGACATTTTGGTAGGCAGCATATTTTAATCACTTTAATTTTGGCCTAAAAATGCAGCATCTGTTTCTCCTATTTTTCTAAATTTTCTACTGAAGTTCAAATAAAACATCTTACATTTAACTCAGTTAAGCCCCCACACACTTTTTGACAACACAGTATCCATATACGATTGCTGCATTATCACTTTAATCTTTAGATGCTCTAAATGGTTCCTTTGTTGCTCTGCTAATTGATTAAGAAGGAGCACAGTACATTTCTCTGGATTAAATGACAAGTAAAAAAGGTGCAAAACTATCAAGAGTCTTGAGTAACTCTGGTAAAAATAGACTAAGGCCTCTGACCCATGTTACTTCATAATGTAGAAACCATGCAGAACAGTACTGTATATTATTAGATACCATTTTCCTGGCCAGACTGTGTCATTCCCTGATAAAGGATGCCAAACCTTCAGTTGAAATCATTAAAAGCAGTGGAGAAAGTGGGCAGCCTTGATGAATGCTCCTCTGCAAGGGAAAGGGAAAGAGCATAGAAGTAAGACCATTTTGTATCACCTGTGCTTTAGGGTTTGTATACAGTAATTTGCATCAATCTAGGAAGCGACTAAGAATACAGCAGGCCTGAATCACTTCCCAATAGAATGCCTATTTCACTGAATTCAAAAGCTTTTCTCTAAAAATCATGTCCTTACCAGCTCAGTCAGGGTCTTGCTTTTTTGAATTAATGTTTAGCCACTATCTGTGGAGGCCTGGTCCTCCATGCCTGCCTTTGATAAACCCTTGTAGAGACATGAATGAGTACAGGGATGACCTTCTCCAGTTTAAGTCCTAAGACTTTGGCATATATCTTTTCTGAAAGAAATACATTGTTCTGTACACCAAGGGTGAGTGGGGGTTTTGTTCCTGTTTACGAAGAAATATTATGTCATCTGTGATGAGTAAGGACCATTCCTAAGGAGGCTGCATATAATTCCCCTGGAATACCTCCTGGACCTGAAGCTTTACTTTTGTAAATAGCAGAGATAGCTTTGTCAATCTCTTGCAGAGGTATCTTCCCATTTTGATAGTCTAAATATTCTGCAGAAATTAGAGGTAGTGAGATTTGGTAGAGGAAGTCCTGTTTTTGTTTCAAGGTACTCCCATCCTAAGAGTGATAGAACTACTTGTATTTATCAGCCATGCAATAATTAATATCATAAACATTATAACACAGGATTCCATCCTTATCCCTAATTGTGGTAATATAGGACTCACCTTTCCTTTATTCTTTATGCTAAGAACTTTGGAAATGATATACTCTTTCCCCAAGCATAGTACTTCCACCTTTCTTGTCTTTCAAACTGAGCAGCCAGCTGGAAGGTCTTACATTTTTCTTTTTCATTTTAATTTCCAAAGGTGGCATCTATCATTAAGATTCGGACTGTATCCTTGCCGTTTTCCTGCTTCTAAAAATTTAATTTCCTCTTCCAAGACTTCCAGTTATTTATATTGTTAGTCATCTTCCTATCAAAGACCCACAGAGCCAATATTTTAACTTTTTTCAGCTTTTCCCATCTATCCTCCCCTACAGACATATAACTATCTTGAAAGGCAAAGTAAACTCACATCCCTGCAAAAGTATCCTTGCACCCATCTCTATTTTTGAAACTATCAGGGTTAAGGTACCAAGGATGACATCGGCTTCCATTGGATATTTGTAATAATTCCACTAAAACCAAGTATGATCTGAGAGAGTTCTAGAGATGTATGTACAGGACAAAACTTTACTACTGTAATACCAATATGAAAATATAGTCAGACCTTCTCACTGCCCAATAGTTTGACTACGTAGTCCACCTGCTGAAGATGAGCTACTCTCCAGGTATCAGTAACTCCATATGCATCACAAACTGATTCATTGATGTGGTCAGATTTGGTGTCCTGTTATGGATTGATGGAATCATATCCAAGGATGGGTTCTTAACAGCACTGACCCCCCCCCCCCAACACACACACACAAAATTGCTCTTTTTAAGGATTCAACAGTGCAGGAAAATGTCTACAAAGTCTCAAACAAGTCATTGTTGAGTCCCTAGAAATTAACAAGAATTTCAGTGCCGCTGCAAGTGCCGACCAATATGACAACCTATCTCCCCTTCTTATCGGTGAGGGAAATAATATTCTCCACTGTAACGAAGACTGTATTAATGTTAAAATTCATCTTTTTGCAAATTTAACACAACTAGCTACTCCCCACCCCTTCCATCTTTTTTTGAAATTTTGGCACACTACATCTTCTAAGTTTTGTTTCTTGAAACATTACATCATTACCCTGTTCTTTTAAACACATAAGAGGTATGCACAAGTAAACATGTCTCACTCACCTAGGTACCAGTTCACATATAGCCTAATTCACACTAAATAAATAAATAAATAAACAAACATTCCACACTTAAAAATTGGAAAGGAAAAAAAAAACAGCTGGACCTTAGAACTAATCAGTATAAAGGTATACAAAAAAGCTGTAACTGGCAAAAATGCAAAGAGTTCAGGGAAGCAATATTTGTCTAGACCTCCTGACAGCAAGCTGGACATTAACTAACAGACTAAATATCAAGTAGTCAAATAGTTTAGCAACATTAGTACAGTGCTACACCCTTTCCTCTCTAGAAGGTAACACTATTGTAAGCAGTTTAAGTATTGTCAAGCAATTCAAATACATGTCTTCCAAACCAACACACTTTCCATATGATCAAGTCATAAATAATTAGCAATAGTAAAGTACCGGTCCAGCATCCAAAGCTGGCCAGTCCATAAGATCAGTCCATTCCTGGGTGTAACAGTATACATTGCAAGATCTCCATAAGCACTCCTTACTACATAATAGCACTGAAAAGCCATTTTCCAATCACCTTCAAAAATTATCAAGTTTTTACTCCCTAGTTTGTAGTGCCACCTATAGGATCTCAAGATTTCTCTTTAATAGACTATTCCAGGTTCTCTAAATCCACTGGTACTGGATCCAGTGTGAGAAATGAGCCTCCTTCTTCCTCATCTTTTGTGAGCATTTGCAATGCTGGGAATTATCAGAGTGTACTAAACTTCCTCAGATATGGCCTATCCTAGCCTTAAAGGGGGTTGGTATTGTGACCATCTGAAGAAGCAATTGTGGTTTGAGTTTTTTTCCCTTAAGGCATCATAGTAGGTGAAGAGGGAGACCATCTATCAGCTCTTCTTTTGCCCCTTTCATTTGGGATATTTCCATTTCACAGATTTCACAGTACAACAGAGAGCATTTATGCTGTGCTATTAGAGTGTCAGCAAAGATGATAGTATCTTCAGAATTAGCAAAGAAAATCTATTGTCCTTCAACAGACACTGCAGGAGTAGCTGGAAAGCACAGATCACATGAGCATCCTATGTCTCTCAGTTTGTGAATGACAAGCACTATGGCCTTGCACTTCATAAAGAAAGGATTGCCAAAATCTGTGACCAGTCACTGCTTTGTCTATGATGAGGAAATTACCCCACAGCACTCTTTCATCTTATGAAGAGAGAGCCCATCTACCAGCCCTTTTTTGTCAAAAATATAATAATAAAATGAGTGTGGATGTTGGGAGATTTGTTCCTGGTAGTCATTCTGTGTGCTTGTTCTATCACAACAGGGCATTTTAAGTATAAGGATTTAGCTTATTCCTTTCTAAGGAAGCCTGCAGAAAAATTGCCTTCCTTACCTTCTGGAAGGCCAATAACCTGCAAATTGTTTTGGCTTTATGCTGTTATTTTAGAGAAGAGAGTTGAGTAGCATGTTTAGAAGTGCTTGTTGTGCTTAACATTTGAGATGGCTTTCACACTGCAGCCTCATATTATGTGCTTGCTTGCCTCTTTAAAATGGGAAATATTGCTTAGCACTGCTACACTTGAGTTGTCAAATTAGCAAAGGGCTACCTTCATTTCTTCAGCAGCTGTTGTATTACTCAGTTCTGGATGCCGTTTTGAAAAGGGATTAACAGCCACATAAGACATAAGGAATATAAACAGACCAATTTGGCAGCAAAGGAGACCTCATGTTGGATCACCAGACATTTGAAAGAGAAGGCAGGAATAAAAACATTAGCAGTGCAGTCACAAAAATTAACTAAAGAAGTGTTGAAAGCATTGGAGAATTAGGGACTCTCTCAAGAGGTGTCTTTCTCCATACATAATCTTATGTACACCTGTTATGTTTACATAGTTACAAAACTTTAGAAACGTTCATGTGTACTAATTGTGTACTTTGTAAAGTAGATTGTTATACATTTCTAATAAAGTAGCAGGGTTGCATTAGGTTTTATTAGTCCCATGGATAAAAACACCAGTGAATTTCTTTCAACAAAACATATTGCAAGCTTTTTAAAGCCAATGAGGTAAATC
The DNA here is from genome assembly GCF_019279795.1 of Protopterus annectens. Classification (NCBI taxonomy): domain Eukaryota; kingdom Metazoa; phylum Chordata; order Ceratodontiformes; family Protopteridae; genus Protopterus; species Protopterus annectens. The sequence continues at coordinate 229,840,003 of NC_056730.1, read as the reverse complement.
TGATAAAAACTGTCTATACCAAAACATGGTATGAATCCTTTTAAAGATTAAAGGAACCAAATGCAACAGGCTAAGATGTCTGCATTTATTTATTCATTTATGTATTTATTTATATTTGTTATATTTATTTTGCATTTGTTTACCATAAATGCAAAATAAATATAACAAATATAAATAAATACATAAATGAATAAATAAATGCAGGCATCTTAGCCTATACCGGATCGGTTGAGGCCCGGGTTAACAACGACCTCCACCAGTACTGTTGGCCAACAGGGTGCTGGCGGAAATTGGGCTACTGTTGGCCCGAAGGAGGAGAAGAGGCGGAAGGCATGCCTGAAGGCAGTTAAGGGCTAGGACTGTGATAGTGAGGGTCGGAAAGTTGAATGTTGGCAGTATGACTGGTATAGGGAGGGAGCTAGCTGATATGATGAACCGAAGGACGGTTGGTATATTGTGTGTGCAAGAGACCAGATGGAAGGGGAGCAAGGCTAGGTGTATTGGAGGCGGTTTCAAATTGTTTTATCAGGGTTTGGATGGGAGGAGAAATGGCGTAGGCATTATCCTGAAGGAAGAGTATGCTAAGAGTGTTTTGGAGGTGAAAAGAGTGTCGGATAGAGTGATGTTTATGAAGCTGGAAATTGATGGTGTAATGATGAATGTTGTTAGTGCGTATGCTCCACAAGTTGGGTGTGAGATGGATGAGAAAGAAAAATTTTGGAGTGAGTTGGATGAAGTGGTGATGACTGTACCCAAGGGTGAGAGACTGGTGATTGGAGCAGATTTCAATGGGCATGTTGGTGAAGGGAACAGAGGGGACGAGGAAGTGATGGGTAGGTATGGTGTTAAGCAAAGGAATGCAGAGGGTCAGATGGTAGTGGATTTTGTGAAAAGGATGGACATGGCTGTGATGAATACGTATTTTAACAAGAGGGAGGAGCATAGGGTGACATACAAGAGTGGAGGAAGATGCACACAGGTGGATTATATCTTATGTAGAAGGGCCAATCTGAAGGAGATTGGAGACTGTAAAGTGGTGGCAGGGGAAAGTGTAGTTAGGCAGCATAGGATGGCGGTTTGTAGGATGACATTGGTGATCAAAAACAGGGGGACGAGTGTGAGGGCAGCACCAAGGATCAAATGGTGGAAATTGAAAAAGGGTAATTGTGAGGTGATGTTCAGGGCAGAGTTAAGACAGGCACTGGGTGGCAGTGAAGAGTTACCAAATAGCTGGGTAACTACAGCAGAGCTAGTAAGAGAGATGGCTAGAAGGGTGCTTGGTGTGACATCTGGAAAGAGGAAGGAGGACAAGGAGACCTGGTGGTGGAATGAAGAAGTACAGGAGAGTATACAGAGAAAGAGGTTGGCGAAGAAGAAGTGGGATTGTCAAAGAGATGAAGAAAGTAGACAAGAGTATAAGGAGATGAGGTGCATGGCAAAGAGAGAGGTGGCGAAGGCTAAGGATAAGGCGTATGAAGAGTTGTATAAAAGGTTGGACACTAAGGAGGGAGAAAAGGACCTGTACCGATTGGCTAGACAGAGGGACCGAGCTAGTAATGATGTGCAGCAGGTAAGGGTGATAAAGGATAATGAGGGAAATGTACTCACAAGCGAGGAGAGTGTGTTGAGCAGATGGAAAGAGTACTTTGACAGGTTAATGAATGAAGAGAATGAGAGGGAGAGAAGGTTGGATGATGTGCGGATAGTGAATCATGAAGTGCAGTGGATTAGCAAGGAGGAAGTAAGGATAACTATGAAGATGATGAAGAACGGAAAGGCTGTTGGTCCAGATGACATACCTGTGGAAGCATGGAGGTGTTTAGGTGAAATGGCAGTGGAGTTTTTAACTAGATTGTTTGATGAAATCTTGGAAAGTGAGAGGATGCCTGAGGAATGGAGAAAAAGTGTTTTGGCACCGATTTTTAAGAATAAGGGTGATGTGCAGAGCTGTAGCAACTACAGAGGGATTAAACTGATCAGTCACAGTATGAAGTTATAGGAAAGAGTAGTGGAAGCTAGGTTAAGAAGGGAGGTGATGATTAGTGATCAGCAGTATGGTTTCATGCCAGGAAAGAGCACTACAGATGTGATGTTTGCTCTGAGAGTGTTGATGGAGAAGTACAGAGAAGGTCAGAAGGAGTTGCATTGTGTCTTTGTGGATTTAGAGAAAGCATATGACAGGGTGCCTAGAGAGGAGTTGTGGTATTGTATGAGGAAGTCAGGAGTGTCAGAGAAGTATGTAAGAGTGGTACAAGATATGTACAAGGGTAGTGTAACAGCAGTGAGGTCTGCGGTGGGAGTGATGGATGCGTTTAAGGTGGAGGTGGGATTACATCAAGGATCAGCTCTGAGCCCTTTCTTATTTGCAATGGTGATGGACAGGTTGACAGATGACATTGTGATCTGTAGTGAGAGTAGGGAACAGGTGGAGGAGACCCTGGAGAGTTGTAGATATGCTCTAGAGAGAAGAGGAATGAAGGTCAGCAGGACTAAAACAGAATATTTGTGTGTGAATGAGAGGAAGGATAGAGGAATGGTGAGGATACAGGGAGTAGAGGTGGCAAAGGTGAATGAGTTTAAGTACTTGGGATCAACAGTCCAGAGTAATGGTGAGTGTGGAAGAGAGGTGAAGAAGAGAGTACAGGCAGGATGGAGTGGGTGGAGAAGAGTGCCAGGAGTAATTTGTGACAGACGAGTACCAGTAAGAGTGAAAGGGAAGGTCTACAAGAGGGTAGTGAGACCAGCTATGTTATACGGGTTGGAGACAGTGGCACTGACAAAAAGGCAGGAGTCAGAACTTGACGTGGCAGAGTTGAAGATGTTAAGATTTGCACTGGGTGTGACGAGGATGGACAGGATTAGGAATAAGTATATTAGAGGGTCAGCCCAGGTTGGAAGGTTTCGAGACAAAGCCAGAGAGGCAAGATTACATTGGTTTGGACATGTGCTGAGGAGGGATGCAGAGTATATTGGGAAAAAGATGCTAAGGATGCAGCTGCCAGGTAACAGGAAAAGAGGAAGGCCTAAGATAAGGTTTATGGATGTGGTGAGAGAGGACATGCAGGTGGTTGGTGTGACAGAGCAAGATGCAGAGGACAGGAGGAAATGGAAACAGTTGATCTGCTGTGGCGACCTTTAACGGGAGCAGCCGACAGAAGAAGAAGAAGATTTGTTTACCATAAATGGTACATGCACACGCGTGTGTGTGTGTGTGTGTGTGTGTGTGTGTGTGTGTGTGTGTGTGTGTGTGGATGCACAATTTATGTAGAGTCTCAGATATTGCATATCTGGCACTGAAGATAATGCAACCTGGTATGCTGTCTGGTCCCATTGAGGGTATTATTTTTAGCTTATGTTTCCTGAAAATGGAAATAATGCCAACAGCTATTTTTAGCTTTTGACATGGATTGTAACACATGTTCTAAGATGATTTCAGAGGAAACAAAATTTTAATACACACACACATATATATATATATATATATATATTTTTTT
>NC_056730.1:229814009-229831509 GCF_019279795.1 Protopterus annectens | reverse complement strand
TGGTGTGCTTGTGTTGTGTGTATGTGTGTCGGAACAGCAAATGTTTTCCCTGGGAAAAAAATTTGCTGTTCTGCATGTTCGATGTTGTCAGCATTCGCTGAATAGGGGTCAATATTAGAACATTCGACATTTTAAAAAGTCGATGTTCTAATATAGTCCCGTTGACGATATACAAAACCCAAGAAAAATATTGCAGTAATATAACAAGCAAAAATGACATATGCAGTAATCAGGTGAAACAAATAACTGTAATAAAAATAAAGCAAAATGAAGTAAGTACAACTAGTATATTTAAATATTTACAATAATGACTTATCTTTCCCAGTAGCATAATGTAGTATTGTCTAGTGAGTGGATTTGCCATTGAATTATTAGATATAGACAGGTAGCGGAAAGAAAAAGAGATGAAAGGCAGATTAAGGAGGATTTAGGCAAGGACAGGGTTTTGAGTTCAGAAAGTAGTGCTTGACTTCAGTTTTAAAGTATCTGGAACTAGTGATGGTACAAATGTGAGGTGGGAGCCTATTCCATGCAAGGGACACAGAGGATTATAGAGGAGTTTACCATAAATTTTCTTGGATTTGTAGATGTCTAAAAGGTGCTGGTCAGAACTACAAAGAGACTATGTTGGGGTATAAGGGGATACTAAGAGTGATGGGTAAGCTAATGGTTTAAGTAGGGAGTGTGTCAGCTGCAGCTAGGCAAGTAGTTAGAGCTGGTGGAATTCTAGCTATTCAAGCTGTTTCAGAGCAAGGCAATGATGGGATTCATAGGACTGGTTACTGGCGAATCTGGCTATGTTATTATAAGCTTGTTCTAGTTTGGGGAGAAGGTTTGGCTGGAGGTGAGTTAGGATAGGGGAGGCATAGAGGAGACATGGAAGGAGACAGGGTTTGGCAAGTGTGGGTTTGGAGATGGGAGCAAGAAATTTCTTATTCCTGTACAGAAGACCCAGTTTCCTATTAGTTTTTTTGATAAAGTGTTGGATATGGATGTTGAATTTGAATTGGTCATCGATTATTATAGCCAGTAACTTAGTATGAGGCTCAGCTATTATAAGAGTGTTATCTAGCAAAGAAATAGCAAAGGTGGATTTAAGGTGGTGGCGAGTTTTGGGGAGAAATAGTAGGAGTTTATTTTTTGGGGGGGTGAGTATAAGTTGATGCGCTGTGAGACATTTTTCCACAGATGAGAAGGAGTTTTGGTTGATAGAAAGAAGTTTAGAGATGTTGCAAGAACAACAGATAAGAGTAGAGTCATCAGTGTACTGTATGAGGGAGGAGTAAAGCTGATTGGTGAAGATGTTGAATGGGGGGGCAAGGATTGAGCCTTGAGGGACACAAGTTTGGATAGGTAGAAAAAGAGAAGCAAGCAGATTGCCATCTGACAGACTGTGCCTATTTGATAGATAGCTTGAGAACCAGTGAATAGTAGAGGGTTAGAGATTAAGGTCAGTAAGTCTAGTAAGTAACTTTCACTACCACCCATCCACTTACTACAAACTACATTCTTTACTGCGCCTCATACCAAACCAAACTCTTTCGGCCTTTCCCAGTTAAGTGTTGCCACAGCAGAACTCCGGTTCACTAATGATTGGCAGTGGATTTTTACGGTACCGAGTTGCCAGCCTGATGCCCAGCCTTCAAAGAAGGCACACCCATTCACACACACACCTACCTGCATGTCTTTTACTTCACTTGACCATGGGGAGGACATGCAGACTCCACACAGAAGACGATCCAGCTGAGAATCGAACAGGAGAATGTCTTGCTGTGCAGCCACAACATTAACCACTGCACCACCATGGCCTACCTTATAAAATCTATTTTACCTCTCCCTGTCCTACTAGCTCTACTACTCCTAGCCCTACACACCACTTCTTTCCAATCTAACCTCCCTCTAACAAACCCTTTTCTACCTTACCTGTAATTGATGATAAACTTCATGACAAGCCTACTAGTCACATCTCCCCATACCTCTACAATACCTCCCCTACTCTACTTTTATCTCTTAGATATTTACAAACCCACAACTCTGCTACTACACTATATATTTATCACAGTCTGTTTTTGAAATGAAAATGTCTTACCCTCCATTGCCTTACCCATATCAAACTCCAATGTGGCATCCATCCTAATTCAGGCCCAACACTCACCACAATCTCTACACCCCCCCCCCAATTTTTCACTCTGATAATTCTCCTAACTACATCACCAAACTCCTGTCTTCCTCTGAGAAAAGGTAACTCTGACCTTCTCATCATTAATGCCAGCCTAAGAAGCCTGATAAACAAAGTCCATGAATTTCATGCTGCCATTTCCCTCTACTCTCCTAATATAGTTGTCATTACTTGAAACATGGCTTAAGCCTCACATTAAATCTGAAGAATTTCTTCCTAGCGATTATAGCATCCTCAGAACTGGCAGACTATCTAGATGTGGAGGCAAGATTGTCATTTTGTTTAAAGCTAATCTTAATTTGGTACAACTCAACTCTACCCCACCTGATATCCCTAACCTAGAAATTTCAGTAGCATGCCTCGATTTAAATAACCATGTCCATTATCTTTATAGCGATCTACCTGCCCCCTGCTAAAAACCTCCACTATATCGAAAACATCCTTGAATGGGCCTCTACAAACTTTAGCCACAAAATCATAATACTTGAAGATTTTAACCTTGACTGGACCACCTGCTCTTCCAATCCCCCAACAAATTTTGTTAACTTTTACAATTTCTGTCAAAAAATTAACCAACCCACATGCATCAACAAATACACCAAGAGACAGTCCATTCTTGACTGGATTTGAACAAACAAGTCCAATATTAACTATGATGCTGGGTGTCTCCCAGACAAACTAAGCAATCACTTCCCTACATACTTGATCAGAAAACATTTACACAATCCATAAAATATTTCATTTTGCTAAATTCACAATAAAAACATAAAAAACATTTATTTCCAACCATATTTAACTCTTGACTTCTACAGTATGATTGGACACCTGTGAAAACTTTTCCACTTGACAGGAGAGCTCAGTATTTCAACTCTTCTTTCCTCTTCTTCTGGCTTTTCCCATTTAGGGTCACCACAGCAGATCACCTGTCCGCTTATGATTGGCAATGAAGTTTTATGGTGTCGAGTTGCCAGCCCGGCACCCAACCTTCCATGGAAGGCACACACATGCATGCAGTCATGCCTAGGGCCAATTTAGAGTATCCAATCCACCTACAGCATGTCTTTTGGGGTGTGGGAGGAAACCGGAGCACCCAGAGGAAACCCCACACGACCACAGGGAGGACATGTATACTCCACACAGAAGGCACCCCGACCCATGATTGAACCGGAGAACCTCTTGCTGTGAGGTGGCATCTCTAACCGCTGCACCACCGCTGCCACTCTACTTCTTTCCTACAGATACTTAATGGTCTAGCCCCAATTAAAACAATTCATACCAAATCCAGCAGCTTCTCTGGCTTTCAAAAGACACAATTCTTCTACTAAAACAAGAGATAGAGCCTGGTCTCTCTCAAAATAATAGTAGCAAAGAGAATCTCAGTAACTACCAACAACTTAGGAATCAAACTAAAAAAACTGATTAAATAAGACAAAAAAACTACTTTCAACCTAGTCAGATAAAATACCAGAATAATCCCAAAAGATTCTGGCAAACAATTAATCTCCTTCTCAACCCAGGAAAACCCAGTAACCCAGCCCCATCTCTGACCAACCAAAATGAGTGCATAGCCACTCAATCTAACTCCCACTTTATTAACTATATAACCTCTCTACTCAACAAAACCCCTAATACACCTCTAACCATACCTCAAACTTTCAACAACAATTCTACCCTTCCCCATCTCCAACTAATCTAAACAAGCAATGTTAAAAATTCTTCTTTCCAATTTAAAACCTTGCACATTAGCTGCAGACTAGCTACCTGGTGACTTTCTACAATGAGCTGCCACTTCCATTGCTTACCCTATAAATATTCTCATCAACCACTCTGTCTCTGACAGTATGTACCACTCCTCTGGAAATTACCTCACATAATACCCTTACATAAAGGTGGTCCCTCTACTGATATATCCAACTATAGACTCATAGCCATTCTGTCTCCACTTGCCAAAATCTTAGAAAAGTGTATACACAAACAGATCTTAGACCATTTCCTGTCGAATAATATATTATCTAACACACAACATGGCTTCCAGCCCAGGCATAGTACCAGTATAGCTCTAATCATCTTTACTAATACTGTAAATCAACTCAAAAACAAAAATGGACTAGTCTCTGCTACCTTCCTAGACATGTCAAAATCATTTGACACTGCATCACATCAAAATACTTCTTAACAAACCAGCTTTCTATCACTCCAGACCTGAAGCCCTAAAGTGGTCTCATAGCAACCTGTCTGATAGGAAACAAGCCACTTTAAGGGATAATAAACTCTCCCCCCAGCTCCCAATAAGTGTAGGAGTCCTAAAAGATTAATCCTTGGCCCAATTTTATTCACAATTGTTACTAATGACCTTAACGCCGCCCCTAACCCAGCCTCAGTTGTACGATATGATGATGATGCTTCCCTAATCTGCTCCGCCTCCACTATTAAAGAACTTCAAGAAAAAACTCAGGCAGCCCTCCATAATATTGAAAATTAGCTAACAGTCCATAAACTTATACTTAACCCCCCAAAAAGCAAGCTCATGGTCTTCCATCATACCTCAACATCTAACAACCTACCTCCTATCTATATTTCCTCTTCCAATCGTACTAAAATAGAGTTTGTTGAACATATAAAACTTTGCGGTGTCACAATCAATTGATAGTGAACTTAAGTTTGACAAACACCTTGCATTAACAAATAAAAAGGATCATGACATACTGGGTTCATTCTATAGGGCTAAAACATATCTCACTGACCATGCCAGACTCACAACAGTCAAACCCATCTATTATCTTCCCTTCTTAACTGCTCTCAAATATTTACCAATCTTTGCAAATCTGACCTAAATAGTCTTGAGTCTTGCTAGAACAAAATTGCCAAATTTGCCATTAATCAATCTCAAAGATTTCACTATTGTACTCCCCTTCTCCAGCTAAATTGGTTAGAGCTGCCTCATCTTCTAACTCTGAATCAGCTACTAAGTGCCCATACAGTCTTATAGAAACCTGGCAACTGACATGCTCTATCTGATCTTGTCCAACCCTACAGTAACCTAATATCCCTTAGGTCTGCTGATAAAATATTGTTGAAGGTTAATAAAGCACAAAACTCTCACAGCATCTCCTTGTACTCCCATATCATTGCCAAACACTGGAACTCTCTACCACAGCTTATTCTGTCCATCAATGATACACATAGATTTAGACATATCCTATAGGAATATTTCTCCAAACATGGGCTTTGCTCTTGTTCTTACACAGGCTAAATACTTTAACCTCTAAATGTCTGACTCATTTCTTTACACCACCCTTTCTCAATATCTTCTGGCTATTTAAGCCTTCTTACTCTCAGCTTGTGTCATGTTATCCTAAAAAAATATTTCTTATTTAACATGTATTCTGTTTTATATGGTACAGCTGTTTAAATCTTTTGATGACTACAATTGTTACTTTGTTTTTTAGACACCATGTTAAGAACCTTGCAATTGAATTTATATTTGTATTACTTTATGAACTCTAATCATTGTAATAGTCATATGTCAAATGTAAAAACTATGTAATCTTTCTTGGAGCTTTTCTTGCCGGGTCTCTGCTGAAAACAGGTGACTGGCCCAGCTGGACACTACCTGGTTAACAATTGAAAATACATATTATCATCAACCACTCTATCTCTGAACAGTATGAACCACTCCTCTTGAAATTACCTCACGTAATACCCTTACATAAAGGTGGTCCCTCAACTGATATATCTAACTATAGACTCATAGCCATTATGTCTCCACTTGCCAAAATCTTAGAAAAAATGTATGCACAAACAGATCTTAGACCATTTCCTGTCAAATAATCTATTACCTAACACACAACATGGCGTACAGCCAAGGCATAGTATCAGTATAGCTGTAATCATCCTTACTAATACTGTAAATCAAGTCAAAAACAAATATGAACTAGTCTCTGCTACCTTCCTAGACATGTCAAAATCATTTGACACTGCATCACATCAAAATACTTCTTAACAGACCAACTTTCTATCACTCCAGCCCTGAAGCCCTAAAGTGGTTTCATAGCTACCTGTCTGATAGGAAACAAGCCACTTGGGATAATAACCCCCCCCCCCCCCAGCTCCCTATAAGTGTAGGAGTCTTAAAAGATTAATCCTTGGCCCAATTTTATTCACAATTTTTAATAATGACCTTAACACCACCCCTAACCCAGCCTCAGTTGTACGATATGCTGATGATGCTTCCCTAATCTGCTCCGCCTCCACTATTAAAGAACTTCAAGAAAAAACTTAGGCAGCCCTCCACAATATTGAACATTAGCTAACAGTCCATAAACTTATACTTAACCCCCCAAAAAACAAGCTTATGGTCTTCCATCATACTTCAACATCTAACAACCTGCCTCCTATCTATATTTCCTCTTCCAATGGTACTAAAATAGAGCCCGTTGAACATATAAAACTTCTCAATGTCACAATTGATAGTGAACTTAAGTTTGATGAACACCTTGCACTAAGAAATAAAAATGATCATGTCAAACTGGGTTCACTTTATAGGGCTAAAACATATCTCACTGACCATGCCAGACTCGCAACAGTCAAACCCATTTATTATCTTCCTTTCTTAACTGCTCTCAAATATTTACCAATCTTTGCAAATCTGACCTAAATAGTCTTGAATCTTGCTATAACAAAATTGCCAAATTTGCCACTCATCAATTTCAAAGATTTCACCATTGTATTCTCCTTCTCCAGCTAAATTGGTTAGAGCTACCTCATCTTCTTACTCTGAATCAGTTACTAACTGCTCATACAGTCTTATACAAACCTGACAACTGACAAGCTTTATCTGATCTTGTCCAACCCTACAGTAACCTAATATCCCTTAGGTCTGCTGATAAAATATTGTTGAAGGTTAATAAAGCACAAAACTCTCACAGCATCTCCTTGTACTCCCGTATCATTGCCAAACACTGGAACTCTCTACCACAGCATATTCTGTCCATCAATGATAGACACAGATTTAAACATATCCTAAAGGAATATTTCTCCAAACATGGGCTTTGCTCCTGTTCTTACCCAGGCTAAATACTTTAACCCCGTAAATGTCTAACTCCTTTCTTTACACCACCATTTCTTAATATTTCCTGGCTATTTAGGCCTTCTTACTCTCAGCTTGTGTCATGTTATCCTAAAAAAAATTTCTTATTTAACATGCATTTTGTTTTATATGGTAGAGCTGTTTCTATTGTTTGATATGACTATCACTATTACTTTGTTTTTAGACACCATGTTAAGAACCTTGCAACTGAATTTCTATTTGTATTACTTTATGCACTCTAATCATTGTAATAGTCATATGTCAAATGTAAAAACTATGAAATCTTTCTTGGAGCTTTTCTCGCAGGTCTCTGCTGAAAACAGGCAACTAGCCCAGTTGGACATTACCCGGTTAACAAATGAAAATAAAAAAAATAATAAATAAGTAGCTTGGATTGGGAGACAGTATCGAAAGCTTTAGAGAAGTCAAGATAGAGGCAAGACATGAGGAGGTTTTTGTCCCTGGTTTCAGCAACAGTGTGAGGGAAGGATAGGGGCAGTGGAGATGCTGTGGTGTGGCCTAAAGCCATGTTGAGTGGGGATCTTTAGATTTTCATTAATAAGGTGAGTTAAAAGCTGATTGTGAATACATATCATATGGTGTCGACTGCATGACATTCAAACTTTTGAAAGTTCAATTATCTAATATAGACCCATTACATGTGTAGTGATTGGTGTGAGGGTGGTTATGGCTTTGGGAGTGTTGGGTAAGTTTATGAATAGAGTCAATGAAGTGGGTATTAAGTAAGATGGCAGTTTCTAAGGGAGAATTATTAGGGTAGGGGTTGGGAGTGTTAGGTTAACCTGGATTTAAAATTATATTGATGGTGTGCCCAAATGTTTTGGGGTTAGACTTTTGGGAGAACTCAGAATTATAAAAGTAAGTTTTCTTGTCTTTGTTAATTGCTGTTTTTGCTAGATTTCTTATTTCTTTATATTTTTGTAGGAATGTTGTCGATTTAGTTTTTAACCAATTTTTGTCTCTTTCTTTCATGAGAAATATGGTGTTTTTGGTGAGCAAAGGTGAGTTGTTGGCTTTGATTCTCACAATTATTAGAGGAGATAAAGAGTCAAGTATATCAAGATAAATGTGATTAAGGTGTAGAATGGCTTCATTAAGAGGGGGGTACTTAAGGAAGCCCCAGTTTATGGAAGTGAACCTGTTATTGAAAGTTTCAGGATTGAAAGAAGAACGCTTGCAATGCTCTAAAATGGTGGAATTTTGGTATTTGGGAAAAGTAACGTTGGACTTGGATAGGGATGTGGTCACTTAGGGAGTTGGGCAAGGGTCTTGGGTCATGATATAGGGTGGGGTCAGAGGTAAGAATCCAGACTAAGGTGGTGCCTTGTGTATTGTTGTTGTTGAAGTGAGTAAGAGTTGTGATAAGTTGATGGAAGCTGTGTAGGTTGATTTGAAGGGATGGAGAGGTAGAGGATAGTTTTTGCCAGTCAATATTTACGTTGCCTAGTAGTAAGGTCTCATAAGGGATATTAATAGAAATCCATGCTAGAATAGATTTGAGGATGGGAATGTTGTTTCCAGGTGGGATATAGATAGAGTCAATGGCGAATTTCTTATGGGGGTTGAGGTGACAGTTTAGAAGTTGTTCAGCTGATTGAAAGTTGAAATGTGAAGGAAGAGTTAGAGAGGGGCAAATTAGAAAAGGCATGGAGGGTTCCTTGTGGAGTATAGGAGGAGTGTAGTTTGGGGATGAATGTGAAAAATTAAGGTATGATTGGAGGTAAATAAAGAGAGGTGCATAAGCAGAACTGATGTGAGGTAAAGGGGGGCATGGTTTGAAATGAGATAATCATAGTAGAAGGATGACAGAGAGCTAGGTAAACATGTGGGGAAGAGGTTATTTACTAAGGAGGAGAGAGGTGAGAAATAAGATGAAAACGATGAATAGGGAGTATTAAGGAGACATTCATTTACATTTTAGAGAGGAGTGAGCAGAAAGGGAGCATTAGTAGGTTAAGGGAAGGCAGAGTCAAAGGCTGGAGATATGCTAAGATGCTGTGAGTGTGGGAGAGATAATGAGATGGAGGGGGGTGAGAGAGTGGGGTTGTGGTGTGGATAGGTATAAACAGTAATTGATATATTAGTGGATGTAGGGGAGGGATAGGAAGCTATTTGGAGAGGAGTGGTAGGAAGTTTACAGTGGACAGCTGTAATTGGATAGATGGGGAGAGTGGGAGGGGATGGAAACAAGGAGTAGCCAGTATAAATGTAATGAAAGTGGGGGTGTGTAGGAATGGGAGTAGGGTAGGGGAGCAGAGTGAGCCCAAGCATAGCGAAGGTGAATGGAGTGGGTTGGGCCAGGAAACTACAGTCACCACAAAAAACAGTCAGCAGGCCAGGAGGTAAACAGTAAGGAGCATACAATGAGAGTCTGCAAGTAGGTAGAAGAGGTGTGGAGGTGTAGACAGGGAGGGAAGAGATGTTTTAGCGAGGTATACACAGGTATTCACAATATGATAAAAACAATTAAAAGGAAACCACAGAAACGGTTAAAGACAAATGCTGAGAGTAAACATGATGTGAATGATTATTCATCTGTTATACCTATTTTAACATTAAAATTAACCAGGTGAGCTAACCTTCACATCCACAAAGCTGTTACTAAAGTATTTGATATTGAGGTCATGTCATAAAGTAGTTGCTGTGTAAGGTAAATGCCCAATAATGAATAACTACATTCTACAAACCCACTGTCACCAGTTAATCTGCCAAAGAGATACAAACAGAAATCCACATAAATATTAACAGCAATATCTACAGAAATATGGTAACAGTGTACAATAGAGCAGTTGCTATTTGAGTAGAAATAATATGTCCAAAGGCAGGTAAAGTAACCTATTTCAATTTATGTACAGCCTTTTACTTGTGTGGCATGAGACAACAATAACTCAGCCAAGCCGTGGTACTTAATAAATAGTTGTTTAGGTGCTTACCAAAGTCCCACTAATAATTTGCAGCAGAATACAAAACCTTTCCAAGTGAGGTAAATGGAGTTTAAATGCTGAGTACACGTGAAACACTGTTAAAAATCAGTAAATTAGGGACCTGCACACCACTGAGATGAAGCCACAGACTATTAGGAAGAGGAACAGATGGCACAGAAACACTAAGAGAGAGTTTCAGTGGCAGCTGGTGACTTCAAATCAAAAGGGGGCTGCAGGAGACAGCTGAATGGGCGGAGTCAATGGAAAGCGGAGCAGCTATTCTCAAAACCACAAAAACTGTAACTTTAATTAAATACACTGCCCTGGGTGACAAACCGTCATTATGAGAGCCCAATCAAGACAAAATGAAGTGTAGAAGAAAAAAAAAAATATTTCAATGCATTGGCTGCATGACAGCTTACTTAATATCTAGATGGAAACAAAAAGGTTGTGGGTCATGAAAAAATAAATTACTTTTTAAATACATTACTGGAATGCCAGTCAAAATCAAGTATAAGAAAAACAAGCAGAACTCAACTCAAACCACTTCTCCTTGCACTGCAGTTCTAATTAATAAAGTACCAAGTAAAATTCTGAAAGTAGCAACCTCTGTGATACCCCCACTTGTAAAAATGTTTCTTATCCAAAAAAATACCTGCTGCCTGACAACAATTATCTACTTGTTTCATGGGAAAAACATGATCAAAGTAAAAAAATAAAAGCAAACAAGAAACAAGCTAAAGATACATTGCTTAAAGGATTACTGTACAGGAAATGGACAAGACGTGATAGATTGGCATTCTGTTTGGTTTACAGGTAAAGCCTGCAAAGATGACTGCAAGTCTCCAACAAATGTAATGAGTTACTTAAAATAATGTAATCCTGTTCTTTATTACAAATACTGTCATATGCATTTCAATACCCAAGGCTTATACATTATCTAGTTGTGTAAGTATTCTTTACATGGCAACAACAGAAAGGCTTTCACTGTTGGCAATTCTTTAACAGTATGCTTATTAAAGCGTACTTGCATCTTACAATCTCAGACAAGCTTACCTGATGGTCATTAAAGCATTGCTACTTAAACACAGAGCGATAGGCACTTTCTGAGTAATAATAAGCATAAATCAACAGTATAAAAATATGACAGAAACCAGAACATTCTGCAAAATCAAGGACAGACTAAAAAAAGGCACTTGTGTCTACCTTGGATGGGGGATACTCTCCACATTTATACTGCATAACTGCACCTTGCCTTGCTTGGACACATCCAGAGTCACTACATGGGGGAGTGGGGTGCAACACGTATGTCACAATTTGAAATGTCTCTGGCTGACTGTGATGGCCCTGACACATTTGTCATACCTCTCAACCTCAGAACAAGAAATATGGACAGAGCCATACATAGAAGTGGGACAAAGGCACAAAAATAAGGACATTTTTTTAAATATTGCTCTTATAAACTTAGAAACATAATAGAATAGTAGGTCTTGCATTAGTATGAATTTTCTGAAAGGTATGAAATCTAAAACTGAAATGTCTGTCATTATTTTCTAACTTCAGTCTTTAATGATTTGCCACTAATTTGCCAAAAAAACTCAATTTTATGAAAAATGGACCAAAAATGTGATGCAAAAATATAAAATAGCCACACAATACAGCTGGGAACTTATAAAAGGACTGACACTTTTTTAATATTAGTACTACTAACTTGAGCAGCTGACTAAATAAAAGAATCTGCTGCATTTCTGAAATAAAAGTAATCTATAACTCTGATTATTACAGTTATTTTTAATTGTAAGCCCTCCACGTTTTCTTCCAAAATTGCCATTTTGTGGCGGGATTATTAGGGGAAGAGCAACATTTTGAGCCAAAATTGAGGACAGTTGAGAGGTTTGGATATGCCTAATTCTATAAAGCAATTTATTTCCATGTAACACTCAACCTGTTAATGCAGGAAATCTGAACAAGGCCAAATATATTGGGGGAACATATAAACAGTACTATAAATTGTTGTATAAACTAAGACAATTGATAGAATAACAGGTCTTGCTTTAGCATGCATTTTTCTGAAGGTTATGAAGTCTGAAACTCGGTGTCTGTCATTATTTAGTGACTTAATTCCTAAATTATTTGCCAGAAAACCACACATTTTATGAGAAACAAACCAAAAATAAGAAGCAAAAATCTATTCATTCTGTGAAAATCTGGACAGTTGAGAGGTATAGTTCAGCTGGGGCTGTCTTTGAGTTTGCCGCTCTTCCCCCTCACAAAATCATGGTCGAATGGGGCCTCCTCCCTGCAGCCACTCCAATGAACCATTACTTGGCTATTTTAACCATTTACCATAATCACTAATGTGCATACTGCTTTACTTCTACAATGATTTGGACTTCATTTGAAAATGTTATTTTGTATTTTACAGCACATACACTAAGACATCTGCTAAATAAAGCAATGCAATCTCACAATGAAAACAGACTTGGCATTAAAACTTCTCTGCCCTTGAAACTCACATTCATTGAAACAGCATTGAAACCCACATTCAAAAAATACATTTTGCCAGTGGCAGATAAAGATTAACTTTGGGCTGTTTTCAAATCATAGGCCCCTTGCACACGAAACATACACGTGGTCTTTGATACACCTTCCTGATTGTATTAAAGTATATTCCTTGTACAATATAGTACAGTTGTTAGAGGGCATTTTAAATTTGTTTTGAACATTTTTCCAGTAAACAATGAACCAAAATGCATGCACCAATAATGGCAAAACTGCCCAATTCAGAACATTTCTATCATAAAAGTCTACTGAAACTTCTACAGTCCACCAGTATCAGTAAATATGCACAATCTCTGAAGAAGTAGAAGTCATCTAAATAATTCCACATTAAAGAAATCTGCAACTAATGAAGAGGTTGCTGCTAGCAAACAACTTTATATTTCATTATTTCATCTACAAATAAAGTGACTGTTGCCCTTGAGGAATAAATTGCCTAAGTTGCATTAAAAAATGATAAGCTAGTAATATTGCAATAGGGGAATGGATGGCAAACTGATAACAGGTTTATAGTTACTATGTATCTTCACCAGAAAGGACTGCAGCATCCAGCCCTTTACAATACAGCACCGTATCAGCAATGCATTTACCTGCTGTGGGAGTAGAACCCATAGCCTTCTGCATCAACAGCAAGTGCATTACCTATCATGCTATTAACAATGCAAGCAGACTTGGCATAAGCAGCACTAAACTTTTGTTTTCCTGCAGCTCTCAGCTTCTTGTAAATATACTTGACACTCAGCTGTATCTCTGAACTTTGCAGCACAAGACATCTGGAAAAAGCCAACATTTAGGGGGGTGCAAAAGACCAAATAACAGGGACACATTTTAAACATTGCTTGTATAATGTTGGAAAGTTATTAGAATAAAATGCTGTGTTACCACCATACATTTCACTGCCAAGTATTGAACATAGGACCCGGTGCAAAACTGTCAGAGCAACATACTACTATGCCAAATCATCTGTTTTATGAAAGAAAGGAAGACTGAAACTTAAATGGCTACCATTTAGTGAATTCAGTTCTCACCATAGCTGTCAACATCTTAGCACAAAACACCTGAACAAAGCCAATAATGGGGGAATACAGCCCCCAAATATATTCAGTTAGTTCAGTTATCACCATAGCTCTCAACCTTGGCACAAAAAAACCTGGAAAAAAGCCAATAATGGGGGAATACAGTCCAAATAAGGGGGACAAATATCCATCAGTGACACCAGAGCAAACCCACACAAACACAAGGAGGACATGCAGACTCTACACAAAAAGCACCCCACCCAAGAATCAAACCAGACAACCTGTAGCTGTCAGGCAACAGTGCTACCACTGCACTACTGGTTGTGCTAAGAAACAAAAATACAGAAACCACAGATTTTATGAGGAACAGAACAGAGCAAACATGAGGCAAAAATCTACAATTTTTTTACAAATGATGGTGGGTATAGAATTCAGGCTCTTACTACTTGGGCCCAAGGTACAGGGTTCAAGCCTTATTCTCTACCCACCACCATGTAGCAGCTGGGATGTTGCACACACACACACACACACACACACACACACACACACACACACACACACACACACACACACACACACACACACACACACACACATATATATCTCCAAACTCCATGTTGAATTTGCCCTAGGAGGGGTTTTGCTTGACTGTGAGAAAACCAGCCTTGTTGTCCCATCCTTCCCATGAGAACTTCAGCCTGCACCAGCCTTGTACTTTCCTTCCTACAAGAGCACCAGCTTCAGCCTGCCTGTGGATGTTGCAGTCCGCTTCTCTTCCAGTCTATGCCGTTAAATTAGTTAGACTGCTGGGAAAATGTGGGCTTGCATGTTGCCTTTGTAATCCAGACTGCTGGTGGAGACCATCTGGATTCTGTTTGCATGCTCCAGACTGGTTTACCTTTACCAGCAGTCTGAATATCAGGAAATGATGTGAGTGTATGATGTTCTGGTCTTGTAGTTTAATTTGTATTTATTTTTTCATTCTTGTTTTATTTTCTTTTGTTGTATTTTCATGTTTTACAGCTGGGGGTGGGGGGGGTGGGCTGCAGTCCTGCAGTCCAATAGCACGAGCTGCCTCTGGAGAGTTTTAAATGCTGCAGAGGTTTATGGGTGAGAGAAAGCGAGAGTGGAATGCAGGGAAATGTAGTATATGCAGAGTGGGATAGACAAGAAGGTAGAGGGGTATTCTGAGCCAGGAAAAGGCAGTCACCACAAAAAAAAACAAACAGCAGGCCAGGAGGGAAAGACTAGGAGCACACAATGAGAGTGAGCAGGTAAGTAGAAGAGGTGGGAAGGTGTAGGCAGAGAGGGAAGAAATGTTATAGCGAGGTATGCACAGGTCTTCACAATATGATAAAAACAGTTAAAAGGAAACCACAGAAATAGTTAAAAGACAAATACTGAGAGTAAACATGATCTGAATGATTATTCATCTGTTTTACCTATTTTAACATTAAAATCTACCAGGTGCTGATATATCTTGTGGATTTTTTGTTGTATACATGTATTTCACATTTATACCTTTACATTATTATTTTGATAACAAATAAAATATTTTTAGATATCTTTCTTCAGTGTTATATTGTTAATTGATTACGGTTGTTGACTTGTACTTGTAGAGTCATGTGACCTTCACAGCATATAAAAACAAAGTTTGAAGTGTTTTATATTGTTCTAATGAACTATTTTGAGACAAAAGCACTAAACACAATAAAGTTAGAATAAGCCAGTTTCCGGTATATCTTGAGGATCAGATGGAGTGGAGAGGGGTAAAGTTAGAGATAAATCAAGACAAAGCCAGTCCAGACCCTGTTGTTAAATAGAGATCCTAAATGGCCTGATCAGTCCTCATTTAAGCTGTTTAAGAGGCAACCTGGTATATCATCATGCTCAACTAAAGCCATTTTTTAGCTTTGACAGCATAGTGGCAACTGACTCTTTGGAGATAACTGGCATTGGACTGGTGGGTGATATTTAATGGGGAGAACTGGGGGTTATTGGGAGGTGAAATTTCCCTTACTTTTGTCAGTCAGCAGATTTGCTATATTTTCTAGCTGAGTATAGCTGATGCCATCTGTGATGAAAGGAGATACTGCCAGACCAGCTAGCTGAAATTTTGTAAATAATTATATGTCATTAGTGAATATTAACATGATTTATATAGAAGTGTGACAAAGGGAGATATTGCCAGGGCAGCTGTCTGGAATTTTGTGAATGGTTATGTGTCATTTGTGAATGTCAACATGCTTCATGTCAGATGCTTCTGTTACAAATGTACTAGAGCTGTGTGTCATGCATATATCAAACTAGGTTTGTACAGTACTGAGCTTAAAGCTGCATCCTCAGTGTGCTCTGCTGGAAGAGAAGAGAAATGTGCATGCACTATTGCAACTGTTTAAATGTACAGCAGATATTTTAACAGTGGAAACTGGAACACAGGAGGTTAACTACAGTCCAGCAAAATTTCAGAAAAATATCTGAAATTATATTACTTTATGGCAGCTACAGGCACAGTCCCCCAGATTCACTATCCTTCTGTGTAGGGCTAGCTTAGTCCTGCAAAGAAGCGGCTGTTTAGGAGCAGGACAGCAGTGCACCATGCACATTAAAGAAGGCATGCTGCCTGAGCTCTTAATCTTACATGGAGCATGTAAGAGTGCAGGGGGGGCATGTCTGAGAGCAGAGCTCTCAGAATATACACGCCCCTGCAATGAAGAACAGCAGACAGGTCCTAAAAGAATGAGCAAAACCGCTCATAGGTGTACGCATACCCCCAGCAACATTCCTCATGTGTACAAGAGCAATAGTTAAAACAACAAATATAAAGATTTTTATTTTATGAAACAGATTAAATTTAACTGTAGGTGCGCGGATTTGCCCATTGCTTAGCTATGGTTAATGCAGATTAAATGGCAGAAGAGGATAAAAAGCAAGATATATGCAAATGAAGCAATGCAGCAATAGTGTAATGGGCAGAGCATTCACATTACTAGCAGCCATTCTCGGTTTGAGTCCCACTGCAGCATATTCCAATTGCCTTAATCACACTGTATGCGACAGCCGCTGTTCTGGCCAGAAACAAAATAAGCAACCTTTGCAGGACTTGAACCGAGGACCCTATACACCAAGGGTTCCCAAACTGTGCGCCACAGCATCCAGGGGAGCCGGAGCTTCCTCACAGGGTGCTGCGAACTAATAAGCTACAAAACTCCGGCCGTCAGGTAAGTGAATGCCTGCATGAGTGTATGTTTGTCTGTGGGAGTGAATGTGTGCATGAAAGCAAAAGAGTCTGTGTGTGTGAGAGAGATCAGGAGAGTGAGCGATGTGTGAATGAATGCATGAATGAATGAGGAAGTGACTGTGTGTGTGTGATCGGGAGAGTGAGCAATGTGTGAATGAATTCATGAATGAATGAGGAAGTGGCTGTGTGTGTGTATGTGTGAGATCAGGAGAGTGAGAGCAAAGTGTGAATGAATGCAGGTATGAATGAGGAAGTGACTGTGTGTGTGACTGAATGTCCAGATCTTTGCCTCATATTGTTGGCATGTTCCTCCTAAAATCTGTACTTTTCTGGCAAACAGTTGAGGACTGAAGTCATTAAATAATGACAGACATTTGAGTTTGACTCCACATCCTTCAGAGAAATCATGCTAATGCAAAACCTACTATCCTATCAACTTTCTAAGTTTGTAAGAGCAATATTTAAAATCTG
>NC_056730.1:229537167-229647161 GCF_019279795.1 Protopterus annectens | reverse complement strand
GTACCATACCATGGAGCAGCATGTAACATCAGATAGAAAAGGACCAAGAATAAATGACATCTACCACAGTCTGTACACAGGCCAAGATACATATTCACAATACACACACTCTCGACAATCACCGTAAGTACACAGCCCTTAGTACTGTAAACACAACCACAGAATGCCCAGGTTATGCTCTCAAATATAACCCCTACTATACATAACATGTGTAGCAGTCTGATATCTCACTGGCTTGTTATCAGATATGATGTCAATAAATAATGGTGTACAGAACATATGCACCTCTTACTGCATGACATATGTACAAAGGTTGACAGACTTGTGGCTGGAGGCACAAACACAGGACAATACTGACATGTTGCTGTGATAACCTCATACATTTACTGTTGTAACAGGATTTGTTGTGACATATGCCATATGAGGGATATGAAGTATGTAACCCTCATGGCTGTCACCATGTACTGACTGCAATACTAACACTTTGCTCCTGCAGTTCTCAGATAGGTGTTCTGTGAGTAAAACCTGAAACAAAAAGCACCACACACTGCCCAGTCTGCAGATGACCCTAGAGATGAGGGTTTCCTCAAAAACATAGCACTATCATGACAGGTATTAAAACATGTAAACCAGCCATATCCGCACACAATCTGTTAAACCATTACTCCAAATGCAGAATAGCAAAACTTACATTCTGTAGTCATGTCAGGCACATTCCCGTCCTGTGTGTTGGCCTGATTCCACAGTGCATGTTGTTAGAGGTAAATCCCAAATCCATCTGCAATGCTGTTTGTCAAACAACAGATCTAGGTCCTGCTCACAGTGAATGTAAAGGCCCAATACCAACATGATGTTCCTATATACTGGAGTGTGTTTCCATGCAATTGGCTAT
The DNA here is from genome assembly GCF_019279795.1 of Protopterus annectens. NCBI lineage: Eukaryota > Metazoa > Chordata > Ceratodontiformes > Protopteridae > Protopterus > Protopterus annectens. Next base: position 229,646,269 of record NC_056730.1, on the reverse strand, counting down.
GGGAATGTTACCACAGCTGTTCCACATGCAATCAGCTAGAGGAGGGCTGCAATTCGTGCAGAGGCCATTAGCTGACCATGCACATCACTTACAAAACACAAGCTGCTACCTAAGCAAAGCAGGTGTCGTTCTCCATATCCACCAGAGATGGAGTGAGAAAGACAGACAGAGACAAAGTACGTCAGGGAGGGGGTGGGAGAGTAAAATCTAAGCATGTTTGTGTTACACACCTACCAGTACAGGGTCTCAAACCACTGACTGACTATGTATTGCTATCACGTCTATGCAGTTATTGCATACACCACATAGCTTGTATGTTGAGGAGCTTTCCAAACGTATATGTGATGGTGAGTGACATCTGCAACAGTGATATGGTAGCAATACGGTAGGTGTAGTATGCATGCCTGTCCACACGAACAGGCATCAGCGTCAGCACAGCCACACTATCTCAGGAACTCACACACATTGACACACTTGACAGGGTCAGGAATACCCTTCCTAACTCGGTAGTTTGCCACAAAACAGTAATGTGCAGGTATCACATGCACCACAGGGGTTATCCAGAGGTTATATAGGCAAATGGTATGTGAAGGTGTCTGACATCAGACAGCATGCTTCAGTATGCCAATGGGGGTTGTAGTGAGTGTGAATGTGGTTGAAAGCATCATATACCACACACACAGACACAAGGTGCAAGTACTGCCATGCATGAGTGCATTGCTTCATGGATGTGTAGTGGTTGACTGTGCCAGAAGGCTATACATGGTTTGGTGAAGGGTATACCTTGGCATCAGGCCACAAGACAATAGTGTGTAATGTGGCCCAGGGCTGTAGTGTTTGGATTGGCCCACACAGGTGGGTATTGTATTCACCATCCAGTAACTATTGTGTGTGGCCATTGCTGTGCAATGCTTGCCATGTATATGTTCTTTAGTCCATGATATGGATGCTGTCTGGGATGTGCACACATCCCACAAGCATGTACAATGGCATGTGGAACTGTACCTGGGGTGTCTGGCCCATGTTGTGTACACAGATTGTCATCATCAGTTTTGCTAGTCATGGCCTCATGTGGCAGGAACTAGTAATGGACAGCAGGTTGACCCCGCACCTACATTGATGGCATGATACAGGTGTTCCCTGTTGTCAGTGGAATCTGCCCATACAGGCCATGTGTTTAAGGCATGTCACATGTTTGTCACATTTGAAGGCACCATAGCTGTTGCAGGCATCTAGTGAGGTGCATAGTGATGGCACACTGTCTGCATGTACGTGCTTATTTTACTGATGGACAGGGTGCCATGCCTTCTACCGTGCACTGCAATCACACCATGGTTACTATTTGTGGGCAATATATAGGGGACTACCAACATAACAGTTGTTGCCTAGGCAAGTGTGTTTGTGTATGAGACATGGGTTGAGAGTGTTCTCTGGGTAATACAAGGGTTGCTAACTTTGTTCACCAGGCCTTGATGCCACATGTAGCAGTATGGATTGGCAACCCAGCCTCTCGGCTCTTTCACATCTGTTTTGTAAGGTGGACATTGTGACATATAATAGGTCCACCATATAAGAAATTTGCAAAACCCGCTCCACAATGAGTCCAGTTGTTACACACTCACAGCCACCTCCACATAGGATACGAATGACAAACACAGACACACAGAGACACAAACACAGATACGCAGACTTGCCATGCCTGGGATTAGAACTCCTATCTAACTAGCTTATTACACTTCAGCATAATGCAGTTATAGGATGCACCATGGAGATTACTGGAGTATTCCTTCCCCAAAGGTGTATTTCACTGGGAATGACATCAGTAGGCTTGCCAAAGTAGGGCATTTGAATTGTAGTGAGTGTGACTAGCCTAAAGAGAATGACATCAGCAGGCTTGCAAAAGTAGTGCATTTGAATTGTAGTGAGTGTGACTAGCCTAAAAAGCATTGCTCCCTACACAGACAAAGAAACACACACACAAACATCCACACTTGCCATGTCTGGGAATAGAACCCCTATGAAACTACTATATCACACTGTAGCATTACTCTGTTACAGGATGCACCACAGTGATTACTGGGCTACTCCTTTCCCAAAGGTGTATTTCAAAGTGAATGACATCAGCAGCCTTGCCTAAGTAGGGCATTTGAATTGTAGTGAGTGTGACTAGCCTAAAAAGCATTGCTCCCTACACCGACAGAAACACACACAAACACACAATTGCCATGTCTGGGATTAGAGCTCCTACCTAACTAGTTTATAACACTAAATCATTACACAGTTATAGGATGCACCACAGAGATTACTGTGTTACTCTTTTCCCAAAGGTGTATTTCAAAGTGAATGATATCAGCAGCCTTGCCAAAGTAGGGCATTTGAAATGTTATGAGTGTGACTAGCCTAAAGGGAATGACATCAGCAGGCTTGCCAAAGTAGTGCATTTGAATTGTAGTGAGTGTGACTAGCCTAAAAAGCATTGCTCCCTACACAGAAAAAGAAACACACACAAACATCCACACTTGCCATGTCTGGGAATAGAACCCCTACAAAACTACTATATCACACTGCAGCAATACTCTGTTACAGGACGCACCACAGTGATTACTGGGCTACTCCTTTCCCAAAGGTGTATTTCAAAGTGAATGACATCAGCAACCTTGCCTAAGTAGGGTATTTGAATTGCAGTGAGTGTGACTAGCCTAAAAAGCATTGCTCCCTACACCAACAGAAACACATACAAATACACAGTTGCCATGTCTGGGACTCCAACCTAACTAGTGTATCACATTAGGGCATTACACAGTTATAGGATGCACCACATAGATTACTGTGTTACTCTTTCCCCAAAGGTGTATTTCAAAGTGAATGACATCAGCAGCCTTGCCAAAGTAGGGCATTTGAATTGTCTTGAGTGTGATTAGCCTAAAAAGGCATTGCTCTCTACACAGACAGAAACACACACCCACAGTTGCCATGTTTGGGATTAGAATTCCTTCTTAACTAGTTTATCACAATACAGCATTTTGCAGTGATAAGATGCACCACAGAGATTACTGGACTACTCCTTTCCCAAAGGTGTATTTCAAAATGAATGACATCAGTAGCCTTGGAAAAGTAGGGCATTTGAATTGTAGTGAGTGTGACTAGCCTAAAAAGCATTGCTCCTTTCACAGAGACATACACACAAACACACACACACACACACACACACACACACACACACACACACACACACACACACACACACACACACACACACACACACACACACAGTTGCCATGTCTAGGATTATAACTCCTACCTAGCTAGTTTATCACACTAGAGCATTACACAGTTATAGAATGCACCACAGAGATTACTGTGTTACTCTTTTCCCAAAGGTGTACTTAAAAGTGAATGACATCAGCACCTTGCCAAAGTAGGGCATTTGAATTGTAGTGAGTGTGACTAGCCTAAAAAGCATTGCTCCCTACACAGACAGAGACACACATATACACACACAGTTGCCATGTTTGGGATTAAGACTCCTACCTAACTAGTATATCACACTACAGCATTATGCAGTTATAGGATGTCTCATGGAGATTACTGGGCTACTCCTTTCCCAAAGGTGTATTTCAAAGTGAATGACATCAGCAGTCTTGCCAAAGCAGGGCATTTGAATAGTAATGAATATAACTAGCCTAAAAAGCACTGCTCCCTACACAGACACACACACACACACACAGTTGTCATGTCTGGGATTAGAGCTCTTACCTAACTAGTTTATCACACTACAGCATTACACAGTTATAGAATGTGTCACAGAGATTACAGGGCTACTTCTTTCCCAAAGGTATATTTCAAAGTGAAAGACATCAGCAGCCTTGCCGAGTATGGCATTTGAATTGTAGTGTGCTCCCTACACAGACACACACACACACACACACACACACACACACACACACACACACACACACACACACACAAACACAGTTGACATGTCTGGGATTAGAACTCCTACCTAACTAGTTTATCACACTACAGCATTACACAGTTATAGGATGCACCATGGAGATTACTGGGCTACTCCTTTCCCAAAAGTGTATTTCAAAGGGAATGACATCTGCAGGCTTGTCATAGTAGGGCTATAGGGAGGGCAGTGTGCGTGCATGGGCCCTAACCCATTCATCTAGAAGTAGGCACACCACACTCAGGCACATGCAGGTTTATATTCCGCAGGTACGTGTATACAACTTCTAGATGACTACTGCCTTGTACAGTCATGTTGCACAGCTAGCACTTGCACCATAGAGTCTGTAATGCTGAGGGATACCAGTGACTAATTTCTACAGTGAGTGACATTTACACATCATGTGGTTGTAGCCATTTGGGTGTGTGCTGGGTGGGACAGGCCTCATGATGGATGGCTCTTTGTCACAGTCACTCTCTTCCACACAGTGGGACAGGCCTCATGGTGGATGGCTCTTTGTCACAGTCACTCTCTTCCACACATCTATGTATGTGTACGTTTGGCATATTATAGTGTGTTGTCCTTGGATATATGTGTGTAGTCCTGTCCAATGTGTGTGCAAAGCATGACTGGTGCATACTGAGGAGTGTATGCACTAACATTTGCAACTGTCAGATATGTATGGTCCACTGTTGTTGGCAGACATGGGCTTCATTTGTTTGTGTGTGAGCATGCCCAGTATGACCTTTCAGTATGTTGTTGTCTGACATTGCCTTCATTTCTCTAAGTGTGTGAACATGCCCCATATGCCCTTCTGTATTGAATGTGTGGATCCATTCCAGGTAGTTTGTGCTCCAGTGCAGACCTTTGTGTTCTACACCTACAGGTAGCAAACTGCAGGATATCTGTAGATCAGTTGACAATATGGGGTCACTCTGTGCAAGGGATAGTTTGCACTGTGGGCAATTGTGTCAGTGCTACTTCTGATACATGATACTGGTGTTAGCAGAGATATTCAGAGGAGTACTGTTACACACTGTGATGTTTTATGTCCTCAAGTACTGTCAGGTGGACATTTTTGCTTACAGTGATGTCCTGGGGAACACAGGGTGAATGCAGCTGTGTCCAGTATTGTGGTCAAATGCCAACATGTTCATGGAAAGTTATGCCATTCTGGAGGGGGAGCTGCAGACACTCGCTGCTGGGTCTGTGTATCCAGTTCAGCACCTTGGTACAGTGCTGGCAGAGGATCCCATACATGTACATCCATCAACATGACAGTATGGCCTTATCTTGCTGTGGCAATACCTCACAGCTGTACAGATTCACACAGTTTACCCAGAGGCAGGGGTCATAAGTCAGGACATTACCCCTATTGTGGTGTATAGGCAGGTTTGCAGCCACCCATTTTTGTGTTTGCAGCCAGAGATAGTATGTGCACTCGGCTGTCGGACCTTGCACATTCCATGCTGCCCACACTCCCACCCACCCCCTCTATTATTCTATCCTCTTCCATACATTATGCATGCATTTTATGATACTTTCCCTACAGTTATCACCTCATCACAGCTGTGTTTATGTGTTGGTCCACAATTCATGCAGTGCGACATGGTGGACATGTTACTGTGGTTTGTCCACATGGCCTTGCATATGGCTTATGTGGAGTGTGTTATGTTGTTATTTGGGTGTCCATGACATAACATACATTGGCAATATGGGTGAGACACAGGTCTTTAGCAGAGGCCTGTAGGCCATTTGGTGATGATGCAGGCCAGATGTAGCAGGCCGTTGCATTCTGTCAGTACCATAGTCCCAGACTGCCATACAGTATATTCCCCTGGGGTGACAGGGTAGGTGTGCTAGGTGTTCATGCCAATACTTTCTATCAGTATTGATCAGGTGGTGTGGATGCTGACAGGGTGCTTCTTACAGCTAGGGACACACCTGCATGGGACACCTGAACTGCATGCTGCATTCTTTTGCTATTGCCATACACAGGTGGGGGTCATATTGTACCCATTCCCAATGGCAGGGATACGACCAGAGAGGCACCTGTGGGTGGTGTTTGGATGAGCTGGGTACATGTGTGCTATGGACACTACTTGCATCTGACTCACAGATATGCATGGGGCATTCCAGTTATGCTGGTTTGTGCAGGGACATCAGCCATTTCCCAGTACATCAGTCCTATCACCTTTGTGATTTGCAAGTGTTCGGCCAGACAACATCGTTATTCCCTACTACAAGCCCAGATAGTGTGATGCATACCTGTATGTACAGTTCCAAGCATTTGTCCATTTCACAGTTACACATTATATATTTATGTCTGGGGTACTTTTCCCTGTGTACTGCTTGTATATCTAGCCCAACAGTCATGCCATGTCCATCTTTCAGATGGTGACACATATTACCACCATACATTTACAATGGCTTATTGCTATCATGTCTTATACTGGGGGGAATTCTCTTTGGCACTGCAGTTGTGAGGACTTGGCTCTGTCATTGGCAGTAGTGGGCAATGGCCACCAGGTCAAACCTCAACATGCATACATACTGACCAGTCTCACACAATATGAAACACACACCAACCTAACACATACATACCTGCATACTGTACAAATGCTATAATCTATCCTGCTACCTTGGCTACCTCAGGTCATCTGTGCTCCACTGGTATTATACCCACACATATATGTTACTACATGTCTACATCAGATTGGAGGAGGGGCACACCTGACTGTTACTACATTTCTACACAGGATTGGGGGGCACACCTGAATGTTTTGACATTTCTACACAGGATTGGGGGGGGCACACCTGACTGTTACTACATTTCTACATAGGATTGTGATGGCACACCTGACTGTTTCTACATTTCTACACAGGACTGAGGGGGAAGGCACACCTGACTGTCGCAATGTGTATACATTGGAGTGGGGGGGGCACAACAGACTGTTACTACATGTTTAAATAGGAGTGGGGGGCACACATGACTGTTACTACATTTCTACATAGGATTAGGGCACGGCTGACTGTTTCTAACTTTCTACACAGGATGGGGACACACCTAACTGTTTCTACATTTCTACACAAGATTGGGGGGGGCACACTTGACTGTTTCTACATTTCTACATAGGATTGGTGGGCACACCTGACCCTTGTACACATTTGCTATGACGGTACTGGTATGTCAGGTACTCCATTTTATCCTGTATTCTAACCTATCGTGCTGATTAGAGGCATATCAGTGTAATACAGCTCTTAGGTTTGATTGACCTACATATCAGTTTCTGACTTCCTACCCTTCATAACTAAAATACCACTGCCTGACCTGCTGTAGTCTGTCTGTGTAGGTCTGGGAGGGAGGTTACCCATAGCCATTATTCAGAGGCCTTAGCACAGCTTTTGTTTGTGTTTGTCTACACCTGTCCTGCTGGCTGAGACGGTTGTTGGGTATGTGAACCTCCCTGACTGGCATGTGTGAGTCATATGGACACACAATATGGCCCAGCACATTTCCTGCAGTGGGGTTTTGTCACCATGTTTAGTACTGGCTACTATGGTGACACCAGTATTTGTTACAGATCTCATGGTGCCACTATAGGTGTCTACTATCTGCTGGCATCTCATTCAGCCACCCAATTCCCTTGCATGCTCACATCCATACCATAGATACAAGTAACAACACATAATACTCCATTCAGCAATTGGTAAGGAGAGTGACTTACCTTATGGGTGTTCCAGTACTGAGAATGGTGCTGGAGGGCTGCCTATGTCAGATGCTCATAGTACACTCCCTATACATGGTTAAGCACAGGTAGCATCATGTTTGGCATCCCTTTTACTGTATGTGTGAGTCATAGCATTCCCTGGGTACCTCCTGTGTCAGTGTATGTGCTATGCATTGCCTCTTTGCCAAGGCCAGGCTTCCTTCTGCCTACTGGGGCAGGCCAAGGTTGTTCCTCCTCCGAGTCACTCTGTGCCTGTGCAGGCCTTGGCAATGGTGGGTGGCTGTGTGGCCCTGTCCCATGCTGTTCCTCCTGCAGCTGTTTCTGCAGGATCATATTGTGTAGCATGGCACATATGATGACAATTTGAGTACATGTATCTGGGAAATACTGCAAGGCTCCACCAGATGTGTCCAGGCACCAGAACCATGACTTGAGCATCCCAAACACATGCTCTATTACAACTCTGGTCTGTGTTTGTGCCTCATTATGGAGTTCTTGTTCATGTGTGTATATTTTTGATGGGTGTCATCAGCCATGGCTCCAGTGCATAGCCAGCATCCTCCACTAGGTGACCGTAAGGGATGTCCCCACTGGCAAATCTTTGGTACAGCTGCATCAGATGCCAGATGAGGGAATCGTGATAGCTTCCAGGTCAGGCAGCACCCACATTCATTATAATGCCCTGGGCATCACACACAACCTGGCAGTTGATGGAGGGGAAGCCGTTGCAGTTAATGTAGACCCTACCCCACTCACCAGGTGGTGCTTTGATGCATATGTGCGTGCAGTCTATAGCACCCACTACCTCAGGGTATTTTGCTATTTGACGGAAGAGATGCATATTGCTGGCCAATGCCTCATGGGTGTTGGGGAAATATACATGCTCACCAGCATGTGCTGACATGGCATCCAGGAACTGGTGGAGTACCCTGGATACTCATGCCTGTGAGATCCCCATTATGTCTCCAGTTGGCCTTTGGAAGGTACCTGTAGCTAGTATTCTTAGGCCTACACCTACCTTGGTATCCACTTGGATGGGTTCCCCTCTGTTAGTTCTGTGTGTGAGGTGTGGCCGGCACAGCTCAACAATTTGCTGTCAGAGATCCCTGTCCACCCTACAGTGCTCCACTATCTCCAGCTCATGTAGCCCCTGGTAGGTTACCCTGGGTCTGTACACTCATTCTGTCTCCTCACTGTGGGTTGGTCAACAGCATTCTCATCCTCACCACCCTTAGCCTCTTCCACATGTTGATGTTTGATAGCTATTGCAACCCCTATCATTTTGTTGTTTTTATTTGTTAAAATTCTCCTGCTTGTATACACTGGTGGTGTAGAGTATGTGGGAAAAAACAGAGGGAAAGGTGTTTGCATAGTTTATAGTAGTGTTCTAGGCTGGGCTGGTCTGTTGTCTGCGTAAATGGCTGATTCTGATACAGTTCACCTGCCAGCTATGCTAATTGTCCTAGATTACCTTCCTACTGCTGTTTTCCTTTCACACTGCTTTCCTGTTTAAGCCCAGGTGCGCACCGTGCAGAGTGCTCAAATGTGCACAGTGCTGCTATTTCCTGTTTCCTGTACACCCGCTTAGGCAATGTAAAGAGTGCTAGGCACCCTCAGAAACAACACTTGCTTAGCTCTGCAAACCCGAGCCACAGGGCTCCAATCCACTTACAGTATGCCTGACACATGATGTCAGCTAACTCCTAGGCTTGCACCAGGCTATTCCTGCTCTTGCATTGTTGGGTGCTGACTAGCATGCAGGAGAAATCTGGGATCCAGTATCATTCCCTTTATTTGCATAGGATTGCCTGCTGATGCAGTTACAGGTCCCACACTGAGTCTCCCCCCTTAGCAACCACTATTCACTGGCCATGTTGTATTCTGCCTGCCATTGAGTTTAATGGCAAAATAATAATTTTGGTTAGAATGCTTATTTTAGGGTATTTATTTTATTTTTCGCCCGATCCTGTTTGCGCACCGCTGCCCTACACTTAAATAACCGAGATCGGCTAAAAAAAATAAAAGTTCATTTTTTTTATTTTTGAAACTGTTTTCCATGCCAATGGCCATATATTTGGCCATTGGCATGCTTTCCATATAATATCCACCCTTTATTTGGAACTGTTGTGGCTCCGTTTTGTAGTTTGCAGAAATGTACTCAGTTACTAACCAAGTACATTTCTGCAGATTACACTAGTCCTGCACAGCCTGCTTCCAGCTTCCTGGATCACACATTCAGCTAATTTGCATGGATTTCACCTGCAAATGGGGTAATTTGCTTACAGGAGCTGAGTCCGTGCAGGAGCGCTCGTGCACGTCCCCTACAGCATATTCTTGGATCGCACGGCAGACATATATTGCCTGCTGGAGCTCCTGCACTAGTCCTGCACATCATGCAGGGCTTGCTGAATCCTGGGGAATGTCTGTGCTATGAAGCTTTCTGTACTGTACTGGAAGTGTTTTATTGTTTTATGACTTCCAGCATTTGCCAAATGGCTGAGGAAAACCCCTTGTCTATGTGTTTTTACAGGTAGATGCCAAATGCTGCCAACTGCCATCAATGGCTGTTTTGGGCCTGGAGACTAGAAGTCAAATGACAAAAAATTATGTCATTCTGCAAGCTAGCCCAGCAGTAATATTTGAGATATTAATGTGAGAACTGCCTGAGAGAGACGCAGCATTCTGCATTCTATCTTTGGCCTGACAACAACAACTAGAGAAGATCCATTTACTACATTTGTCTTGCTCTGTAAGTAAGTTAACTAGGGTATAGTAATTCTCTTAGATTTAGTCAAGAATATAGTGAAGCACAGTTTAGATATTTTTCTTCATTTATATGAGACTGTCTTGCAATGTTGTGTTAAATATTTCCTGTGATTTTGTACTCTGATGTCACTGTAAATAAATATTTAGTATTGCCTTGTTCTTTTATTATTATTAAATATATTTCAAGCTTTCAGTGTGGCTAATCTGTGTAGAAATATTTAAGTTCTGACAACACTTGCATATTTATTTGGTGACATTGTGGGCAACTCCTAATAGCCTTGTCTTTGTCAAACTCCCATTTGTATTAATAGTAACATTACACAGTAAGATTGGACACCCTTTGTTAACAGCCTTAAAGTAGCTGATGAGGAGTTGGCTGGCTGGTGGCAGTGGTAAATACCATATAGTCTGGGAAAAAGGGGGCATAGCTATTAAACTTGTGCCAGCCTTTCCCATGTGTGTGTCTATAAATATAACCTCAAATAGAGTGTATTTCAACTACTTGGACAGGTACATGAAGCACCGGTTGAACAGAGAGGTTGCTGGAGGTCTTGGCTTGGCCACTCATCTGAGATTTCAGCTGTATAGCTGTGCCAGTGTGGAGTCTTATTGGGATCTAGGGAAAGAGGGAGACACCAGCCCCAGACTGACTGTGGTCTCTGTATGTTCTTAAGGGAAACTGCACTTGTTGCAGATGAGCTGCATCTGGTAATACTGTGTGTGTACCTTGTCATCCTCCATGTGTACATCCCCCACTGTGTCAGTGGTATCGGGGCTACTTGATTACTGGTTCAGTGGTGGGGCATCACATTTATTGGCTGGCAGTGCTGGGATCACCACATCACTTACTTGGATTCAGTGCTGTGGTTATTAAACTTCTTTAGGCTGTAAACAGTGGTCACTAAATAAGGTGTTTGTGCTCCCAAGCAACCACACAGTGAGCATTTAGAGTTTCACATCATAATAGTTTTATTTATTTTTTGTTAGCTTAGTTAGTCAGGTAGAGCAGGTAAAGATGTCAGCAGAAGAGTATGGCAAACTGACAAGGAGCCATTTGGCTGAGATGTGCCAAGCCAAAGAACTGGTGCATGGAAACCTGACAAAAGCAGAAATGTTTGCAGCCCTAACCACAGCTGCATCACAGACCAGCAACCAGGAGGACAACCAGACTGGCCGTGGGGATGTACAACTCTCAGAAATGGACAGTTCAACCTTTCCACAGAGGACTTAAAATCTGTCTGGAGTTAAAGAGACTTGAACTGGAGGCCAAACGATTAGAAATAGAATCAGCACAGAGACTGTGGCATTTGGAGGCTGAAGAAAAGGCGAAACAGATGGCATTAGAATCAACGGAGACACTGAGACATCTGGAAGCTGAAGAAAATGATAAGGAGACAGACGCAACATGAAAAGGAGATGCTGACTCTTTGCCAGGGTTATGGAGGTAATGGGGAAGGGAGTAACTGAACCGCGGAAGCAACAAAGGTCAGTATATTTCTTACACAATTTATGGAGGATGATAATTTTGATAGTTTTATTCATATGTTTGAAAGGGTATGTAAACAGCATAATGTTGACTAAGGGCTCTGGGAATGGTTCCTGACTCCCTTACTCCATGGTAAAGCTGTAACTACTGTTTCTAAATTGTCTGATACTGATTGCTTAAATTATAATGCAATTAAAAATGTTTATTAGAATGTTTTCAGCTAACACCTGAAGCATATAGAAAAAAGTTTCTTGAGCATAAACACAAGTCAGATGAATGTGTGTGTGTGAATATATTGCTGAGGTAAACACTTATTTACATATATGGGTGAGTGGGTGGGTGTCAGGTCACCACTTTTGAAGGGCTGGCAGACCATTTGGTGAAGAAACAAGCCATTAGCACTTTGTCTGTGGATATGAGAATCTGGTTGGCAGACAATGTAGCACTGCAGAAGAGTTGGGGAAAAGGGGGGACCTATACCTAGCAAACAGGGCATCACTGCACAGGAAATAGATACCCAGTGCTGTTCATGGGTCTAAGAAAACCTGTGGTGGGCAGCCTAAACCACCCTAACAGAATCTGGCAGTAACAGGGGAAGCCACTAGTTCAGGTACACAGCCAGGACCAAGGGTTAAATATTTTAAATGTAACCAGTGGGGCCATGTAGCATAGGAATGTCCACAGAGGCAAGGTGGGGAACAAAAGGTGGGAGAGACAGTAAGTAGGAATGACAGAATGCCAGTAGTAAGTTGTTTGGAGACAACAAGGGTACGGAACTACCACAAGAGGTTATATCATATCTTAGTAGATGGAAAACAGGCCACTGCTAAGAGAGATACAGCCTCTAACCTAACTATTGTGAAGCCCACAATGGTTAAACAGGAACACTACTTGTTTGGGCAGTCTACTCCAGTCACAGCTGTATGACAGGACCCCATTCCAAATACCTTTGGCTAGGGTTCACCTTGACTGGATGGGTGCAAAAGGAAGCAAGCAAGTATGGGTGTTTGATGATATCCCTACAGATGTATGGATATAGGATGAGTCTGATAATGCAGTACCTTGTGTACATGCAGTTACATGCAGTCAGGCTTGGAGACAAGCATGTGGGTCTGTAAGCCTGAGGTGACCCAGACAGACTGCAGACTTGAAGCCAGGACTGGTGACGTGGCAACTTCAGGGAGGGAGCCAACCTGTAGTAGTGAGACTGATGGTGAGCCACAGCTGCTTGTGGGTACTGATGTTCTCTTGGACAGAATGACTGCAATGGCAGTGGTGATAGTTATACTCAGGTTGACAGTGAGGCACCACTGTCAGAGAATACCACATCTCCTGTGGAAGGAGATCTGGGAAGGGTTACAAATAGAGAGTTGAGATAGGCTAAGCTCTCAGACCCTACATTACAAGGCCTGAGGGGGGTAGCTAGTGAGGCGCCTGATTCTCAAGGAAAGGGGGAATCTGTATACTGGGACAAAGAGTCAGAGTGGACCCCTAAGATAGGGCTAGTGGGCAAGAGAATACAGAAGTTGGTAGTTCCCAGAGCCTACCAACTGGCACTTCTAGCCATAGGATAAAAATAAGATAAATAGACCAGCATTAAGGTAAACCACCCTTGGAGATAGAAAATTAAAGGAAAAAACAGTCAAACTCCAAAATACGGACACACTCAGTGTACAGTTAAAATCCACAATCAGTTTATTAGTTCATAAAGCTTTCAGGGATAACCCAAGTGCACACTGAAGAAGGGATATCACCGAAAGCTTTGTGAACTAATAAACTGATTCTGGATTTTAATTGTGCACTCAGCGTGTCTGTATTTTGGAATTTGATTTCTAGCCATAGACCATGATATTCCTTTTGCAGGCCATATGGACATAAAGCATACAATGAGTGCATTATGCCGAACATTTATTGGCCTGGGGATCTAGAGATGTAACAGAATACTGCAGGAGCTGTGAGCAGTGCCAAAAAGTAGGCAAGGCAGGAGACAAGGTCAAATCTCATTCGATGCCTTTTCCTGTGATAGAGAAACCATTTCAGAGGGTAGCTATGGATATTGTGAGGCTTCTGAGTACCCCAAGTTCCACAGGGAAGAAATATATCCTAGTGGTAGTAGATTATGCTACCAGATACTCTGAGGAAGTGGCTGTGTCCTCCATTGAGGCAGAAAAGGTTGCATCTGGTAATACTGTGAGTGTGCCTTGTCATCCGCTCAGTGTACATCCCACACTGGTACCACGGGTGTGGATTGAGGCTCCTTAATTACTGGTAAATGGTGGGGAATCACACCATCCACAACTAATTCTGCACATTGCTGGGTGTTGGCCTTAAAACTTTGGACATAACTGAAAAATGCCTCATAGTTATCTTTTGCTTTGGGGGCTACATCAAGGTCTGCTTTCACAGATTTGGCTAGTTCCCTGATTCACTTGCTTAGACCAAAGAGGGACTTTTTGCTTTGTTCTGCACATTCCCTCTTACTTCTCAGCAGGATTTGCTTTCTTTTGTTGTACAACCTATTAATACCAGGGGTCCACCAGGATGGCTTGTTTTTGCAGTTTGACCTGGGTGTATTTCATTATGGTCTGGCATTTCTATGCAATTGTTTATATGGCCATAGGCATTATTCATGTCATTACATTATACTTTCAATGCACAGTGTGATGTGCTTTTATAATACATCGCTATAGTATCTGCCAACATTTATGGTATGTCTGTTGTTATCATGTCTTGTTATGCATTGTACACGTGCATGCCACTTGCCTGATTTACTTGGGCTTATATAACCAATATGTCTCTCTTAATTTTTGTCTTGCTGCTGTAATTTTACATTTTTTAGCCCAAATACTATACACATAACTGCCTTTACATTCCATGATTACTTTTATGTGTTCTTAAAAAATAATTATATACTGGACTTTTATTAGTCTTTATGCTGCAAATTACTGCAACTCTTCTGTCAGCTTCATATTTAATAGGCTGTACTCAGTGGGACACTCCTGATTAACAGATAATAAATGTATAAATAAAAGGGAAAAAAAATGAAAGAAAGGCAACACATAATTTAAGGTTCACAGTGCTTCCATAAGAACTAATGGGGTCTGGGAAGAAAAATTATGTTTATGAGTGACTAAGGGGGGATTTTAATAAAGCTTACATTGTCTTTTTACCATGTAGACATTGTGCCATGTTGCTTACATGAAAGTAAGCAGGTTTGCGATCCAGTAAACACTGCTGCGAGCCAACACGGGAAGTTCCATGGCATGCAAATCAACTCATAAGCAGGTAAATTTCATGCAAATGAAGCAGGTAGAGTGAACCAGCAAGCAGAGAGGCAGCCCTGCAGACCCTGTGTCAGTATTCAGAGTGTACACGGAAAAATTCTATGTACAAGAATGGAGTCAGACAAAATGGGCTATAAAAATGTAAATAGTTGCACAGAAATGGCATACTACTCACAGATATGAGCATAAATATCATCTGTGTGTCTCAAAAGTTACAGAAAATATGTTAAAAATATTTTTTTTTAATAATCTAGACAATATGCCTTAAAAATGTGGAAATAAAATTAATATTATGAGATAGAAATGCATTGCAAGATCCTGCGTGGAGTATCTACAATGGTGTATTGGTGCTGCTGCTAATGTGGTAGGGCTTGGAAGTGTTTAGATTCCAGGTTGTGAACATGGATCCCTATGCAAATGAAGTGGAGTTGCTGAGTAGCATATTGGGGCAATCATGTTCGCATATCCCCTGTGTGTAAGCAGAGAAGTATGTTGGTGTTCACAAAGGAGGTAGCTGACATCAGGAGGGTGTGTCCAATAACTACTAAGCTGGTTGGAGCAGAGCTGGACCTATTTGTGTGGCATACCACCATGCTGAGAGTAGAAGACTGGAGGGTGTGTGCACTGACTTCTAAGCTTTGTTTACCTATGGACCATGTGTTTCCATGTGTTTGTGCGGCATGCTGCTGTGCTGAGCATGGAAGTCTGGGGGAGTGTCCACTGACTGCTAAGCTTAGTTTACCTTCGGGGCACACGTTTGCATGGTGCGCTGCATTGCTGAGAGTATTTAAAAGGCAATGATACAAGAATTAGTTTTGACCCTTGTTTAACTTAAACTAGGGGTATTAAATGATGTTAATGATGTACTAGGCAGGTGCAATGCATCATAGCCAACCACACAGGCAGCACCTACACTAAAGCACTATAAAGTATGCATAGACCCTACAATCTGATTTTTCCCCCATACTCTGCAACATTGGAGTACAGACTTGGGAATTTTAACTGAAGGAATGCTAGGGGCTGCTGCAAGTTACATCTGTATGTGCTAGATGCTAAAGTCATTGCTGCTGCTGACAACAGGCCTAGGCAGAGAAGGAGAACAGTGCTCATCCCAGGGTATCCTTTCAGGAGCTACATGACCTGGAGATTGTAGAGTGCTACAGGGTGGACAGAAACATACTATAAGAACTCACTGAGCTCTGCCACCCTCAATTCAGACCCAGAGCCAACAAAGGGAAACCCATCACAGTGGAAACAAAGGTACGTTTAGCTCTTGGGATAATAGCCACATGTACCTTTCAAAGACTAACTGGGGACATGATGTGGGTCTCACAGGCATCAGCATCCAGTGTACTTCACCAGTTCCAGGATGGCATGCTACCACATGCCAGTGATCACATTTATTTTCCCCTCACTCCTGAGGTGAGGGCCAACAACATGCAACACTTCTACCATATAGCACACTACCTTGAGGTACTGAGTGCCATAGCTTGCACTTATGTACACATCAAGGCACCACCTGGTGAGGAGGGTAGAATCTATGGCAAGTGCAAGAGCTACCACCTCATCAACTGCCAGGTCGAGTGCAATGCCCAAGGCATTATCATGAATGTGTGTGCTGTTGGGCCTGACAGTTATCATGACTCCCATATCTGGCATGTATCACAGCTGTGCCAAATGTTTGCTAAGGGGGACGTCCCACATGGCTATTTACTTGGGGATGCTGGCTACACACTTGAACCATGGATGATGACACTCCTCAGAAATGCACACACCCACTGAAGAATACCATAATGAGGTGCATATACAAACTAGAAACTTCATAGAGCATATGTTTTGGCTGCTGAACTCATGGTTCTGGTACCTCAATATATCTGATGAACCACTGCAGTATTCTCCACATGTGCAAATATGTTCACAGTAAGTACCATGCTACACAATATGATCCTCCAGAAACAGCTGCAGCAGGATCAGCAAAGGAAAGGGATACACAGACCCCACCATGCATAGGTTACCACAGCCACCCTCACAGGAGGACTCATGGGAGATGTTCCCTGATGATGTCCCTGTAGGCAGATGTAGGCATGCCCAGTATGCCCTGGAATTGGCTAAGAAACAATGCATAGCACATTCACTGACAACCTATGGCCCTAGGGACGGACACCTTACTCTTACAGACATATATATATTAAAATAGTTGATGCCAGACAACCCACACAACCTGTATCAATGTTTTGGCTGTGTACTGCTTGCATCACTCAGAGTCAGCCCTGAGCTACAGGTCTATCAACTGCTACATTTGCAAGGTAAGTTTCTAACCTACACACTAAATGTAAGGATTAATATAATATGGTATCATATGTATGGGTCTGCTGCTGTTATACAAGGAAATACAGTGGGCTATTTGCACAGATGCAACATCTACATGGGAGTTCAGATACCCAGTCCAATAGTATGTGTTCCTTAATGTTCAGTAGGCCTCATGGTTGGAATATTCACAACATCAGGCAAGGGAGATGATAAACAGTGGCTGCACATGATATGCGGATGACTGTCTACCCAAGCTGATCATATGCTGTTGTTTCCCCACCCTCACCATAGCAGTGTACCCATATAACTGCTTTAACAGAAAATCAGCTGTGGTATATCAGTGGACCAGGCAATCTCAGGGCAGTAACATATATATTGCTCATACACTGTATATCTCTCTTCATGCAGGATAACAGTGCACAAATTTATGCTGCTGACTGTGTGATGAATTACTCCTCTCTGTCTGGCAACCTGTATGGTTCAGTGGATTAGGGAAGCTAGCATGGATGATGGCGTTGATGGTTCTAATCTGGAATTACTCATATTTTTTATATGTGAGATAGTACTATGTTGGTGTTTTCACAGACTGTCATACCTCTCAACCTGTTAGTGCAAGAAATCTGGACAAAGCCAGAAAGATCAGGGGGACAAAGGCCCAAACATAGGGACAGATTTTAAACATTGTTCCCATAAACCTAGAAAGTTGCTGGAATTAAAGGTGTTGCATTATTATTATTATATATTTTCTGAAGGATATAACATTTGAAACACAAATATTTGTCTGTAGTAAGTTTAATGTAGTGATGTCAATATTCAATAATTCACCAGAAATCACAAATATATGAGGAACAGACCAAACATATGAGGCAAAACTCTGGACATTCTGTGAAAATCAGGACAGTTGAGAGGCATGCAGACTATCAGTCTGTTGGTGGTGTAACATTATCAACCTCAGCAAAATGTTATGTACAGCACACAACTGGGGAATGGACATTTTATTTATTATTTATTTGACATTTCTTAACTGGGTTAGTCCATCTGAGCCAATGGCCTATTTTCAGTGGAGACCTAAGGAGAAAAGCTCTAGCAATACAAAGATAACTTTGTAGGCAATATAGAAAACCTAAGGAAAACAGTCAGAAATACAACATAAACAAAAATTACATACGCAGTAATCAGGTGAAACAAATACTGTAAAAAAAAATGAAAAAAAATGAAGTAAATATTTCATAGTATTTCAATACTTAATTTTGAGTAAAGTGCAGTACTATGGAAACAGGAGCCAACGTTAATGTCTGTAACATACAAAATCACAAACTGGAGTATACATATATGTGTGGTCTGGAGTCACTTTATAAGTACTGAAATTCCCACTGGGCATGCCCAGGCACTTAGTTAAAATTAGTGCAATTCTGTTGTTTCTTCATCAAAATGACCTGTTATGTATAAATGTCTATACATATAGACATATACGTATACATATTCATCTGTCACTATCTCTCTCACACATGCATAGTATATCTATTGCAATATTGTGTCAAATAGATATACACTGATATATATATATATATAATATATATAGCAATATATTAAAATGATACATACACGCCCCCATTTATCTACATAACACATATACATAGCATGCACACACAGCTACATTTATATATACATCCCTGTTATATACAGAAATATGTGTGTGGATGTCTGTATTGTCTGACAAACCCTAATAATGGTGAGGAAATCTGCACTATCACACAGCTATACTGTTGCTCAAAGGATCTAAACTAAGGGCGCAACAGTATATAATCAACTTACCTACAGACCCCTGTGCCAGCTGAATGTCAACATGTAGACAGAGACAGGTGAGCAGGTGGTGTAATATAAAATGTTGACCCACGTATGAACAGGGCACATTTTCCCTGCCCACAGGTTCACCTATATAACTGCAAACAGCCACGTATGACCATGCTGGCAATTGTACACACATAGCTAGGATACAAAAACAGTTATCTCACTGCTAGGATGCTAGATGCAGATAGTATGAAGCAATATCACTCGGCAGGCCACAGCTGCTGTTCAACACAAGCTTAGTTTGTGTAATGCACAGGTATTGTGCCTGCAATCATTTATACAACAGACAATCTGTAGTACATGCAATAAGTACTGTGATCTGTAGTGTATAAGGCTAGATAGGTATGGGTACTAATCTCCCTCTAGTCCAGTGTGTGTGTGTGTGTGTGTGTGTGTGTGTGTGTGTGTGTGTGTGTGTGTGTGTGTGTGTGTGTGTGTGTTCCCCTGCAAAACAATGCGCATGCTCTTGTGGGCTCTCCATCTGCAATGGTTATGCACTTTTTGGGCTTGTAACTTACTGCTGGCTTCCAAACTACCCTCTTCTACAAGGCCTGATAATGTCAGCCACCTTAAAACTACCAGCTGACAGTGTAATATTAAACATAAGCCATGAACATGTGCTACGTATGGTGATCTATAGTGTATAAGACTAGATAGGTAGGGGTTCTAATCTCACTCTCACCCCACTTGGTGCATGTGTGTGTGTGTGTGTGTGTGTGTGTGTGTGTGTGTGTGTGTGTGTGTGTGTGTGTGTGTGTGTGTGTGTGTGTGTGTGTGGGTGTGCGTTTGTTTATATTCCCCTCAACAAACAATGGATATGCTCTCATGGGCTACCTACCTGTGATGGTTATGTGCTTTTTGGGCCTGTAACTTGCTGCTGACTTCCAAACTGCCCTCTTCTACAAGGCCTGATGATGTCATCCACCTTAAGACTACCAGCTGAGAGTGAAATATCAGATGCAAACTGTGGTGCATGCGGTAAGTACTGTGACTGACAGTGTATAAGACTAGATAGGGAGGGGTGCTAATCTCACTCCAGCCCAATGTGTGTGTGTGTGTGTGTGTGTGTGTGTGTGTGTGTGTGTACCCCTGCAAAACAACAGACATGCCCTCATGGGCTATCTAACTGCAATGGTTATGCACTTTTTGGGCTTGTAACTTGCTGCTGGATTCCAAACTGTCCTCTTCTTGAAGGCCTGAGGAAATCATCCACCTTAAGACTACCAGCTGACAGTGTATTATCAAACATAATCCACAGTGCATGTGCTAAGTACAATGATCTATAATGTATAAGACTAGATAGGTAGGGGTTCTAATCTCACTCTAGCCCACTTGGTGTGTGTGTGTGTCCCCAAAACAATGGGCATGCTCGCATAGACTGTCTTCCTGTGATGGACATGCACTTTCTTAGGCCTGTAACTTGCTGCTGGCTTCCAAACTGCCATCTTCTACAAGGCTTGATGATGTCAGCCACCTTAAGACTACCAGCTGAGAGTGAAATAGATGTAAACTGTGGTGCAAGCAATAATTACTGTGACTGACAGTGTATATGACTAGGTAAGGAGGAGTTCTAATCTCACTCCAGCCACTTTGGTTTTGTGTGTGTGTGTGTGTGTGTGTGTGTGTGTGTGTATATATATATACCTCTGCAAAACAACAGACATGCCCTCATGGGCTATCTAACTGCAATGGTTATGTACTTTTTGGGCCTGTAACTTGCTGCTGGCTTCCAAACTGCCCTCTTCTACAAAGTCTGATGATTTCAGTCACCTTAAGACTACCAGCTGAAAATGTAGAATCGGATGTAAGCCATAGCACATGCAATAAATACTGTGATCTATAATGTATAAAACTAGATAGGTAAGAGTTTTAATCTCACTCCAGCCCACTTGGTGTATGTGTGTATATATCCTTATGGCATAATAACCTTGACATAGGTAGGGTTTTGCAGTGTTTTATTTGAGGTGGGTGATGTGGCCCCCAAAATGACTGGCCACAACAAGGCCTGCTTATGTCATCTAGCATAATATGTACTAAACTAATAGTACTAACAGACATGAGGTATGTTGCATGCAACACATACTGTCATCTGTAGTATGTACCATTACATTAGTAAGTGTGCACATCTACATATAGACAACTTACAATACATGTGTGCCTTGGCATTTCTTGTATGCAGTGATTGGAAGTTGTGCTAGCCTAATGTGGCCATGTTTGTTTGTGAGCCTGTTATAGCATTGCACATCATGTTACAGAACTATAGGATGTTTGAACTGAACTAGAATAATGGCCATACAGCCCTTGTGATCATAGACATTGTCATACTCATAGTTATAGGATCAGCACATATTTCCCCAGTCCAGGAGGGGCACAGGCAGATAGCCTGTGTTGAGATGATGTTCACCCAGCCAATCAGACAGATTGCATGTGCTGAGGTGCACTGAGGTGTTCTATGTGCCATTAGGCAGGGTTCTGTTCCAAGGGTGTGTTTCAATCTGCTAGACAAATCTCTCCCACAAATATATAGTACTAACATCATATACTAGATTAATGGCCTTACAGTGAGTCATCCATCTACAAAGCTTCCTACAGATAGGCAGCATATGCACTCAGTCTCAAACATCACCCTGTACGCAAGGCACAGATCACCTCTGAGTAGTCTGTATGCCACAGGCGACAACGACACTCACTGCAAATGATCCCCACTGAGCACATACTGAAGATGTGAATTGTCTTTGTGAGGGACCATGCTGTTGTGTGCAATTGGAAGTACTGCTTGGAAAGGTATGTCAACAAATGGCCATTGCACTCGGATCTTGGCATGCTGAGGGAAGAGTACGTGGAGGTTATGAGTATGTCACTTACTGGTGACTGTGGTTTCAGCTATGCTATATGATCCTTGCCATACCACTGTAGAGACATAGTGATCTGAGGCACATTAAGTCTAAACCTGTGTGACCAAGTCTGTGTGCCCAGTTCTTTCACCTGTGAGTATGTACAGCACATGTTATGACTGATGTGTTACTTACCAGGTACATAGTCTACCTGATGGACATGATACTACAAATATTTTTGCTTGGGATTTATGGCCATTAGTATGTCAACAGGCATTTGTTCATCAATACCCTCTTGTAGGCTATTGACACAACTCACAGACTCTGAGTGCTCATAAAATGCAGGCATCAGCCAACATTGTTAGTCACAGTCATTCAGTAGTCATGTCTATTGTGATTACATGAATTCCAAGGAGTACAGGACCCAGGTCTGTGCCCTGTTGAGCATTGCTACTTGCAGATCAAGTATTGGAGGCAGATGTTCCTATGTTGCATATGTGTGCCATCAATGGGCCACGTAGTGAACCCTACAATGACAGTATCATGGATGCCTAAGTGAGTGCTTTGTAAATGTTGCCTGAGTGGAGGATATAATTAAATGGCTTGGCTCAGTTTGGGGGTTGTACATCCTGATGTACTCTCATCCAAGTCCTTGGGGACTGCCTCAGAAATGTCCACCATGTGTAACAGTCATACTCTCCCTGTCAAGCATTCAAACTGTGTACGAACAACAGTGTGTAGATCACATATATATGTGCTAAGCAGCTCCATGATGATTGCCTCTATGGCCATACAGATATGTATAGTTAGACAAAGAGGTCTACAGATATGTTGGTCAGTTGATGCACCACCTCTGTGAAAAGGTGGAACAGCTGCCATTGTCCACTCAGCTGATGTGCAGCCAATGCTGTCAGTATGATTTCAATGGTTTCCCAATGCTGTTAGTAATCCTTGTGAGATCACATGTGGGATGCAGCCCAGAATGTTAGCATGTGCAATAGATGCTGTGTATGGTCCATTGAGATGCCAGTTACAAACTGCTCTGTACATATGAGAGTTATGGGACTGGTCGTAGGAATGTCATGTGTCACATGTGGTGGAAACAAGGGAGAGTAGATGATGCAGACAGTGTGGGAGTACAGGTTAGGTATGAGTACAGACCCATCATATGTGTCATCATGATGTCTAAGGTCAATGACATTCTGGGCCTGTCCTTTGAGGTTACAAATGTAACTACACTGTGTGTTATGGTTCTGCTTTGTGTTGGTGGCTATTGGTGCCACTTACTATGTCTACACAACATCACAACAACACTACGTGCTTCATTTAACTGAGGAGGTTGTGCCTGCATGTTAGGGGGGCACCCTCACCCCAACTGCCACACAACAATGTCCACCTGTTATTGCACAGCTTGTTAATGGCAGTTGTCCACTGCTCAGGTGAGGTGAGCCATGATGAGCTTGTATCCAACCTATCCCATACAGCCAAGTTCATGCAGTTGTAATGCTGCTGACATAATGCAATGGTGTAGAGATCTGCATACTGCCTGTTCCATCTGCAGGGGGAGGTGGAGTCACTCTATGTCAACCACTCCAGGGGAGGTCATAAGTGGTTTTCTTTGCATATATATCTGTATTGTCTGCAAGGGGGATGCATGCTGGTAGTTCCAAAGAACATGATCTGTGGCCAGATCCCACCAGGTAGGACCTTACATGGGGGCCCTGCAGTGGTCACCCACATTTATTTATTTTTTATTTATTTTTTATTTATTTATTTTATGTTTTGTTTAATGAGAAAGTCCAACTTGGAACAAAGCCAATATTCAGCGGAGGCTTGGGGAGAAACGCTCCAGATGCATGTCTTTGTAAAATTGGTAAACACATGATGCAATGCATTGGTTTCCAATGTGGCGATGTCATGGTGCAGCTCCAGGGCATTGTAGGTAAGGACCTGGACCATCCTTTGAGCAAGTGAGCCGCAGCATGACTAAGCAACACAGTGTGTACATTTTACACTTTCTTAACATGTTTGCCTGTGCTCTGTACAGTCACCATGTATGACTCATGTCCTGTAACATGCTGGCAGTAACTTCAATACTTACATGCACAGAGGACAACTAGCATGTAGTGCAAAGTACTGTTCCCAGATATCTGAATTCTGTCACCTAAAATGCCATGATAGGGGTTAGCATGGATACAAGCACTACCACACTCATACACCTACTGTCTCTGGACCAAACACTGTTACCTTTATTGAAGGCCAGATCATGCCTACTGACTGTAACTGGTGGAGCTGATTGACTGTTACACTATCCAATGGATGTTGGACATAAGTCTCACTCTCCCAACCATGGCCTGACAACATGTATGACAATATAAGGCCAGCAGGCCATGTTAGGAGCTGTGTACATCAGGTACAGAGTGTTATATCAGCTGGTTGATAGGCAAGTGTCTGACAGTCATACTAAGGGAACGTAGCAGTGGGAGACCTCTGCTGCAATTACAACAATCACCACTGGAGTTCGTTACTGGTGTACCTATTCTACCTATTTCCTCTCTGCAGTTGGAGCCACTGTCACTGACCTCTGACAGAGTACAGTAGCAAATGAGTGCATATCAGGAGCTGTCACAAAATCCCACACAGAACCAATAGTTATCCAGGATGGCCTAAGACACAGGCAGTTGTTTTCTGAGCCAATGACAATGACTAAATGCCAATGACTGCACAATACTATCCTGTGGGGATTCATTCCCCCTGCAAAATATTGTAGTGTTCACACAAAGCAGACAGTCGAGCATTACATATGGAGTTATGGACACAGAGAGTAATGTAGCCTTCAACTGTCACTGGTCAGAAAGATATGGGTGCATTCACAGTTGTACAACCAATACCAACAGGTTTGGGATGTACATCCCCAAATGTCAATGGATGTGACAGTCATCACACCTATCATTGTGTGCAATGGCACCTTGGCCATGTCACTACACAGGCATATTGTACAACTGTAGCTGCCACACAGGTTGTATGGCATACCAATCCACAGTGTAGATAACATGTCCTATGGAGTCCATGTCACCACCGTACATGTGTAGTCTGTCTCTGAAATGTTTTGGAGGGGATGTGTATGGCTCCATACAGGGAGGTGTCAGTTACCACTCTGTACCTCCCACATATCCATGACAGGACTGGCACATGTCTCATCTGTTCTACACATTGACAACATCAGTGTGGTAAGCATAGTACATGCTGGTGAAACAGGTATGTAACATAGGCAGTAAAGTCTACATGAAACAAGCCCTCCCATGCATGTAGAGCACACATCTGCTGTGACACACATTATGTGCAGGTTACACATTAGGATGTAGAACATGACAATGATAACTGTTGTCATACAAATGTTGGTACTGAACCAAGATATATATAAATGGATCATCTCCATCAGCACAGCTTGTAGATGTGTTAGTTCTCAAAACCCTGGTGGCACTTATCAAAGATACACTTTCGCACAGATTAGGGATACATGAGTATGCTCAATGCTGCCATTGTCCTTGTTAGTGTGTTATACACATATGAACCTATGGAGCCATGCACTTATAGTGCTGTACCTTGCTGACAATATATTACTGCTGTGCTAACATCCCATCCTGTGCTGCTGTACTTCTGCTGTGTATCCATAGATTATCCCAACAGACTCCTGTAACAGAAGCATAAACAGGCCCATGACACACCTCTAATTGTGTACCTATACAGCCAATGCAACATCATACAACATAAGGTATACAAATGTATGTGGTGTACTCCTGAAAACTTCCAGCATGCAGTATCTGTCAGTAACCCCTGCAAGTGCCATGGTGAACCAACCCTGCATTACACAAGTACATGTTAATAAACTATAGTCACCCTGTGCATCAGACACATAGCTTCATTTCTCTACATCAATGGTGAGGATGGCAGTGATGTGGCACAGGTATCATCACTTGCACAGGGTGTTGTGTGGGGCTGCAGGAGGCTAGACTGGCCCAAATGGTAGACAGCATGTGTGTGAGTCAGGAGGGAAATATGTAAGATGGACCACTGAGACGTGCTGTGTGTGTCTGTAGCTAGCCTTACATGTGTATAAGTTGTACAGCTTTAAACCATACCTGGTAGAGTTGACAGTTCACCATCTCCAGCCCCGAGCACAGGAAATGGCTCTGCCAGGAGTTGCACTGGCACCTCTATGCTCAAGGTCAGAAGCGATGCTAGTTCCTGATGGTGACTGCTGTCTGCTTGGACCATGTCTACCATGGGAGTGCCCAGGACCAGAAACCCATGGCCTGCCACATTGTGGTGTGGACAGCACACTCCCCTCTGTAGCACAGGATGTACTGCCACTACAGAACCATGAGTGTGCACAGCCATGTGGACTCTCAGCAGATGGGGTCGCTGACTTACTTCCATGGGTCCAACTCTCAACTCTGACCACATGTTCCAGCACAGACAATATGCAGTCTAAGGCAGACACTGTCTCAGAACACTGTCTGTCCACTGCATCAGTGAACCAATCCAGGGTGTCCTCTGTGGAGGCAGTTACAGATATCAGACTGTGCTGCATCCATAACCATAAGCATACATCTGGTATTCCTTTCAGAATGTGCCTGTACCTCCGTGATGGCCCAAAACATGCTTCAGGTGACCCGTGATGTAACACCTGCAATAGGTGGTGGATGGACAGCAGGTTTCCTGCAAGCACCCTTGTCAATCGCCTGTGTGGGACCTTGCCAGGTCTCTAGCTATGGCCAGTGTCTACACTCACTAGAGCCATAGTTGCCACACTTTCCTGCTCAATGTCCCCATCTTCTGACTGTTCAATATCTGCGGCCTTTGGGGACGGGCTATGCGTGGGCATACAGACTGTGTGTAGTGACAATGGGGGAAGAAGAGGGATGTCTACCTCTGCGAAAGATTCATCCCCCAAAACCCCCACCTGTGCCTCACTGTGGCTACCATCATCATCAGAGTCTGAAGTGACACTGGCATCAGGTTGTGTGGGGGACAGACACCAATCCCCATGCTCACCTGCAATAAGAAAGAAAAAAGCAGTACATTAATACCTGCACTGCTGTGTATGACAAGCTTCCAAGGCTCAAAACAATGAAGACCCACAACTGGATTCGTGGTCAAACAACTTTCTTCTCTGCTTTCATCCACAAAACACTTCCTCGGAACAAAATACAAATTCAACTCAGGACCTTTATAACAATTATTTGAAGTAAATCAAATAAAACGTGACCAGTAATATTTACCTTTTAATTAATCAGTATGATACTATACTTGAAAACACAACACACACAAACCCAGTACAACTCTCTTAACAAATATATGGAAATACACATTTCACTGCCTAATGTATTTACCTTCAACCTGTTGTATTTTAAAAGGCATTTTAGATTCCTTGCCTCATTTAAACCAGGTGCCTTATCTGCTCTTAACTGTAACTACCAAAGTGTATCTGTTGAACTACATTCCTGTGACTACCCCTTCTAGAAACCTTAGTTACCTGTTCCAGACTGGAATTTAAAAACATCCTATGCTGTTTACATACATAGTTATGTTTACATAGGGCATTATTCTGGCTGTTAACCATACTAGAATATAATTGTTCCCTTACAAAACTAGTGTCATGCTTACAAGGAGCAGGACCACATCCTTGGGCAATACCTGATGGACCTGTAGAAAGTTGAAGGTGGGGTAATGTCAGTACCACCGCATGTTGCAGCACAACAAGGTAATACGTCCATATATCTCACATTTACAGCAGCTACTGTGTTACTTGTATTGGTTACAATCTGAGTATGAGTGCATAACTGAAGTTAACCCCCCCAAAGAACAAAGACCTGACACCCACAAAAAGTATCTACAGCCTTACACACTGACTGCTACAGTATTACATAGCTGATCACAGTAAGCTTACCTGCATCCTCCTCAGCTGTGGAAACTGTGGCACCCACCTCCACGATGTATGGAGTGATGGATGCCTGGGAGCTGTTGTGTGTGCCTAGGTATGCCAGGAATTCCTCAGTGGCAGAGAGTGGTTGTTTCACTGCAGGACTTCCACTGGTGACTGCACGATCCCTGGCTACATCTGCTGCCCTTCGTCGTGCAGCATTTATCATGTCAGTTGCCCAGTGTTGAACCTACTCATATGTCCTGCCCTGCTGGCCCGTGCCATTCACATCATGGACAAGGTCTTCCACAATACAGCCTGCTATTCCCTGCTTTGTCTCCCCTGAAAAGTAGGATGTCATGATGTTGCCTTAGTGCTTGCAGTATAATTTCATTCTCCTCATCTGAGAAGGGTGCATGGCATGTAGGGTACATACTGCCTGAAAGACAACAAAAAGGAAACACATTACAGGATCACATATGTGGCCATACACTATGTACAGATACAGCAAGGCCAAAATGGCTGACACTAACCACTGCTTGCTCACACATGTCATACTCCACAATGTGCAAACAAACAAAGTGTGTGGATACAACTGAGATAGTAGCAATAGTCAGGTATTCCTGTGTGCCATGACATCTACTGCTGTATTGTCATACATCCAACACTCAGGTCTACTGTGGTGTGTCCCCTGTGGGCAACCACTCGATAATATGTCATACAAACAATGCCACACAAATAGCAGTGTGCTATTACAACCACTATAAAGGGACAGCCCAACAAGACCAGTGTGCCACAATGACAAAAGACAGTGCACCCTTGATGTTTTGGGCATCCAATGTAGGTGCAAGACAGCAGGAAATCACTGACATGTCATTATCACAGGTGTAAGACAAGCTTAATGCTGTGATCCCTATTCCCTATAAGTCTATCAACCCATCTGCAACATGTTGTACACAAAAACATTTACATACCTGATGGAGTGCAGTACTCCTCTGTTGATATGTGGTGATAGTATAGTTGTCACAGTGGTGTGCTCTGTATGAGGAAGGTCTCATGCAGAATGGTTCCCCACAGTCACCTGCTTGCCTTTTAACCATGCTTCCGAGCAGCAGGTGCTTACCTCTAACCTAATCTCTGGTAGTGAAATGCAAATTTCAGCCAACACAGCCTATTTGCACTATCATCAGCGAATGTCCTGCAATCACTGTAGAATATATAAGGCCTTCATGTAGATTAGGGCCCCTTTCTGATATATTGTGCTGGACATTACTGGGGTGAGGAGACTACATCATCGCAGAGGGGTAGATCTGCAGCAGACACTTTTACATAGAGATGGGCATGCTACAGCTACTACTGCAGGTAATAGACATAGGCAGAGAGTGTGAAGACTTTAGAGGACAGCAAGCTGCAGGAGTAACTGTATGAGCTGTGTCAGCCTTGTTGTAGAGTGAAGCCCAGAGTGAGAGTACCCTCTACACTTCAAAGAAGGCATAGGTTTAAGGTAACAATGTTAGGCAATGGTATCAGTAACAGAGTACTAGGCAACATGTTTGGTGTGCCCTTGAGCAAGATGGGGTATATATAAATATATATATATATGTATATATATATATATATATATATATATATATATATATATATATATATATATATATATATATATATATATATATATGTGTGTGTGTGTGTGTACATATATGCATATATGTGCATATATATGTATATATGCATGTATATATATATATATATATATATATATATATATATATATATACATTTATATATATATATATATATATATATATATATATATATATATATGTATATATATATATATATATATATATATATATATATATATATATATATATATATATATATATATATATATATATATATATATATATATATATATATATGGGTACATGTCAGACCGACAATGGAAGACCGACATTCACTCCACGACACATGAAAACATCGACAGCAAACACGGACATTTAACAGGTAAGACTTTTAAATTCGCTAATCATGCCTACCACACATGCATAACACTGCCACACTTACTAAAACATGGTAGGCATGATTAGCGAATTTAAAAGTCTTACCTGTTACATGTCCGTGTTTGCGCTGTCGATGTTTTCATGTGTCGGTGGAGTGAATGTCGGTCTTCCGCCTTGTCGGTCGACTGACATGTACCCATATATATATAGATATATATATATATATAGATATATATATATATATATATATATATATATATATATATATATATATATTTATTTATATGTATATATGTCAAAGGCAGTCCAAAACAAAGAAACCAACTAAAACATAAAAAAGAACTTAGTGGCACTGCTCGAGACCAAAAACAAGCTGAAAAAATAATCACAGCACTAAAATTTTAGTGCTTTCATTCCCATTTATTTGTACGAAACTTCTGCCAAGTTCTTATATATATATATATATATATATATATATATATATATATATATATATGGATAGATAGATATATTTGTGTGTGTGTGTGTGTGTGCGTGTGTGTGTATCTATATGTCCCACCATTTAGTTATCTGCCAGGCCATGTACCACAGTCTGGTAGTAATTTGCAACATATATGAGGGCAGTCCTTGTTACAAGCAAGGTCTTCAAATTTGTATGTTCATTGTTCAGCTGTGGTATTCTGCACTGTGACTCTGAAGAGATTGTGTGGTGCACTGTGGTATTAGTGGCCCTCATTTGCAGTACCTGAGCTGACATTCTGTATGAATGCATATTACTGCATGATGTGACAATTTATGCACATATACATTTGCTATCGGGATATGTGAAGTGTTTTCCTACCTGCAGGCCTGTGAGTTCCATCACTTAAAAGCAGTCAATTCATTGACATGCATTGTTTGGATAAAGAGTGCATGACTGTCATTAATTGCTGACTTCACAATACTGAAAATTCAGTGCTACACATTACTGTATTTGAACCCAGGACCGTGTGTGGCAAAAATGTACTGCTTAATGAAGCATTTAACAAACTGAGCTAATGATTCACTGCTACAGCAGGTGTATTTGCAAGATAAATGTGCGCACCTACAGGCTGTGGTAATCCTGTTCTACATCCATCAATATGTGCAGGGCTTTATATGGATGTATTTCTGCACCAAGGTCCTAATTGCACATGTATTTTGCCATTAATGCCTTAGCAGGTATCTTTCTACATGTTGCTGATAAAAAAGCACATGTACCTGCCTTCAGAGACATCACTTATGCCTATTATTATGTCTTTGGCTTTGTAGTGGTGCACTATTGTATCAGAGTCCCATGAACAATCCCATGTTTCCCATTAAGTTTTATTCAAGTTTGTGCGGTGTGCAGCTATGCTGAAATGAGCTCAATAACTGTAACTGGCAATCACTATTTTTTTAGTTTGTTTATAGCACCTATTTTGATTAAGAGCTGTGTGGTGTGGCAGGTTAATTTACTGGTCTGCAGGTGTAATGGTCTCGTGTTTGAACCATAGGAAAGATGATTATTTGGTAAATCTGTAACAGAATTTTAAGGACAGATATAATCAATATAGCTCTATTGAGCTGAGCTTAGCGAAGCTGCATGACATGGCACAACAGTCAGCTTCATGCTAACAATATAAAGAAAATAAAATTGGGAGATAGGAAAGTGGTGAAATGTGGTGCAAACGGGGGAAAACATAGTGGAAGGCAGGTAGGAATGTGCAGGAAGGCTGTAGGAAAGAACCATAGCTATCTATTTCTTCGACAACAACTGTGCACTTTGACAGAATACGTAAATGGATTTGAACACAGAGAGAGGGGTGAAGACAATGTAACTGTGATGTCAAGTGAATTGGGCAATTGGACCAAATTACTTGTGTCCAGTAGACACATGGATGAAACAGAGAGCTGTATGAGGCAATTATATATTTTGGGACAAGTGTCCATTTTTTTTAATGTGTGAGTGGAATGTTGGGGAAGGATGATAGGTATGTGTGGGGGAGGTAAGTTGGGTAGGTGAGGATGCATTTGCAGACAGAGAAGACACCAGACAGAGGCACTGTGTGACACATAAGGGGGTGAACACCTTGGAGAGGTAGGGTGTTGTTGAATCCAAGTCCCATGTACTTCCAGACAGCAGCAGCATGACTTACATCCCCACCCATGGGACTGTTGGCACTGCTCTTTTACTGCCCTGAAAGTGGCAGTGCTGGAAGCTGGGCACCAGGATGAGGCTGCCCCACCAGGTCAGCCAGGATGCCCTCAATCCGGCACAGGTAGTGGTTAAACCCATGGTAGACTATCCTGTGCACCAAGACCTGCAGCTCATCCCTGGTGACAACCCCCATCCACCACCAGTCTCAGAGGGGGGCCAGCTCCTGTCCTGTGAGGCAGTACTACCCGAAACCGCAGGTAGTCCTGGGCAGCAGAGGAGGCACCACCGGTCTGTGTTGCAGACTTGCTGGGACCCGGTGCCATGGCCGGTTGAAACAAGGTAGGGGGATCAGCTGGATCAGCTGGCTCCAGCTGATCCCCCTACCTTGTTTCAACCGGTGCCATGGCCGGTTGAAACAAGGTAGGGGGATCAGCTGGAGCCAGCTTATCTTGACGTGCTGTGGTGATAGAGATACAGCAATAGGTTAAGGTTAGTAATAACCAAACCATTGTTAATAGTAACAGAACATAATTTCATTCATACAAATACATATTAATGTATAGTATGCATAACACAACAGTAAATAACATAACAGTCAGAATGGAAACAGCATGCCAGTAAGAACTAAGCCATAAGGGCAACAAAATATTTAGTTTAACAAAGTATGTTAATAGTGAGTCATAATAACACATAACATATGTGTTGCATATCGTCTACTCAGAGGCGATCTCTGCTTAACATACAAGGTCATGTCAAACCCAGAGCTGTTGGACATGCTACACTTAAAGAAATCCCAATCCCTCAGAGCTACATGCTCCAGGGATCTAAACCTTGTCATCACAATAAACAAAACATTCTGGAGGGATAGGTTCCTGACCCAGAGACTCCCCAGGCTCTGGAATAGATTGCCCATACATGTCAAGCAGAGTGCCTCTTTGGACCTCTTCAAGAGGAACCTTGACGATTGCATGGGAGAAAGGAAATTCACCCCAGGGATCACGTCAGTCACCCTGCTAGACAGGGGTCCAGGAAATTAAATAATGTGGGAAGAAATAGCCAGGGAATTGTTATGGCTAGGCTTGTATAGGCCCTAGGGCTGATAGCCTAGTACCAACCTATGAACCTATGAACAATATTAGATCTCATTTTGCAAAAATATAGTTAGTTTAATGACATATGTTAATATTAAATCATAATAATAAATAATTGAAGGTAACGGGTGGGGAGAGAGAGAGAGAGAAAAACATTAGATTAGTGGCATTGCAGTTTATATCCCTGAAAACATTGATAAATATTCTACAAGTGTACCATGTCAGTTTTGGTACAATGACTACAATTATGCTATAGCTGATGTAGCAAATACATACCTCTCAAGCTGTTAGCATGAGTCAGTATGGGCCAAGCAATGACAAATGCAGGTACACAACTACAGAGAACAGTTTCACATAATATGGACTTCTATAACTACCAAGATTTTTTGTAAGTGGATTTGGCAATACATTGCATTTCAGGTAGTCTTTCTCTGGTAATTCTGTGACAGACTGATTATGCAGTTTTATTACATTACAAGAAATTGTGACACTTAAGAAGCATGTTTGTCTACAGTACATAAACTAGACAGCCATCATGGCTTAGTTGGGATGCATGGGGATAGAACCCAATAGTTGTGACTGCAGGAGACATCTGCAAGTAATGTAATAATTGACTGCAGAAACTTAGTACAGACATGCAAGGAATGTAGCCATACTGCAAATAAATAGATTTATTTATGAGTCAAAAATGCTGGTGAACACTGTCTTGCTATTGATTTAAAAATTCTGTGAAATCTAAACACAATATCTGCTCATAATATGGGCTACCTCTCCAATATACCTTTTGTTCCTGGGGAGAGAGAAAGTGTGAGCATTATATGACTGAAGCTGAAAATTTAGTGCTACTCACCACTGCATTTGAACCCAGGACTGTATGCTGAAAAATGTACTATGTATAAAGCATTTAACAAACCGAGCTACTGAGTCACTGATGACTACTAAATTACTGATACTGTCCTAGAGATAACCTGGAACCATACTCTCAGCTGAGTAATACAAGTTACAAGACATTCTTCTTGCATTCTAGGACCATTTCAGTGTTATAATTGACTGCAGTGACAGTAGAAGACACAAGTATGGATTACAACCGTAATGCATATATTAAGAAAGCTTTATTTTAGAATCAACAATGCTAGTGAACACTTTTTATTAGTATTGCTTTGAAAAATCTGTGAAGTCCACACACAATATCTGCCCATGGAGTGGGCTACCTCACCCATATACCTTTATTACCTGAAGTAAGAGGAGCAGAGAGCATTATGTGAACAATATTGACCTGGAGACAGCCATGGACAGTACTATGAGTTAAGCAACACTGTTTGCAGGCCATTAGTTTTGCATTCTACAGCTATTACAGTGCTACACTTGATTGCAGCAACATTACCATACATAATCAACGTATACAGCTCTACTGCAATGGTTATGACAACACAATCCTGCTGTATACCATTTTGCTTACTGTTATTGTTCATTGTTTATTGCACTACAGTATTTATCATTCATTTATTGCACTACAGCTCTAATTGCCCATTTATTGCACTACAGTTGTATGTCCCCATTTATTGCACTACAGTTTTTCTTGTGTATACTTTATTGCAGTAAATGCTTTACTCTTTCTTGCTTATTGCACTGCAGTTAACATAATAAATCTGTGCATACTACACTCACTGTGCAACCTGGCCGGGCACATGGCATGGGACTCAGCATTGTGAGCCATCACAGCTGCAGCTGTTGGGAGGAAAGCACACCATTATGCATATCAGTTTTGCAGACATTCAGCTTGCATATTGGTAAAACAGAAGAAAAAATTACTTACATATTTTTGAGGCATTCCCTGCTCTAGCTTCTTGGACCCAGGTGTCCAGGGTTCCCCTCTTTCTCCTATTCAGGTCATCATAATGGCGATGACACTGCTCACCTGTATGGTGGGGATACCAGTGACACTGGTGAGTTCCCTGGCCAACCAGTCCCAGGCCTCTGCCTTATACTCTGAGCCCTGGAAACTGCTCAGCAGCAGCCTAGGTTCATGTTTTTTTTTTTTACCAGGAGCCCTACCATGACCCTGGACTCCTGAATACCCCACTTCTATGCCCAAAAGCATGCACCTTCACCAGCACCACCTGCCATATCAACAGTCAATTGAACTCCAGTGAATAGTGCAGAATTCCTGTCTATTACACTTAATATAGGCTGTTTTTCCACCCTTACAAATCACTGAGCAACATTCAGAAAAGTGCCCCACCACTTAGAAAAGCACAAACCAGCTAAGCAGAGCTGAACAGTGTGAAAACTCACATAACCATGGTTTTAGCAAAAATTAGCACTGCACAAACATTGGTAGCCATTAGCATGTTTATGCAGTGCTTAGCATGGTTGAGCAAAGCTTAGTAGAGTGCAGCAGTGCCATATTGCACATTTTTTTATTAAATTAAATGAATACTGTACATTAAATTACAAACAAGTTCTGCATACTATGGACTCAAACCCAGGAATTACTACACATAAGCCTGTAACGCTACCCATTTAGCTACTTGAAAGCTAGTATACCTTCACATATACTACTAATCTACCTGTTAGCATTGCTGAGCACCACACCATGCTGCACAAACATGCGTAAACATACCTATAATTAAATAATTAATTACATCTGGTTTCTATTTTTATATGTCTGCAGGTGTCAGCTATGTGTGTATAAATGCTGCTTGGCTCTGCAGCGCTCCTCACTGCACCTTGTAAATGGCAATTACAAAAGAAAATTACAATGGAAAAATAAATCAGAGAAAAGCTTGTGGTGACCTATAACAAGGATACAGACTGAAAGGATCAAATGTGAAAATAAGTAATGACAGAGACAGCAAGTAGCCTGATGTGATTCCGCTATCAATCCAGAAATTAAAAATGAAATAAGACCTCTTTTTATAGGTTCATAGGTAGGTACTAGGCTATCTGCCCAAAGGCATTTATAAGCCTAGCCAGAATGTGTTGGCTTTCGCCTCACCCTTAGATTAGTTCCCTGTACCTCTGTCCAGCAGAACCACTGACATGATCCCTGGGGTAAACTTTCTGTTTCCCATCCACTCTTCAAGGTTTCTCTTGAAGAATGTTAGCAAGGAGCTCTGCCTAATGTAGACTGGAATCTTGTTTCAAAGCATGGGAAGTCTCTGGGACAGGAACCTATCCATTCAGCACAACATTTATTGTTGTGGTGAGGTTTAGATCCCTAGAGCATGTGGCTCAGGGGGATATTCTTTTTATAGGTGGAGCATGTTCATCAATTCTGGGTTGGACATGGCTTTGTATGTCAGGCAGGGATCACCTCTGAGTAGGCGGTATGCAATCAAGTACAGCTGGAGTTTCTTCAGTTGAGCTGCATAGGGCATCTGTTTGAGGCCAGTGATCCTCATGGTAAGATACTTCTGTGGTCTTTCCAGCTGTTGTAGGTGTCTTGTAAGGTACATCCCAAATGCGGCATTGTACTCTATGATGGGTCTGATGAGTGATGAGTAGAGAGGCACAATGACCTCTTTTGATCTGGATGTGAACCCTTTTGTGATTAGATGGGCCACATAGAAGGATTTTCTAACCACTTTGGCAATGTTATTATCAGAGGAGAGATTACTATCGACTTGGGTCCCCATATACCTTATTAGTCTTCCATATTTAGGGGACTACCATCTATGTGGTAGTTTGTGGGTGATTTGCTTTTTTTCCAAAGGGGATGACTATGCACTTTTTGGCATGTAGCTTGAGGGCATGATTTTAACACCAGGTATCCATCTCAGAGAGACCCTTTTGGAGGATGTCTGTGTCAGCTGGAGAGTCAATTATAGCCCCAAGTTTGCAGTCATCTGCGTACTCGGTCAGTCAAAGTCTTCCTGTGCTTGCCTGTACCTCTGAAAAGTATATACTGAAAAGGAGGGGTCCTAGAACTGAGCCCTGGGGAACACCACTTGTAACCGGTTTAGAGTCGGACCTAGCTCCCGCAACTCTCACCATGTGTATTTTGTCCATGAGCCAGTTGGCAACCCATCTTGTGATGTAGGGGTTTATGTTCAGGCTGGTGAGCTTGTCTATAATATCAGAATGGGGAATGGTGTTGAAGGCCTTTGTGAGGTCTAGGTAGGGTGTGTATACCACCTTTCCATTGTCTATAGCCTTGGTAACTGTCTCAAAGAAGTCCACCAGGTTTAGGAGGCCCCTTAACAAAGCTGAACTGGGTAGGGTCCAGTCTTTGGAGGTTCCCAATGTCTCTGTTAATGAGTTCCATGAGGATGTGCTCCATAGCCTTGCAAACCAAGCTAGTCAGGCTTATAGGGTGATAATTCCTGGGGTCTGTTGTGGCTTCACCTTTGTGGAGTGAAATAACAGTTGCTGTGCACCACTCTATGGATACATAGCCTCTGTAGAGGCTGAGTTTGAACAGTATGTTTAGGTGAGGGGTTAGTTCATCTTTGAGCTTGTGTAGGATGCAGCCTGGGACACCATGGTCCCATTGATGCTGTGTTTTTGGCTTTGGAGAGGGCTGTATTAACCTGAGTGTCTGTGATTTCAGGAGCACTACATTCTTCTGGTATGGTTATTGGCCCTTTTGGGGGTGAGAGGGGGGTGAAGTTTGCACTGAACCTGTCTGTCAGGATGTTGGCAATATAGGTTGGTTCAGTGTATTTGGTGCTATTCTGCACTAACTCCAAGCATATCTGAGCATTGCCACTTCAATTCTTGACTTAGCTAAAGAATGCCTTGTGGTTATCTTTGGAGTCCTTTGCAATGTTTCTTTCTCGCCTTGGATGATTTTATGAGGGATCGTAGTTTCTTGCTGATACTGATCAGGGATGTCTTCCCTTCTTGGGATTTTACTCTTTTCTGTACTAGTTTCCTCCTTCTATTGTGTAGCTTGTTTATGGCAGGGTCCACCAGACTGGTTTCCTTTTCTTGGAGGAGTGAGACTTGGTTTTGCTTGGGATAGCACGATCCATGCATTCTTGTAGGTACCCGTAGAATGCAGCGTTATCCTTTAGCATGGGGGCTTTGAAACTTTCCACCTCATGAAGTTTGCTTTTGTAAAGTTTTTCATGGTGGTTTCCTTGTCCGGGGATGGGAGCAGAATACAGATACCCAGAGTGATTTGTTAATGGTCAGATCTAACCAGCGAAGGGTTGACCTCCAGTGTGGAACACCGGTCATCCATGTTGGTGATGACCAGGTCCAATATGTTGTCACCTCTGGTGGGAGTGTTGATCAGTTGATCCAGGGCATTTGAGTTTATAAATTCTAGGAAATATTGGGCAAGGGAGTTAGTACTTGAGTAGTTCTCCCAGTTAATGTTTGGGTAACTGAAATCACCCAATATTAGAGTGTTTGCTAGGAACTTTATGTTTCCCAGTGTTTCCAGAAATGCTTAATGGAGGTCCTGGGACATGCTGGGTGATCTGTATCAAGCTACAATTTGAATTGCAGTTTTTGCCATTGTTAGTAGCAGGTGGATGATCTCTGAAGCATTGTGCTGTGCCATTAACCTGGAGGTGTGGGTACAATTGGTGAATATGGATACACCCCCACCTTTTGTATTTTGGTCCAGGTTCTGTGGCCGAAATGTATGGTAGGAGTTGTAGCCTAGTAGTGCTGGGGTGCTCTCTGGAGCCTTAAACCAGGTTTCTGTTACTGCACATATATTGATGTTCTCCATACTGAGGAGTGCCTCTAGTGTCTGCATTTTGAGGTTTAGACTTCTAGCACTGAGTAGGATTACCCTCAGTTTTTTGTTACTTGTGCTATTTACGGTGCTGGGTTTGTCTTTTGAGCCTTTCCTAAAAAAGGCACTATGGGGGTGGCAAGATCCTTGGCCAGTATTCAAAAGTCTAAGTGTGACAGATGCAAGCCGTCTCTAGTGAAGCAGCGTGGCTTGTCGAGCATGTCATCACAGGTGGACAGACACAGGATCCCCTTTGAATGACACCAGAAATGTAGCCAATTGTTGAAATTGATCATTTTTTCTTTATACCGTGGTATCATTCTTGGTGAGGGCAGGATGCTACTCAGGGTCAGAGTCATACCAGCCTGGGCTACTTGAACAGAGAGCTCTTCCATGTCTCTTTTCATGTAGTCCAGGGAGGTACAGCTCAGGTCATTCACACCAACATGGACAATGACAGAGTCATATTTGTACTTGTTCTGGAGTGACCTGAGTGCTTGTGTTATGTGGCAGATCCTGGCACCCAACAGGCAGCTAACAGTATCCTTCTCCTTATTCAGCCTAGTGAGTGGGACGTCAGTGTGCCTGACTATAGAGTCACCTATTACTAGTGTGTTGGGTATGTTATTTTGCCTTAAGGGCTGTGATTGCTTGGCACACTGGTTTTGTGAAGTATGTCTTTCATGGTTTGTGTTGGGGGGGGGTGGAGGTTGCTTGGATGTCTATTTTGGAGGTCTCTGTTTCTTTTGCAGTTATTTATTTAGAGCCTCCGAGTGTGTTTTCATGTATTTATGTGTGTTTTTTGCTGGTGCTGGTTTAATGGGTCTATGTGAGACTGGTGGTGTGATGCAAGTATTTCCCTTCTCCTCTTGACTATCTGATCCAGTCTTGGGTTGAGAGAGCTTAGCCTCCAGTTTGGCTGTATAATTGCATCTCTCACATGTATTAGTGTTTGGTGGTAGGAGGAGAGGGTTGTGTGTGTACATGAGGCAGTTGTAACATTGCCTCAAACTGCCCAGATTCACCAGTTGGACTGGAGAGTACACCTGAAACTGCCTTTGGACATGCCTGGATAGGAACAGTCAACGGTTTTACTGATTGACTAGTAAGGTCGAATAGAGAGCCTTGTCCTTCTGTACAGTATAGGGATGGTCTGGTGCTAGGGTTTATAAGTGCTTGCTATGAGTTTTGTGCAAGTGCCGGGCTGAGAAATGAATGTCTTGAGTGCTTATTTTGGAAGTTTGTCTAGTTCCAAGGGAAAAATTAAAGAGAAGACTTTGTGGAGCTGGGAATAGTTATACCCTAGCTAACTGGTGCTGCCCAGTGCGCAAAACCGGGCAAATGCATTTTTTATATCAGGAAAATTAAAGAGATAGAAATTAGCCAAAATGGTCAATAAACTACTAATTTCTGAGCTGAAACCAATCCTCCAGGGACAGATAGGCTGCTCAAAGCTCCCCTCTCTCACAGGTGAACAGATAAACTTCCTTCTATCCAAGTAAGGTATGGGCAAACACAGAGATTTGTAACACAGCCCTGAATTCAGCACTAACCTGAAAACTGAACTATACTAGCTTAGAAAGAAGGGAAACATTTTTTTTTTCCATAAAATAAAGCAGATGCAATAAAAAACACTTTAAATGCACAGAAAATGATACTTATTGTCATATATCTCAGATCAGAATTGTAGACAATGCCCCTAGTAATAAAGTAAGAAGAAACACAGATACAGTAAAAGCAGATGAATAAAGTGCAATTTTTTTGCTGAGATTAAAGCATTAACAGGCAATTACCCTATCGTTGTTATAACAAGAAAATCACTTGGTGACTCAAATAAAGCTTCATCTGCATTGACAGACCTTGGGATTATGCAGATATCTGAAGTGTATAACTATAGCAGCAGACACCATTTAGAGAACAAAATCTTGTGCTCTTAAAATTATTGAAGCCTGCCTGAATGTTATCGATTCCAGGAGCTCTAATGCAGAGCTGGAAAAAGAAACTTCATGAACAGCAAGACTTAAAAGACACTACTACTTATTTTCTAGATACAAACTACAAAGAAAAACAATAAAACTTACAATTCCTTCTCAACCTTAGGACACTATAAAATATAGTATTTATTTGTAAAGAGCATGACTTCCTCATTGGTAAAGAAAACAAATGGATGTCCCCACTTCTGCATAAAGAACTAGCAATTGTGATAAACATGCACAAAATTTAAAAAGCTGACGTGGCTGTACTTTACACTATCATGATTAGAAATGTTTCTCTGCATGCGTGGAAAAGTAACTGGAGTATTTTCAACCACCTGTTCCCCACATCTCAATCAATCAATCTTTTAAGATATCTAACTCATGAATACACTTCTCTTATTTGGGCTTAGATAAATGGCAGACTTCCATAGTCACTATAGAATCAGCTTTAGCCACCGATCGTTAATCCAATTATCCTCTAGCTGATTTTTGCAGTCACTTACCTGCAATCCTTGGTTCAGCCCCACTCTCCTACCCTGCCCCCATTTCCTACCCACCCCCACTACTCATAGATGTATTCTAATCCTTCATCACCTGACCATCTACCTCACCAATCAACCAGCCAATCAAACAGAATCACTCCCACAGCCCACCCCAAAAACTGTCAGATAATCCCCCTCCAATAACCATTACACCCTATCAGCATGACACACCCACTACCCTCAAAACCACACTTCACCTTCTACTATTTTTCTCATCAGTATCCCTCATTGTAATTTCCTTCAGTACCTTCTACTATCATTCACTGTTCCATCTCAATTACAACAAATCCCCCCACCTTACACCTTACCTCATCCACACCCCAGAAATACCTAGACACTCCCTTAATCAACTATAGACCATCCTTCCCCCTAACCACCCCACCCATAATCCACATCCCACAGACTAAAAAACAACCTAGCTACAAATATCACTGTCTACTAGTTTCCTATCTAAAAACGTTTTCCAACCTAGCAACTCAATTATTACTAGATGTGACATCCACCCCAACCCAGGCCCTGTATCTATCCCCATAAGTACAAATGACAGCCACCTCTCACTGAAGTGCAAACCCACCGATCTACTAATACTAAATCTCAGCATCCATAGTATCATGAACAAAATAGAAGAACTGCACTCATCAATCTCCATATATAACTCCGACATAATGCTCATAACAGAGACTTGGCTTAAACCCCATGTCAAAGACACCTCCATAACCTTACCTGGTTATAACATTCTAAGAGTTGACAGACCACAGAAAAGAGGTGGAGGTATTGCCATATTGTTCAAATATAATTTAAAAATCCAACGCTTATAAAAAAAACAAAACCTATAATAACGCTGAGATTATACTTATCACTCTTCTCCTAAACCAACATAAACAGCTAAATTGCTGGGAATATATATCCCCCCAGGTGACAACATAACCACCCTAGAATCAATACACCACTGGGTCTCCCTCTCAAACCATAATAATAGGCAATAAAGTAAATGAATAAAACACAAAAGAGCAAAGCAATGAAGGAGTGAATATAACAAAGTCCCATCCAAAAATGCACTCGCAGTAATAATATAATATAATCCAAAACTCTCGAGTAAGAACTGAACAAATTTAATGTAATTGTTATGCAGGTTAGCGCTTTCGCTGGTTAGCTTCTTCAGACCTTATACAGCAAAATGTCCACAAAGACAGATTTAAATACCCAAAAAGGGCGCGAAATTTAAAATATCTAGTACACTTTCTCTTTAATTAATACAGTAAATATTAAAAATCATGTGTTAAAACATTATTGGCACCAATATGCCATTACCTAAAAACATATGCACATCAATATAATACATATTAAAAATATATATGTACAGGTGAATGTATGCACATGCATTATTAAATACATTGTGTATGAATATTGCAATTCATTACTCATCTGTATTGGAGTACAGATCTCACTAAATGTATTTATTCACTCACTTAGATAAAAAACAAAAATATAAAATATGCACTAAAAATCATCTATCAACCATGTCCAATTATTTATTATATTTCAAGCTCCTCAATTTCAATAGTGGTCTTAAGGGGACTTTGCCATTAAGTCCTGGTGGCATGTCAGACCTGAACTTGATAATCCATTGTGTTTCTCTAGCTTGTGTGTAATTGTCCACATCTCCCCTCCTAATTGAGGTATGTATCTGTTCTAAAATCCTAAACTTAAAAAAGTGGCCACTACCTTCATCATGTACATGTCTAGCTAATGCATTATACAAATTCCCTTTCCTGATGTGGTAAATATGTTCACGGATCCTATCTCTCAAGCAACGATTCGTTGTTCCTATATAGAATGCTTGACAGAGGTCACAGGAAGCCATATATATACCACATTCCTAGTCATACAATCCCCTTGAGCCCTAATCTTAAAATCACCTAGGCCTAAGGGGTGTACAAATATATTATCCGTAAGTATATAAGAACAAAAATTGCACATGTTACAGGGTCTAGTATAAAGTTGTTCTATATACTGATCGCTCCATTGTGACCTGGGGTAGCATAGGAGGCTCTTTAAGTTCTTTTTATTCTTATAAATAAACTTGGGTCTATCTCCTGTGATTTCCTTAATTTTTAGATCCACTGATAGGACATGCCAATGTTTATTAAAGATGTCCTTAATAGGGCCTATGTCCTTGGTGTAATATACAGGGAACAGTACCTGCTGTGTGGTCTTAAATGGATCTTCAGTTGTTCTAACATCCTCTGTACTGTTCATATATATTTCCCCTGTATTAATAGAAAAATAGGGTTTAGCTCTAGTGCCCCTTAAACTAGACATATCATCTGTAATAGTCATCAAGTCCGTGAT
The DNA here is from genome assembly GCF_019279795.1 of Protopterus annectens. NCBI lineage: Eukaryota > Metazoa > Chordata > Ceratodontiformes > Protopteridae > Protopterus > Protopterus annectens. Next base: position 229,602,315 of record NC_056730.1, on the reverse strand, counting down.
GTTGTAACATCTCTCACTCAACATCTCCTTAAATTTGCAACAAGGTGTTCTTATGACATGGTTTGCGATATAAATCTGTATTCACCATACCATTGGCCATTTTCTCAACATAAATATCTAAAAATGGAATATAACGGTCTGACCATTCCACCGTAAACTTCAGGAATCCTGAACCTCTGTCTATCTATATAGAAAGTCTTTTAAGACCTGTTGTAGATTCCAATAGTTACACTCTTAGAGATACTAAACAATTTTTGTTGGATTTGTATCAATATACTAATGCATCTACCAAATTGGATGATGTTTTATTTGTAACCATGGACGTTCAATCCTTGTTCACGGTTATACCGAACAATGTAGGTATTGACATGATAGGCAGCTATTTGAAGAGAGTTGGAACCATTACCATTACCAATATTGAATTGCTACTTGGCTTATTGGATATAGTGTTGCACTCCAATGTATTTTGTTTTCAGGATAGGATCTTCCTCCACCTCGTGTGCCAATAGCTACGCCAATCTTGTTATGGCGGAATGGGAGGATAGGTACCTATTTGAGAGTCATTTTTATAAGGAGCATGTTTCCTTTTACAGGCGTTTTGTGGATGACCTGTTCCTTGTTTGGACAGGTACACCCACACAACTGGAGTCATTTCTAGAAGGAATAAATACATCCACAGGATTCCTGAAGTTTACGGTGGAATGGTCAGACTGTTATATTCCATTTTTAGATATTTATGTTGAGAAAATGGCCAATGGTATGGTGAATACAGAGTTATATCGCAAACCATGTCATAAGAACACCTTATTGCATCGACATAGCATGCATCCAGGCTATGTCTATAAGAATATAGTAAGAGGACAAGCAATACGTATTTCTAGATACACTCCAGTGGATGCAACTTATGAAATGGATATGGATAAATTTAAGGAGATGTTGAGTGAGAGATGTTACAACATCATGGACTTGATGACTATTACAGATGATATGTCTAGTTTAAGGGGCACTAGAGCTAAACCCTATTTTTCTATTAATACAGGGGAAATATATATGAACAGTACAGAGGATGTTAGAACAACTGAAGATCCATTTAAAACCACACAGCAGGTACTGTTCCCTGTATATTACACCAAGGACATAGGCCCTATTAAGGACATCTTTAATAAACATTGGCATGTCCTATCAGTGGATCCAAAAATTAAGGAAATCACAGGAGATAGACCCAAGTTTATTTATAAGAATAAAAAGAACTTAAAGAGCCTCCTATGCTACCCCAGGTCACAATGGAGCGATCAGTATATAGAACAACTTTATACTAGACCCTGTAACATGTGCAATTTTTGTTCTTATATACTTACGGATAATATATTTGTACACCCCTTAGGCCTAGGTGATTTTAAGATTAGGGCTCAAGGGGATTGTATGACTAGGAATGTGGTATATATATGGCTTCCTGTGACCTCTGTCAAGCATTCTATATAGGAAAAACGAATCGTTGCTTGAGAGATAGGATCCGTGAACATATTTACCACATCAGGAAAGGGAATTTGTATAATGCATTAGCTAGACATGTACACGATGAAGGTAGTGGCCACTTTTTTAAGTTTAGGATTTTAGAACAGATACATACCTCAATTAGGAGGGGAGATGTGGACAATTACACACAAGCTAGAGAAACACAATGGATTATCAAGTTCAGGTCTGACATGCCACCAGGACTTAATGGCAAAGTCCCCTTAAGACCACTATTGAAATTGAGGAGCTTGAAATATAATAAATAATTGGACATGGTTGATAGATGATTTTTAGTGCATATTTTATATTTTTGTTTTTTATCTAAGTGAGTGAATAAATACATTTAGTGAGATCTGTACTCCAATACAGATGAGTAATGAATTGTAATATTCATACACAATGTATTTAATAATGCATGTGCATACATTCACCTGTACATATATATTTTTAATATGTATTATATTGATGTGCATATGTTTTTAGGTAATGGCATATTGGTGCCAATAATGTTTTAACACATGATTTTTAATATTTACTGTATTAATTAAAGAGAAAGTGTACTAGATATTTTAAATTTCGCGCCCTTTTTGGGTATTTAAATCTGTCTTTACGGACATTTTGCTGTATAAGGTCTGAAGAAGCTAACCAGCGAAAGCGCTAACCTGCATAACAATTACATTAAATTTGTTCAGTTCTTACTCGAGAGTCTTGGATTATATTATATTATTACTGCGAGTGCATTTTTGGATGGGACTTTGTTATATTCACTCCTTCATTGCTTTGCTCTTTTGTGTTTTATTCATTTACTTCATTTTGGCCGTATACAATGGAGCATTAACTCCGAGCGGAAAGTGCATTTGTTTTAAATAATAATAGGCAATGTTAACAACATAGACTGGAACTCTACCCATTGCCCAACACCAACCAACCACATTAACCTATATAACTTTTCCCAACTCATCCAAACCCCCACCCGTATAGATAAAGCCACCAAAAGAGAATCTGTATTAGATTAGATCCTCACTAACCAACACAACACTGCCCACCAATGTGGAACACTACCCAATTCTCTCAGTGACCACAACCCAACCTTTCTTCTTCAACATAAACTTAAATGTAACAATCCACCCTCCCTATTACATACCCAATCCCACAAAAACTTCCCCACTGACCTATTCACAGAAACATTAAAATCTTGTAACTGGGCTCCTATCAAGACCCTCCCCCCTGGACAGGGCAGTTGAATAATTTAATTCAACATTCCTAACAATCCTAAACCAGCTAGCTCCAATAAAGACAATTAGAATATTAGCAACTCTGCCCTGGTTACTTAAAATCACAAAGGTTTTATTAAAACAAAAGGATAAAGCTTGGAAAGCCCGGCAACAGCTTAGTATAACCATAACCAGACAAACCTACTTAGAAATAAGGCACAAAAAAAAAAAAAAAAAGATTAGGATGGACAAACAAAGTCACTACCTAACCCTACAAAATAAATATAGCAACAATGCACAGTAATTCTGTACTTTAGTGAACAATATTCTCGAACCTGGACAAATTACCACACCTCAACCAAGCATAGAACCAGCCTTGATATAGCATCCAACTTCAACACCTATTTTACCTCCTCCATATTAAAACGTATAATTGACAAAAACCCCACCATCCCCCTCACCAACCATCAACACCAAAACAAATAGTACACCCTTCTCACTTAAACCAGTATTTACATAAACCATGAAAAAACTACTGATCAAACTCAATCCAACCACTCTCGCTGCCAACAATCTCCTAGCTGAACTCCTCCAACTTGCATCTCGGGCCATAGCTTACCCAAGCTCAATACTAATAAATAGATCCATCAATGAACACCACATTTCAGCCTTATGTAAAACCTTATACGTCATCCCCCTCCACAAATGCAGCCTCTCCACTAACATATCCAACTACCGCCCCATCACAATACTTTCACCCCTTTTAAAAATCCTAGAAAGATATATCCATCACCAACTCCTCTCCCACCTACTCTCCCAAACCCAACATGGATTTTGACCTGACCATAGCACCACCACTGCCCTCTTTAACCTTAGAAATACCATAAACACATACAGAAACCAAGGAAAACTTGTCTCTACCACTTTCCTAGATCTATCAAAAGCATTTGACAGTCTCCCACAATAAACTCTCCTCCCTCTCCAAACTCAACCTTGATAATTTTACATTACAATAGCTCAGCAGCTACCTAGGCAACTGCTCTCAAACTGTTAAATGGCTCAACTCCCTACCCCCCCCACTCCCAGTCAAATCTGGTGTACCACCAGGTTCCATACTTGACCCCCTCCTATTCAATATCTTTACAAACCAACTCCACCTAGCAACCTCAAAAGCTGACATTATCCAATACACATATGACACTGCTCTCATCTGCTCCGCACCTAACATCCAACTGCTACTAACCCAAGCCCAAGATTCCTTCTCTGGAATAGAAAACTGGCTAAACAATTTTCAGTGAATACCTAACCCCAAAAAACACCGCAGATACTATTCAACTTTATAAAGACTATAGACTCCACCTTCTCCATTCTATCAGCCAATAACACCCCCATAACTCCTCTTCCTAAAGTCAAATTACTAGGAATTACAACTGACCACCAACTTAAATACAATAATTCTAACCATCTCCAAAGTAAAAAAAAACTAGGCTGTCTCTCTCGTAGCAACAAATGTCTAACCCCAGAATCCAAAAATGCCATAGCCAGAACTCACCTCCTATCAGCCCTACTTGATACATCACCAGTATTAACAAATATCAATAAGACCGACCTTAACAAACTATCAACCTGTTATAACAAAATAGCTAGGTTCACAACCAATGCTAAATCATGCTCACACCACTGTCAATCCCCACATAAGCTACACTGGTGAGAATTTCCAAACCTACTTCACTATCACCGACTCAACCTAGCCCATCAGATACTGTACCACTCAGACAAAACCCTGCCCTAACAGGCCTACTAAACTTCCACAGCACCAACAGGAAACTATGATCCAGTAACAAAGGCCTAGTAGAAGTCATACCATGTAAAAACAGCTTAGGGGATTCCCTATATTCTTACAAAGTTACAAAATTATGGAACACCCTACCCTCACATCTCAGGCTACAAAACCATTATGCTACATTCAAAAAACTCCCCAAATCATACGTTCAAGTAAACCATCTATGTAATTACAATGACCCTCCCTGAACCCACCTTCTCCAGCCTACTACTCCAGTCCCCCCTTACTAAACAGTCCCCCAGATTCTGCAAGCCTTGCACAGCATGCAGGACTAGTGGAGGAGCTCCAGTAGGCAATATGTCTGCCATGCAATCCAGGAATAAGCTGTAGGGATGTGCACATGTGCTCCTGCACTAGTCCTGCATGGACTCAGCCCCTGTATGAAAATTACCCCATTATCAAGATAAATATATGCAAATGAGGTGAATTTGTGATCCAGGAAGCTGGAAACCAGCTGTGCAGGACTAGTGTAATCTGCAGAAATATACTCCACCAGTAACGGAGTGCATTTCTGCAAATTACAAAATGGAGCCATGACAGCTCCAAACAAAGGGTGGATATCATGTAGACAGCATGCCAATGGCCAAGTATAAGGCCATTGGCATGGAAAACAATTGCATAAATAAAAAAAAATCAACTTTTATTTTTTTTTTTTTTTGCTGATTTCAGCTGTTTAAGCATAGGGCAGTGACAAGCAAATGGAATTGGGTGGAAAATAAGAAAAAAAACCCATAAAATAAGCATTCTAACCAAAATCACTATTTTGCCATTATACTCAATGGCAGGCAGAAGACAACATGGCCAGTGAATAGTGGTTGCTAAGGAGGGGAGGCTCAGTGTGGGACATGTAACTATGCATCAGCAGGCAATCCTATGCAAATGAGTGGAATGATACTGAATCCCAGATTTCCCCTGCATGCTAGTCAGCACCCAACAGTGTAAAAGCAGGAATAGCTTGGTGCAAGTCTAGGAGTTAGCTGACATTATAGGGAGGTGTGTCAGGCATACTGTAAGCAGATTGGAGTCCTGTGGCTCGGGTTTGCTCTTAGCTTAGCAGAGCTAAGCAAGGGGGTGTGTCTGAGGCTGCCTAGTACTCTTTACATTGCTTACGTGGGTGTGCGCGCCACACACTGGGTTTTAAAGGAAAAAAAAGTAAACCTGGAAATAGCAGGTCTGTGCACATTTGAACATTGTGTTTGTGCGGCATGCCCCCAGGTTTAAACAGGAAGGCAATGGGAAGAGAAAACAGCAGTAGGAAGGTAATCTAGGAGAACTAGTATAGCTGGCAGGTGAAATATATCAGTATCAGCCAATTACACAGGCAGCAGACCAGCCCAGCCCAGAACACTACTATAAACTAGGCAAACACCTTTCCCCCTGGTTTTTCCCAAACTCTACACCACCAGTGTATACAAGTGGGGAACTTTTAACAAACAAAACAACAAAATGATAGGGGCTGCAATAGCTATCATACAACATGTGGAAGAGGCTGAGGGTGGTGAGGATGTGAATGCTGTCGACCAACCCACAATGAGAAAACAGGGAAGTATGTACAGACCCAGGGTAACCTAACAGGGACTACATGAGCTGAAGCTAGTGGAGTGCTATAGGGTGGACAGGGAACTCTTACAGCCTGACACACAGAACTAACAGAGGGGAACCCATCCCAGTGGATACCAAGGTATGTGTAGGTCTAAGAATACTAGCTACAGATACCTTCTAAAGGCTAGCTGGGATATGATAGGGATCTCACAAGCATCAGCATCCAGGGTACTCCACCAGTTCTTGGATGCCATGTCAGCACATGCCAGTGAGCACATATATTTCTCCAACACCCGTGAGGTGTTGGCCAGCAATATGTATCTGTTCCACCAAATAGCAGAATACCTTGAGGTAGTGTGTGTATAGACTGCATGCACATATGCATCAAAGCACCACCCGGTGAGTGGGGTAGGATCTACATCAACCGCAAGGGCTTCCCCTCCATCAACTGCCAGGTCATGTGCGATGCCCAGGGCATAATAATGAATGTCTGTGCTGGCTGCCCTGGAAGCTATTACAATTCCCACATCTGGCATATGACACAGCTGTACCAGAGATTTTCCAATGGGAACATCCCTTATGGTCACCTAGTGGGGGATGCTGGTTATGCATTGGAGCCGTGGCTAATGAGACCCATCAGAAATGCACACACACCCGAACAGGAACTCCATAATGAGGTGCGTCTCTCACACACACACACACACAGACCAGAATTTAATAGAGCATGTGTTTCGGATGCTCAAGTCATGGTTCCGGTGCCTGGACACATCCAGTGGAGCCTTGCAGTACTAACCAGCTACATGTACCTAAATTGTCATTGTATGTGCCATGCTACACAATATGATCCTGCAGAAACAGCTGTGGCAGGAACAGCAAGAGGCAGGGCCACACAGCCCCCTAACATTGCCAAGGCCTGCACAGGCACAAAGTGGCTTGGAGGAACAACCTGAGTCTGCCCCAGTAGGCAGAAGGAGGCATGCCCAGTATGCCCTGACCTTGGCAAAGAGGCAACACATAGCATATACACTGACACAGGAGCGATCCAGGGAATGACACCACTCTCTGACTCACACATACAGTAAAAGGGATGCCAAACATGACACTACCTGTGCTCAACCATGTGTAGGGAGTATACTATGTGCATCTGACATAGGCAGCCCTTCTCACCACCCTCAAAACTGGCACACCCACAAGGTAAATCACTCAACCTACCAATTGCTGAATGTAGTCGTATGTGTTGTTACCTGTATCTATGGTATGGATGTGAGCATGCAAAGGAATTGGGTGGCTAAATGTGATGCCAGCAGATAGTAGACACCTATAGTGACAGCATGAGATCTGTAACAAATATGTGTGTCACCATAGTAGCCAGTACTACACATGGTAACAAAACCAACTGCAGGAAATGTGCTGGGCCACATGTGTGTCCATACGACACACACATGCCAGTCAGGGAGGTTCACATACCCAACAAAAGTCACAGCCAGCAGGACAGGTGTAGATAAACACAAACAAAGGCTTTAATAAAGCCACTGAATGATGCCTATGGGTAACTCCCCCCAGGCCTACACAGACAGACAACATCAGGTCAGGCAGTGGGATGTTAGTTCTGAAGGGTAGGAAGTCACAAACTAGTATGTAGGTCAATGAAACGTAGGACCTGTAGTACACTGACATGCCTCTAGTCAGCATGATAGGTTAGAAAACATAATGAAATGGAGTACCTGACATACCAGTACAGTCATCACAAATGTGTACAAGTAAGAAAAATACAAAGAAGAAACACTTAGTACAAGTGAAGTCCAACTTGATGAACCACTCAGGCGAACATAGTATCCACACTACTTTATTACACACAACGATTTAGCACTTTCATCCACTGAAACGTGGACTTCTTCAGAATAAATTCTGTATTTGAATCGTAATTTAAATACCCTTCTTTTTGGCGCCAACTAGAAAGACATTAAAAACACTGCTCCATTTAAATTTTACTTTAAATGGAGCAGTGTTTTTAATGTCTTTCTATTTGGCACCAAAAAGAAGGGTATTTAAACTATGATTCAAATACACGATGTATTCTGAAGAAGCCAACATTTCAGTGGATGAAAGCGCTAAATCGTTGTGTGTAATAAAGTAGTGTGGATACTAGTTTGCCCGAGTGGTTCATCCTGTTAGACTTCACTTGTACTAAGCATTTATTCTTTGTATTTTTCTTAGCTGTGGTTGACAAAATGCTTTCTTTTGAATAAATGTGTACAAGTGTCAGGTATGTCCCCCCAATCCTGTGTAGCAATGTAGAAACAGTCAGGTGTGCCACCCATATCCTATGTAGAAAGTAGTAACAGTCAGGTGTGCCCCCCCAATCCTATATAGACATGTAGTAACAGTCAGGTGTGCCCCCCAATCCTATGTAGACATGTAGTAACAGTCAGGTGTGCCCCCCTAACATTACTTAGACATGTAGTAACAGTCACGTGTGCCCCCCAATCCTATTTAGAAATGTAGTACCAGTCCGGTGTGCTGCCCCCAATCTGATGTACACACATTGTAACAGTCAGGTGTGCCCCCCATATCCTATGTAGACATGTAGTGACAGTCAGGTGTGGCCCCCAATCCTATGTAGAAATATAGTAACATGTATGTGTAGTTATAATACCAGTGGAGTACAGATGCCCAGAGGTGGCCAAAGTAGCAGGATAGATTGTAGCATTTGCACAATATGCAGGTATGTGTGCTAGGTTGGTGTGTGTTTCATATTGTGTGAGAGTGGTCAGTATGTATGCATGTTGAGGTATGACCTGGTGGCCATTGCCCACTACTGCTGATGACAGGGCCAGTCCTCACAACTGCAGTGCCAAAGACAATTCCCACCAGTATAACACATGCTAGCTGTAAGCCATTGTAAATGTATGATGGTAATATATGTCACCATCTGAAAGATTGACATGGCATGGTTGTTGGGCTAGATATACAAGCAGTACACAGGGGAACGTACCTCAGACATACAGTATATAATGTGTAACTGTGAAATGGACACACCCTTTGAATTGTACATGCAGGTATGCATCACATTATCTGGGTCTGTAGTAGGGGATACTGGTATCGTCTGCCCGAACCCTTGCAGATCACAAAGTTGGTAGGACTTATGTATTGGGAAACAGCTGATATACCTGCACATATCAGCATAACTGGAATGCCCAGTGCATATCTGTGCATCATATGCAAGTAGAGTCCATAGCACACACATGCATCCAGCTCACCCAAACACCACACACAGGTACCTCTCTGGTTGTATTCCTGCTGTGGGGAATGGGTACAATATGACCCCACCTGTATATGGCAATAGTGAAAGAATGCAGCATGCAGTGCATGTGTCCCATGCAGGTATGTCCCTAGCCATAGGTAGCACCCTGCTAGCATCCACACTACCTGATTAAGACTGTTAGAAAGTATTGGCATGAACACCTAGCACACCTTCCCTGTCACCCCATGGGAATATACTGTATGGCGGTCTGAGACTATAGGACTGACAGAATGCAACAGCCTGTCACAGCTGGCCTGCATCAACACCAAATGGCCTACAGGCCTGTGCCAAAGGCCTGTGTCTCACATGTGCTGCCAATGCATGTTATGTCATGGACACCCAAATAACAACATAGCACACTCCACATAAGCCATATGCAAGGCCATGTGGACAAACCACAGCAACATGTCCATCATGTCCCACTCCATGAACTGCAGACCAACACCAAAACACAGCTGTAATGAGGTGATAACCTTAGGGAAAGTATGAGAGAATGTATGCATGAGGTGATAACCTTAGAGAAAGTATCAGAGAATGTATGCTTAATGTATGGAACAGGATAGAATAATAGAGGGGGGTGGGAGCATGGGCAGCAAGGAATGTGCAAGGTCTGACACACAGCTGTGTGCACATACTGGCCCTGGCTGCAAACACACAAATGTGTGGCTACATACCTGCCCATACACCACAATAGGGGTAATGTCCTGACTCATGTCCTCTGCCTCTAGGTAACCTGTGTGAATCTTTACAGCTGTGAGGTTATTACCACAGCAAGGTAAGGCCATACTGTCATGTCGATAGATGTACAAGTATGGGATCCTCTGCCAGCACTGTACCAAGGTGCTGAACCGGATACACAGACCCAGCAGCAAGTGCCTGCAGCTCCCCATCCAGAATGACATAACTTACGATGAATATGTAGGCATCTGCCTACAATACCATACGCAGCTGCAGTCACCCTTGTCCCCAGGATCTCACTGTGAGCAAGAATGTCCACCTGACAGTACATGAGGACATAAAACATCACAGTGTATAACACTACACATGTCTGAATATCTCTGCTAACAGCAGTACCATGTAGAAGAAGCAGCACAGACACAATCACCTACAGTACACACTATCCCCTGCACAGTGTTTCCCCATATTGCCAAATGATCTACGGATACTCTGCAGAAACAGTTTGCTACCTGTAGGTGTACAACACAAACGTCTGCACTGAAGTACAAACTACCTAGAATGGATCCACACATTCCATACAGAAGGGCATACTAGGCATTCTCACACACTTAGAGAAATGAAGGCAATGTCAGACAACATACTGAAAGGTCATACTGAGCATGCTCACACACTTAAACAAATGAAGCCCATGTCTGCAAACAACAGTGGACCATACATATCTGACAGTTGCAGATGTTAGTGCATACACTCCTCAGTATGCACCTGTTATGCTTTGCACACACAGTGGATAGGAATACAGACATATCTCCAAGGACAACACACTATAATAAGCCAAATGTAGACATACATAGATGTGTGGAAGAGAGTGACTGTGACAAAGAACCATCCATCATGAGGCCTGAACCACCCAGCACACTGTCAAATGGCTACAACCACATGATGTGTAAATGTCACTCACGGTAGACATTAGCCACAGTATCTGTCAGCATTACAGAATATGTGGTGCAAGTGCTAGCTGTGCAACATGATGTACAAGGCAGTAGTCATCTATCAGCTGTATACATGTACCTGCGGAAAATAACCCTGTGTGTGCCCACATGTGGTGTGTCAACCTCTAGATGAATGGGTTATGGCCCATGCACACACACACTGCCTTCCCCATAGCCCTACTTTGACAAGCCTGCTAATGCCATCCACTTTAAAATACACCTTTTGTAATGGAGTAGCCCAGTAATCTCTGTGGTGCGTCCTAAAACTGTGTAATGCTGTAGTGTTACAAACTAGTTAGGTAGGGGTTCTAATCCCAGACATGGCAACTGGGTATGTGTGTTTGTGTGTGTGTGTCTCTGTCTATGTAGAGAGCAATGCTTTTTAGGCTAGTCACGTTCACTACAACTCAAATGCCCTACATTGACAAGGCTGCTGATGTCATTCACTGTGAAATATACCTTTGGGAAAGATGTAACCCAGTAATCTCTGTGATGTGTCATATAACTGCTTACTGCTGTAGTGTGATGAAGTAGTTTGGTAGGAGTTCTAATCCCAGACATGGCAACTGTGATGGTGTGTGTGTGTGTGTGTGTGTGTGTGTGTGTGTGTGTGTGTGTGTGTGTGTGTGTGTGTGTGTGTGTGTGTGTGTGTGTGTAGGGAGCAATGCATTTTAGGCTAGTCACTCTCACTACAATTCAACTGCCCTACTTTGGCAAAGCTGCTGATGTCATTCGCTGTGAAATACACCTTTGGGAAATGTGAAGTCTGTAATCTCAATGGTACATCCTATAACTGCATACTGCTGTAGTGTGATAAATTAGTTAGGAAGGAGTTATATTCACAGACATGGCAAGTGTGTGTGTCTGTCTGTACAGGAAGTAATGCTTTTTAGGCTAGTCATGCTCACTACAAAACAAATGCCCTACTTTGGCAAGGCTGCTGATGTCATTCACTGTGAAATATACCTTTGGGAAATGTCTAGCCCAGTAATCTCCATGGCGCATCCTATAACTGTGTAATGCTGTAGTGTGATAAACTAGTTAGGTAGGAGTTCTAATCCCAGACATAGCAAGTGTGTGTGTGTGTGTGTGTGTGTGTGTCTGTGTAGGAAGCAATGCTTTTTAGGCTAGTCACACTCACTACAATTCAAATGCCCTACTTTGACAAGGCTGCTGATGTCATTCACTGTGAAATACACCTTTGGGAAATATTTACCACAGTAATCTCCATGGCATGTCCTATAGCTGCGTGCTGCTGTAGTGATAAACTAGTTAGGTAGGAGTTCTATTCCTAGACATAGCAGCTGTGTGTGTGTTTCTGTTTAGGGAGCAATGCTTTTTAGAATAGCAACATGCACTACAATTCAAATGCCCTACTTTGGCAAGGCTGCTGATGTCATTAACTGTAAAATATACTTTTGGGAAAGGTGTAGCCCACTAATCTTCATGGCACATCCAGTAACTGCTGCAGTGTGATAAACTAGTTAGGTAGGAGTTCTAATCCCTGGCATGGCAACTGTGTGTGCGTCTGTTTATGGAGCAATGCTTTTTAGGATAGCAATGTGCACTACAATTCAAATGCCCTACTTTGGCAAGGCTGCTGATGTCATTCACTGTGAAATACACCTTTGGGAAAGATGTAACCCAGTAATCCCAGAGGTGCATCCTGTAACTGTGTAAGTCTGTAGTATGATACACTAGTTAGGTAGGAGTTCTCATCCCAGACATGGCAACTGCGTGTGTGTGTGTGTGTGTGTGTGTGTGTGTGTGTGTGTGTGTGTGTGTGTGCGTGCGTGCATGTGTGTGTGTGTGTGTGTGTGTGTGTGTGTGTGTGTGTGTGTGTGTGTGTGTGTGTGTGTGTTTGTGTTTTTGTGTCTCTGTCTGTTTAGGGAGCAATGCTTTTTAGGCTAGACACAGTCACTACAATTCAAATGCCCTACTTTGGCATGGCTACTGATGTCATTCACTGTGGAATACACCTTTGGGAAAGATGTAGCCCAGTAATGTCCATGGCACATCCTATAACATCGTAATGCTGCAGTGTGATATAGAACTCTGGTAGGGGTTGTAGTCCCACATATGGCAAGTGTGGATGTTTGTGTGTGTGTTACTTTGTCTGTGTAGGGAGCAATTCTTTTCAGGCTAGTCACACTCACTACAGATTAAATGCCCTACTGTGGTAAGGCTGCTGATGTCATTCACTGTGAAATACACCTTTGGGAAAGGTGTAGCCCAGTAATCTCTATGGTATGTCCTATAACAGCGTAATGCTATAGTGTGATATAGTACTCTGGTAGGGGTTCTATTCCCACACATGGCTAGTGCAGATGTTTGTGTGTGTTTCTATGTCTGTGTAGGGAGCTATGCTTTTTAGGCTAGTCACACTCACTACAATTCAAATGCCCTATTTTGGCAAGCCTGCTGATGTCATTCACTGTGAAATACACTTTTGGAGATGGAGTACTCCAGTGAACTCCGTGGCACGTCCTTTAACTATATAGCGTTGTAGTGTAATAAACTAGATAGGTAGGATTTCTAATCCCAGCCATGGCAGGTATGTGTGTGTCTGTGTGTGTGTGTGTCTCTGTGTTTGTTATTTGTATCCTGTGTGACGGTGAGTGTGTAACAACTGGAGTCATTGTGGAGTGGGTTTTGCAAATTTTTTATATGGTGACCCTAGTGTTAGATATTATGAATATAAGGCTGAAATTAATTCTGTCGTAAGTATGCTGAAAGAAAAAGCTTGCTTAAATGCACTAACAGAGTTTAGTAATATGTGATCAGCAATCATACTAAATGACCATGGTTTGGAAAAAAAGGAACCTGCTGAATGGACATTTTTCCCTTACAGACTTAAAACAGGATGTATGCAAGAGCAAAAATGCAAAATATGCTTTTAAAGAATGGACAATGATGCTGTGACAATGTGTTTCCTCAAAAATATGTTTTTCTGCATGGAAAACAGGACATGTTTACAATGTGTTTCCTCAAAAACATGTTTTTCTGCATGGACAACAGGACACTGTTGTCAGCATTGGCAAAAGAACAGATGTTCTTGTACAAAGATCCAAATAGAATACAGGATGTTCACACTGTCAAAAAAGCTGGTCTCTTACAAGACATTGTTAAACAAGGAAGCTTAGTATTGTTTCTACAGGATGAGCAATTCTCCAAAATAGAATATCAAGAGGAAATGTATATGTTTATGCATGACTAAAAGTGTATATAAAGAGCTGTATAAATCCAGTTATGTTAGAGGTATGGTAGGTATGGTGCCTTTTGTCCTGAGGTAAATGTTATATCTCTCACATCATCTGTACTATATGAGAAGTAAAGTTGGAACAGTACTTTAAGCTGCAATGTTAGTACATTTGGTGTATTATAAAAAGTTATTTGTTATTGCTCTAAAGTTGATGCTGCAAAGTATATTCTCTCATCAGTGTATATTCTGCAAGTTTCTGCATGCAACAGACTGTGAATGCAAATATAACCAGACTTTGAATTTTAGCAGAATCCAGCCAGCAAGACTGAGTGTCTTAAGAAGACTTTAAATCCATCACACCAAGCAGTAAGAAGCTGAATATAATTTTTCAATGGCGAGCCAGCCAGGAGTCGAACCTCGAATCTATCCACAGCAAGCAGCAGCAAGCAGCAAGTAATCTCTATATAATTTTTCACCTAGTATATGTTACAATGTCCACCTTACAGGGATAACAGATGTGAAATAGCCGAGAGGCTGGGGTGCAAATCCATACCCCTACATGTGACATCAAGGCCTGGTGAACAAAGTTAGCAACCCTTGTATTACCCAGAGAACACTCTCAACCCATGTCTCATACACAAACACACTTGCCTAGGCAACAACCACTATGTTGGTAGTACCCTGCATATTGCCCACAAAGAGTAACCATGGTGTGATTGTGGTGGACTACAGAGGTCATGGCACCCTTTCCATCAGTCCAATAGGCAGGTACATGCAGACAGTGCACTTTCACGATGTTCCCCACTGGACACCTGCAACACCTGTGGTGCCATCAAATGTGACCCACAAAGGATATACCATGCCTTAAACACATGCCCTGTATGGACAGATGCCACTGACACCAGGGAATGCCTATATCATGCTATCAATGTAGGTGCAGGGTCAATCTGCTGTCCATTACCAGTTCTCGCCACATGAGGCCAGGACTGGCACATCTGATGATAATCTATGTACACAAAATGGGCCAGACACCCCAGGTACAGTTCCACATGTCACTGTACATGCATGTGGGACATGTGCACATCCCAGACACTGCTCATGTCATGAACTAAAGAACACATACATGGCAAGCAATGCACAGCAATGGCCACACACAATAGTTACCCAGGTGACTGGATAGTGAATACAATACCCACCTGTGTGGGCCAATCCAGACAGTACACCCCTGAGCCACACTGCAGACTATTGTCATGTGGCCTGATGCCAAGGTATACCCATCACCTAGCCTTGTATAGTCATCTGGCACAGTCAACCACTACATACCTGTAAAGCAATGCACCCATGCATGTCAGCACTGGCACCATGTATCTGTCTCTGTGGTGTATGATGCTTATGACCCCATTTGCACTCACTACAACCCCCATTGGCATACTGAAGCATGCTGTCTGATATTAAACACCTCCACATACCCTTTGCCCATATAACCTCCAGATAACCCCTGTGGTGCATGTGATACCTGCACAGTACTGTATTGTGGCAAACTATCTAGTGAGGAGTTGTATTCCTGACTCTGCCAAGTGTGTCAGTGTGTGTGGGTCCCTGAGATAGTGTGGTTGTGTTAAAGCTGACACCTGTTCATACGGATAGACATGTGTACTACACCTACAGTATAGCTGCCATATCACTGTTGCAGATGTCACTCACCATCACATATACGTTTAGAGAGCTCCTCAACATGTAACCTATGTGATGCATCCGATAATTGCATATACATGTGATAGTAATACATAGTCAAGGGTTTGATACCCTGTACTGGTTGGTGTGTGACACAAATATGCTTAAGTTTTACTCTCCCACCCCTCCCTGACTTATCTTTACCTCTGTCTGCCTCTCTCACTCCATCTCTGGTGGATGTGGAGACTTACACCTGCTTGACTTAGGCAGCAGCATGCATTTTGTAAGTGATGCTCATGATCAGCTGATGGCCTCTGCATGAATTGCAGCTCTCCTCTAGATGATTGCATGTGGAACAGCTGTGGTAACATTCCCATAGCCAATTGCATGGAAACACACTCCAATATCTAGGAAGATTTTGTTGGTGTTGGGCCTTATCATTCACTGTGAGCATGAGCTAGATCTGTTGTTTGGCAAACAGCATCACAGATGGATTGGAGACTTACCTCTAACAACATACACTGTGGAAACATTCCAACACACAGGAAGGGGATGTGCCTGACATGACTACAGAATGTAAGTGTTGCTATTCTGCATTTGGAGTAATGCTGGATTAACAGGGTGTGTGTGGATATGGCTCTTCTACATGTTTTAATACGTGTCATGGCAGTGCTATGTTACTGAGGAAACTCCCATCTGTAAGGTCATCTGCAGACTGGGCAGTGTGGTGCCTTTTGTTTCTTGTGTTACCCACAGAGCACCTACCTGTGAACTGCAGAAGCATAGTGTGAGGACTGCAGACAGTACATGGTGACAGACATGAGAGTTACTGACCTCATATCCCTCATAGGACATATGTTGCAACAAACCCTGTTACAACAGTAAATGTATGAGGTTATCAGAGCAACATGTCAATGTTAGCCTTGTGTTTTTGCCTCCAGCCACAACTCTGTCAACCTGTGTACACGTCATGCAGTAAGAGGTGCATATGTCCTGTACACCATAATTTATTGACATTATATCTGATAACAAGTCAGTGGGATATCAGACTGCGACACATGTTATGTATAGTAGGGGTTCTCTTTGAGGACATAACCTGGGCATACTGTGGCTGTGTGTATAGTACTGAGGTCTGTGTACTTATGGTGATGTTGACAGTGTGTGTATTGTGAATATGTACGTTGGCCTATGTACAGACTGTGGTAGATGTCATTGTCCTTGGTCTTGTTCTATCTGATGTTACATGCTGCTCCACTGTATGTTACCCTATCAGCTTACATGTTTGTAGGGCCAACCACACACATGTCCCATACTACAGACAGGCATTGGACCACACTGTGTAGTAGCCCAGTATATGTGGGGTTAGTGTGTGAGTGGCACATATGAGGATGGTGTGGATCAGATAGTCCATATACTGCAATATTACACTGGCTACCATATGTGGCTGTGTTGACATTGGTTGTGGTTATGCACTTTCACAAAGGTGTCTGCTACTCTGTACTGTGAGATGCCTGTAGAGTCTACTATATAGGCAGGTACATGTGTATTCCCCCATAAGAAATGTAGACCAGTGTTGTGGCAGTCTGCCTGTAGCCTGCACAGTGCTTTGTTACATGCCTAGCAGCTTAGTGTCCTTACCCAGTGTGATGTTATGTCCAGATATTTGTCAGATGTACTGCTGCCAGACCACCATAACAGTCATGTATATCAGACAAACCAGTGAGATGCTGTACAGATGTATGTCACTAACTAGTGGGTAGTATGTGGCCATGGCACCTCTGTACCAGTGGTTATTATGTGGCAGGACAGACAAGCAGGGGTGTGTGAATGCATAAACTATGGGGGCTAATGTATACCGGTATTTACATGTTATACCCATCTACATGTCTGTTAACATCCACATTGTCAGGCTTGGACTACATGTCTTGCACTATGGGGTTCTGTGTAAACCTCTGGACTGACCAGTGTGGATCAGACTGTCCATGTTTATTGGCTATATCCCTGCTGTAGTTCACAGGATCATTACTGTGCTAGCAGTGGTACTGTACTATGATTTCCTTAGGATGTCTGTCAGTAGCCAATGGCGCACATGTTAAAATCAAATGTGACCTCCCACACACAACATGTCTGTGAAGACAACCCCTATCACAGCAGCAATAGACTACATATATACCTGCACTACATACCTGACATCCCCTTGCATTATTAGGTTGAGAATATTGGGGCTGAGGTAGGGCTCCACTCCATGTTCAGGACATATGATGGACATATATGTATATATAATTATCCATATATCTATATAGATATATACACATATACATATCGACATACATAGATGGATATGTATATGTACATATATATATATATATATATATATATATATATATATATATATATATATATATATATATATATATATACACACACACACACACACATATAAACACTCAGATATATACATATACACAGCAAAATATGTCTACACATATACAGATATACATATGCACATATACTTACAGATATCTACATATACATTGACAGTAATAGGTATATCAGAATAGATAGGTATGCACATATAGTTATAGATATCTACATATATATCTACATAAATGGGCATATCTGTCCACATAGGATGTTCATACATATATAGCTATATATACATATAAAGCTATATATACATATATCTTTATACACACACACACACACACACACACACACACACATATATATATATATATATATATATATATATGCACATATGTGTACATATGAAGAGATGTACACATGCCCATATATATGTCGCATTATACAGATGTGTATACAGACATATGCATGAATATACATATGTATGTATATGTAGACATATATCAACCTATTATATGTATATATCCATATTCCTGTCATGTGTAAACCTCACATCTGTGTATACTCTCCCAGATGTATCTCACTGTATGTATCTGTTACGTGTACATTATGTTAAAACAACATATGTGCTGCAACAGTCATATTAATAACAAGTACTACACAATTGTGGTAGTAAAGCCAATTGTTCAATGCTAATCAATATGTGTATTAACAGATATATTGGAAAAACAACAGCTGTCTTCACAGTGGTCATGGCGTAGTGGTTAAGTGTTGTGACTTTAGTGTACAGGGTCCTGGGTTCAAGGGCTGTTCATTTTGTTGCTGGGCAGAACAAGGGCTGTCAGATACAGAGTGGTTAAGGCAGTTTTGAGCAGCTTTAAGTGCATTTGCATGGTTTTGAGCAAAGCTCAGTGGTGCTAAGCTTCGGGTAAACGTATGGGCACTTACACAGTGTAGGTTTTGCATACCAGTGTGCAAATCAGCTTAGCTGTTATATTGCAGCAATGTTGATACCTGTGAAACATGGCTTAGCCCTGGTAATCAGTTCACACTACCCAGTCTGATAACATAGCAGGGTAATGACATCTGTAGTAAGTGTATGTAATGCCATGTACAATATATGTTCATTTGTGATGTCATTATGGTAGCAAGGGGTGTGAGTGTCATGTCTGGGATACAGACATATGTGATGCCTGTACAGCACTCTTATCCATGTGACTTTGTTACATACAGAGGTAGTAGCCCAGGGTACCTGCTGTCACACTGGCATGTAGTGTATGATGGTGGTACTACCCATGCAAGATTAGAGTGTTAAATGTAATACTGACAACAGGCACACCTGCAGGCATATCTGGACTCTGAGGCCTCCTTGCTGTATCCCTGGCATGTGAGCAATGTCACAGTGTATAACCCTTACTGGGTAATGATCCAATATGTGGAATGCAACTGTAGACTACCATCTGTACAGCACATGATAGCGAGGGCTCCTGACATGTAGTTATGGCATACATATTGTTGTCAAACATTTGTCTGTCAACACATTCATCCTGTGGCATATGTACTTGCCAGGCTGATGACTGTCAGTCCCTGTACAGATGTGCAGATGGTAGGTATCCCACTGGGATATGTGCAGGCATACCAATCTTGACTGACACTGACATGTCTGCCCAGCTGTGTAAGAACTGGCACATATTGGAGATAGCACCCTGTACGCACCATATTCCACAGGTACCTCCACTACACTACCAGTCAGCTGAACATGCTTGGGTGCAGGTCTCCATCACAGACACTAACCATGTGTTGTAATGCATGTTGCATGCATGTCAACTTGATCACCTTAGTGGCCATGTTCAGGAGGCACCTGGCGGAATGGTTGATGCATGTCACTTCCACCCTGAGGGTCACCACATTAGTGTTTGTTGATGGCTTGCCTGCTGCCACATGGCAGGTGGCAGGATACCACTTCACACAAAACCCCTACATAACCCATCTTTCCCTGGACAATAGCTAGGTACACAGCTGTGACCACCTGCAGAGATGCACCCCAGTACTGACACATGTGTACGTGTACATGACAGAGTATAGCAGGGTCTGTGTGTTAGCACACCTGTATGTCGGAATTCCATGAGGGCCTTCACAACCACCCCAACACACATTTCCATAGCTAGTTGTGGCTGCTGCTGTATGGGCATTACATGTACCCTGTTAAGCTGTCTATATACCAGCTACATGAGCCTTGCAGTACCATCACAACAGTGTTGTACAAATGGGTTGATAGGCATGGGATACCCATTGTATTCTGGCAAGTGTGTGTATGTGTGCATGTCCATTTATTTATAGGGTACAACAGTCCTAGGCCACATAATCCTATTACAATACCCATTGCCACATGGTAATACAGATAGTGTTGTTGTTGCCCATCAGTGAGGCATGACAATGCAACACCCTGCTTTGCATATGGCATATGATTTAGATGCATATCCTTGTAGGACCACTGTTGGGATCTACAATGGGTTGTATTGCAGTCGTGGCCAATGTGTGATGGTGGGTATATCAGAGTGTCATCATGGGTTTCAGGGAGTACAATATCCACTGGGGGATGTGGGTGCTGTGTACACTGTCATTACACCAAGGTACACCCAGTATATGTCCCAAGTACCACATTATGGTTACCACTGTCACCATCAACCATACAGGTAACTGATACCACATTCCAGGCGAGTTATGCATGTGCTTTGTGCAGCCTACCTGTAACACATTGGACACATGGTCATGTTAGTTAACAGCGATAGGCCCTGGTCTTTCAGATGTGTGTCTGCCTGTTACATATCTGTTAATGTGTATATGAAGATATGTCACACTATGTATTGTCCATATACACCCATTACATCCCTCGTTAGCATACTGTACATGTCTGGGGATGTTCTGCATGTGACATGTAACCTAGGACGCACCTCACCCTAAACGCTGTGTGGTGTGTGCAATGGAAGCCACACACTTCAGTAGCACTACATACTTAGGTAGAGGTTTAGTCCCAGTGTTGCCAAGTGACAGTGTGTGTGTATGTGCATGGGTCTTCATCAGGTTGCAGATCATACACTTCCCAGCAGGTCACCTGTCCATGTGGCACAGGCAATAACTGTTATACAAATGTGACATGTGTTCAACTGTACCCCAGATATGTCACAGCCATGGTGTAACCACAGTGCCATACCCCGTTGTGGAATGTGACTGCAGACCATCATCCTGCTGACATGTGTACACCTACAGCACAAATGGATAACATTATAGAGACCACAATCAACCAGTGTTACTAATAGCTATAATGCATCATTGCTAGATGGCTACACTACCTGACATGTATGCATTGCACTTTACTCCTTACATGTTACATTGCAGTACTGTAGTACACTGTAGTACAGTCACTGTGTGCATCAGAACCATTTTAACCTGTCCCTGCATTGATGGTATGGATGACAGGGATGTGGCACAGGTATCATCATAAGCACAGGGTGTGTTGTTGGTTTGCCAGAGGCCGAGGGTGGGACATACATTTTGCACCATGTGTGTGGGTGAGGGGTGTACTGAGGTGAAATGGTCATTGTGATGTGGTGTGTGTAGGTATGGGGTTCTCCTAGTTGTGTTTGTATAGTGTGTGGGTATGCACGCACACATTTCTGCCATGTGGCTGTCTTACACAGGTGTTTATGGACAGCTGCAGACCGTACCAGGTAGGGTGTGCAGTTCACTGCCTCCGACCATAGACATGTGGACTGTGCCTGCCAGGGGTTCCATGGGCACATCCAGGTAAAGGCCTGGATGTGCTACTCTCACCTGACAATGACAAATGTCCACTGGTACCAGATCCCTCCTGGGACTGGCCAGGACCATGTGATCATGGCCTGCTGTAGTGTGGTGTGGACAGTGCCCCACCTGCACTGGTGGGGCTGGTACTGCCACTACTGGAGCCATTTGGTGTCCTAGCACGTCCACATTGACTGCCAGCTGTTGGTGTTGCTGGCCAATGTCCACGGGGCCATTGCTGCATCCCCACTACACGTTCAACCATGGACATACCATGGTAGATGAGGGCCATCATCTTACCAGACCATCTATCCATGAGCTTGGTATAAGCACGGATGGTACCAGACAGTTCATGGAAGTTGTTGCTTGCAGATGTGAGATCAGCCCTATGCAGCCTCAGGCCCTGCCTGGTGTAATGTTCCATATATGCCTGCTCCACCATGACAACCTGAAACATGCGCCTGCTGGTACCAGCTATGTCACTTCTGCCAGGGGCATGATGTCCAGTGGCCCTACCACGAGCACCCTGGGACATCTGCCTATGTGGTGCCCTGCTGGACATCCAGCTATGCCTGCTGTGACCAGACACAGTAGGTATAGTTACTACAACTTCCTGTGCACTACCACCAAATGCCAGCTGTCCCTCTGCTATGGCTACTGGTGATGGGGTATGTATAGGCACTGAAACTGTGTGCAGGGTTAGGATGGCTAAAAGGGGGATGTCAAATGATGGTGCTGCCTTGGCACCTGACAACCCCACCTGTGCCCCAATGCTACTATCATCATCTTCGGTGTCTATATGGACACCAACATCAGATTGCATGCAGGAGTGATCCTGATCCACCTCGCCACCTGTAGAGGAAAACAATAAATGCACTTTAAAACCTGTACAGCATTGCCTATCAGTACACACACACACACACACACACACACACACACACACACACACACACACACACACCACCGTAATACCTACCTGTCCATGACTTTACAAACAGTCCCACGTATATTTCCATGTGTTCCCCATCCTGCATCACAATTGGTAACATACACACATTGATACCACTCGTTAACGTATCAGTCCTCTAAATGCCTAGACAAGTGATCACAACACAAGACCTCTTACTACATTACCTGCCTGCCCTGTGTGTAGTGGTGTTAGATGGCCTCACTGCTGTCATTCAGTGTTCACCCTGTGTATGTCCAGACATCATGAGCATGCACCCTCTGTGTGGGCTACTATGTTCACTCCATAATATCACGCACTGGTGTGTCATGTGTATGCATTGCTCAGTACATGCCAGATATGCTTCTCAATCAGCCTATCATGTGACAACTGTAATATATGGATACACTCCCTGGTGTTGACTAGTACTTCCCCAATGGATTGGTAGTGCTGCATACATGGGTTGTAGGTCACCTCTCTGCTGAATGCGATATTAAGGGTATAGCTGGTGTCACCCTTCCCTCTCAATGCCTGTTCCATGCTGCATACCTTATTATACTATCAGCTGTCCTGTGATTATATACATGACAAGTATTCCTGTTGTGTAATGTGGCCGTCCATGTCCATGTACTGCACAATCCCAAAGGGAAGTACTGCTGTACGAACACCCCTTAATCACACGTGCATACATGGCCACCCACACAAACACACACACATGCACATATGCATCCTACATGCATCACCCTCCCTCCACTTCACCAGAGTGACCCTAAAGACAAACTAACTACCCACCAGGATGCACACACACACACACACACACACACACACACACACACACACACACACACACACACATACAGGTGAGGTTGCACCATGATAGTACACACAGTCCTATTACCCATCTGTCAACATGCATAACATATGGTACACAACAGCATGCAGTGCAGCTATAGTCAATCCATGCTAGCAACAGTATACATGTGTGTGATGCATGTGCTGTGCCACTAGGTGATGTCCCTTCCCCTGGATACCTCTGCACCCATGTACACAGTATTGCTCTGCACCTGTTCTGCACCCTGCCATGTGTTGTGCACCACACCTCACAGGTGTACAACCCATTGCTGAACGTGTACTACTGTGTCAGTTATGTCAGCTTTAATGCTCACAGCTACTATGTTTTTCAGCAACACATACCTGTTATAATATGTGGACAGATGTCATTTGTGAATGCCTGATGTCTGATTTACAGCTCTCACCATCAGCGGACCATGTATGAGCAATCCAATACTCTTACACTGACAACCATCAGAGCATATTACGGCTATGAGAGGTGTACACACCCTTATTGATATGACACACCCATCCTTGATCTGCCATGGGACCACATCACCGCATATCTTAACAATACATGAGCCCGATATGTGACATATGTCCTGTATTTTCACATGCAGTGTCTACAGAATGTGTTAGGTGTGCAGATGTTGATCATGATGCATACACTCCGTGTGGGCATATGTGTGCACACCCTTATCATGACGGTGTGTCGCACCTCTTGTTATGTGTACTACAGCAGTCACTACTCCTGGCAGGGGTTTACTAGCGTGGGCCATCTGCATTTGCCAGTGTATGTTCAGTCTGCCCTACACATGTCAACCTAATCTGCATGATTGCAAGGTCTACTCATGTGCACATCCCTTGGTGTTCACATACTGCCATCACTATTGCTGTGGGGGTAGGGTTATGTCTGCCACAGTTCCTGAACCTGACTATGTGCAGATACAGTCATTCTTAGCATCCTTAGGATCCTTGCTGCAGTGCACCGGTGTGTCATGCTGGCACCCCCCTCCTTCAGCCTTTTTGCAGATGCATGACAAGTAAGGCCTACACGTGTGTCACTTTGCAGTGTCCCATACACTGAACACCACATTGAAATGGTCCCAAAAAAGTTAAGAGGGGGTCCCTTGAAGACCAAATTGGAGTTCAGGGAAACCTTATGGCAGATAACCCTGGAAGCTAATAGAACCCCAGGGCTAAATTATTTTATTTCAATTTTACTTCTGTTAAAGCTTAGATCTGCTAAATTATAGATGTGGCCTTTTCACAAATCTGATACTAGTGGTGCTTATACATATATTTTATATTTATATTTTTATCTTGTTGATACATCAATTGTTAAGCCATTTATTATATTTATTTATTCTTTTTTACAATAAATGACAATCTACAGTATTTATTTGATATAATTGCACATATTTCATACAAATTTTAAGAATTGTGGTGGTTCTTTACACATCTTGTACATTGCATTTAATTCATCTTTTAGAATTTTAACAATCAATAGTTGTATGTTTTTAAGGTATTAATTATACTTATTAATCAATTAAGGGGAAAGGTATAAAATGTTTGAATGCAGAAGTGTTTTACATTATGTCTCAAGAAGTCTGAGGGATACTTGGATAAAAACGCCTTGTGCAAATTCAGCGTTTATGTACTTTGATTAAAGCATTGATTCTACATGCAGCGCTTCCATTGTCTGGTTTTTGGTTATTTACTTTTCAGCAGTTGTAAGCGGGTTTGCGTGGGTTTGCATGGAAGTAAGCACTGCTAACGTCTGGTTGCAGTTTCTTATACTGATTTAGCTTCTCAATTGTTTGAACTGTGTAGGCATTGCTTACCCTAGTGCAAACAGGCTTAAACCTGCTTACTACTGCTTAAAAGTGCTTACTCCTGCTAGCCCCATGCTAATTTCTTTAAAAGAAAAGAAAAAAGCATTGATAGGACAGTGGTGAAAAAGGAGCACAAAGAGGGAATGACAGTGGGGAAAATAGCTAGTGATGTGCAGGAGGGTGTAGGGAAGCTCCATAGCTGCCCATTTCTTCTACAGGAACAGCTGTGCATATACACTGACTTTGGAGGTAGATTTGGACACTCAAACCCCTGAGAGAAGGGTGAGGACAACAATAATATGTTGTGATGCCAATTAGACCAGATTACATGTCTCCAGTGGACTCGTGTGCAAAATGGACAGCTATGTATGGGTGAGATTTTCTTTTGCCATTTTTTTCAGTTGAGAGTGGAATGTTGTGAAGGGATAGTAGATATATTTGGTGAGGTAGGTTGGGTAGGTTAACAGACAAAAACAAGATGCAGACAGGGACGGTATATGACACGTGCAGGGTAAACACCTTGATGGGGAGGGGTGTTGGGAAATCGGAAGCCCATGAGCCCCCTAGTGGAAACAGTGGAACTGAGATCCCCACCCATGTGCAGTCACCACTGCACTTTCACAGCCTCGAAGGTGGCTGTGCTGGGGGCCTGAGTCAAAGAGCCAGGCTGACTGTTTAGTCACAACACGCGGCCCTCAAGCTGGCGTAGAAGATCTCCAAACTGCTGATTGAGCACTCTATGAACCACAACCCAGACCTGCTGATGGTGTGACAGCTTCCTGTCTGCACCCGCTCCTGGGGGAGGGGGGGTGAGCCCCATCCCCTGAGGTGGTTCCACCCAAAGGTTGTGCAAGACAAACGTAAGAGGATTTCCTGGGTTGGGCTCCAGGCATGCTGTTTCCTGGTGGCACAGCCAGATGATGTGGCACAGGTGGGTCCGCTGCATCTGCATTCCCATACGTGCTATGGTGTTTATGGTGTATCAACATATGTGGTTTAGTAATAGTCAACACATTCCAGAGTTAGGTATAACAGCATGCATAGATATTCCCATTAACCCAGACACCAGATACGGAACAGTTGCATAGCAAACGAAACACATGCATATATGGGACCACAGTGGTAATAACAACAGCATGCAGGTACATTGATGGCACCATGCCACCAATATCAGAGTATTTCAACATAGCACATGCATTGAAACAAATTTAAATAATTATCAACTAATAGGGCATATGTCCCAACATAACAGTGGAGTAGTCACATACCAGTTGAGGTGGGTATTTAATGTATTGTTGGAGATATGGTGGGGGTAGAGAAAGATGTCAATTAGAAATTAGTATATTCCTGTATTTCGCATTACTTTCCTAGTCAGTGATGTTATTTGTACCTTACAAGTATTACTACACTACCCTAATGCCTTATTTGGACAGTGATATGGCTGTCATCATCTTTATACATGAACTGGCTTTACCTGCAGTATACACATCTTACCTGGTATACCTGGAAGGAATTGTTTGTTAACTCTAACTGTTTCTACACATACTCCCAGATTCCAGGTTGATGTTATGCACATACCTGTCCATCTCTTTTTGCACAGACTCTGGCCATGTCTTGACCACATGTGGGTGAACCGTGACATATGTAGACTATTGCCCTCTTCAACCTTTAGTGACTTACAACACTCTTATACAGGATTTCCTACACAGTTATATTATGTAGCATAGTATGGGTGACAGTGATCAGTGATACCTTATTATTCAGAGCAACTGCAACACTCACAATTCCATACAATACCAGAGTAAACAGTGCCAGTATAGGGTATAAAGCTTTTATTTCTCGGCACAGTGTTCAGATCTGACATACCTGAGGGAGCAACGTTTGTTAGCACTACCTGAATGTTGCCACACAAAGTACCAGATTTCACATTAGTATCATGCATATACATCTCACTCTGTTACTGTACACACTCTGGTCACAACTTGGCAACATGGGGGTGTAAATGGGACATACATGGCCTATTACTCTCATAAGATTTTGGGGAGTTGCTAGTGTGACAGGTTTGTTCTCAAAGATGTGTGACAATCAGTTGTATTTCCTGTTTGCTGCCTATACGTCTGGGATCATCCCACTGATTTCCCGGGGGGACAGGGTGACAGGCAGCAGATATGGGCCAATTTATTGGACATTCTGGACATATCTGTACAATTGTGGGATATGATTCTGTATGCCGACTACTACCACTCCCAGGATTCGAACCATGGGTGTGTGTGCTAAATATACAAGAGTTCACGTCTCAGTTGTGTGTGCTATTCATATTATGGTGCCTGTCTTTTAGCTGTTTTATGTCTATGTGTCTGTCAGTTGTACTAAGTGAACTCTGGGGATTACATCAGTCATATACACACATTCCTATACATTCTATTTATGTTGCACAGAGTGGGTAACAGTGCTTAATACAACAGTACTATTAAGTGATTGCAAATCTACATTACCATATGTTGCCAGAGTATACACATGCAGTCCAGCAGTTAGACCTTTATTGTCAGGCTATTATGCTTTGATTTACATACAAACTATATGAGACTCTTCCTGTCATATTCTCTGGTGTATGCTGTACTTGCCTTAAACAATACAGGTTTTATACTGGCAATTAACTTACTAATGCTTTTAGATTTATTTCCTATGACAGTACATGCAAGAGTATTACTAACCTGCCTCACATCGCAACCTCTGCAGGTGCCAGCCATAGGCCCCCTGCTTTGCAGCCTGCTCACTTGCTGCTGTGGAGGACGTAAGAGGAATATTTAGCCATACCTATCCATAAAATACATGAACTGGCAATTATTAAACACTTAGTGGATTGATACTTACACACAGCTGGGACCTCCCCTGTCATCTTAGCCTCTTTGATCCACTGATCCAAGAGATCCCCTTTTCACCTCTTCAGGTTGGCATAGTGATGCCTGACCTACACACCAGTTCAGGGTATGCCGGTAGCACTGGTGAGGTCACTGGTGAGATGGTCTCAGGCTTCCACCTTATATTGGGAACCCTGGTACTGTCCCTGCAGCAGTCTCTGCTCATGGTCTTTGACAAGGAGTCCTGCCATGACTCTGGACTCCTGGATGCCCCAGCGCTGCACCTGGAAGCATACTTCCTTTCTCTTTTTGCCCTGGTGCCTGCAAGGGGAAGCTACAACCAGTTATGAGATGTATTACCGCCTGGTGGGTTTAAGTAAGGATGAATTTGCACAGTTTGCGTGATTGGCCAGTTTTGAAAAAGCTAAGCTATGGGCAAACCTGCTTACCTAAGTTTGGCATTGTTTAAAGGGGTATACCACTGGGCACATTGAGTTAGCTGGCCTAAACATTACTTACACCTCCTAAGCTGGCCTGTGCAATGCTTAGCATTGCTTAAAATTGACTTTGCATTATATCTGCTTTTGGGCATTGATTTATTATTCATTACATCTTATATATATGTCTGGTATCCATGATTCATGTGTACGTACATTGTATGGGGTCCTTGTGTTTAGTAGGGGACTTCAACACTCTATTATATTTACACCTCATATCTGGGCATACTTCAGTACTCTAGTTCACATATTTATGTTATGTAGTAGGTTATAGAACATATGACTGTACACTGATTCCTTTCACATGTTCAGTTTGATTTTACTATAGTAAGGGTTTATTTGGTGATACCTCGCATTTAAGTACTGCTGTGATGGCTTGGTTGTTAACTACTGTGACTATATTGTACAGGGTCCTGGGTTCAAGACCTGCAAAGGCTGTTTATTTTGTTTCTGGCCAGAACAGCGGCTGATGCATACTGAGTGCTTAAGGCACTTTTAAGCAGTTGCAAGTGGGTTTGCACGAAGGTAAGTACTGCTAACTCTTAGTTAAAGATTCTTACAGAGAGTTAGCTTCCATATTGCTTAACCTGTGTGTGCATTGCTTACCCCCATGCAAACAGGCTTATACCCACTTACTATGCTTACATATGCTTACTACCGCTTACCACTGCACTAATTTAGGCAGTAATGTCTAATGGTTCTTGGGAAGGTGGGGGATTTGGAAGCTGTATGGAGTTATCATTCATTACACATTTTACCTTCCATTTGTATCCATGATTCTTGTGTACATATACTGTATGGGGAACATGTGGTTATCTGTGGACTTTGCAACATTATGACACTGACAGCTCACATCTGCATTTAATGCAGTACTCCAGTTCACAAATATATGTTATTTAGTAGGTTATGCAACTAAAATATTGGTCATAACATGATTTGACGTGGAAAACAGAATATGCTGCAGTGGGACTCGAAGCAGGA
The DNA here is from genome assembly GCF_019279795.1 of Protopterus annectens. Classification (NCBI taxonomy): domain Eukaryota; kingdom Metazoa; phylum Chordata; order Ceratodontiformes; family Protopteridae; genus Protopterus; species Protopterus annectens. The sequence continues at coordinate 229,572,235 of NC_056730.1, read as the reverse complement.
ATGCCTTGCCCACTACACTATTGCTACACTGCTTCATTTGCATATATCTTCATTTTTATCCTCTTCAGCCATTTAAGCTGCATTAACAGTAGCTAAGCATTGGGCAAACCTGCACACCTACGGTTAGATTTAATCAGTTTCATAAAAGTAAAAATGGTATTTTTATATTGTTTGTGTTTACTATTGCTGTTGTACATGTGGGGGATGTTGCTGGGGGTATGTGGTGGTCTATATTAGATAATCGAAGTTTCAGAACTTCGAACACCATATGGTCGACACCATATGATCGAAGTACTGAAATTTAGAAAATCTAATAAAAAAAATAAAAAAACAAAAGTAACTGCTTTAAGCAGGGCAAGCCCCCCTGCACCCCCCCCCCCACATGGAGGCTGTGGCCCCCCACACCCTCGCTACTTAAATATACCAACTCTGAGATCACACTTTAATGGAGAATGGTGCGGAAAGGGAAGATTTCCCTGTCCTACATTGTGGCGCGATCTCAGAGTTGGTATATTTAAGTAGTGGGGGGTGTGGGGGGCGCAGGAGGCTTGACCCCTGCTTAAACCCTTTCATTTACTTTCCTTTTTTTTTTTGTTTTTTTTTTTTTTTTTACATTGTTCAATGTTTTGCAACTTCAATCACTAATGGTCGATGTCTAGTGATTCAAAGTTGTAAAACTTCGACAATGTAATATAGACCCGGTATGCGGACACCTATGAGCGGTCTTGCTCATTCCTCTGGGCTTTCTGCTGTTCTTCATTGTGGGGGCGTGTATATTCTGAGAGCTCTGCTCTCAGAGATGCTTCCTGCACTCTTACATGCTCCATGTAAGATTAAAAGCTCAGGCAGCGCACATTAATATGCATGGCATAATGCCATCCTGCTCCTAAACAGCCGTTTCTGTGCCGGACTAAGCTAGTCCTGCATGGAAGAATAGTAAATCTTGGGGAGTGTAAATATCTAGTACAATCTCATTTTTATTAAGTTGATTGTATATATACTATACCTTTGCTTAACTACTATGCTTTTGAGAACAATTTTCTGCTAACAGCTTGTCAAAATCTTTTTAACTGTTGCTAATTCTTAAAGCTATTGTTAAACAGTGTTAAACCTTGTTAACTATTTATTTTACTTTGACTTTTCTGTTAACTTATCAAGCTCTCTAAACTATTGCTAATTCTTATAACTATTGTTAGCATTGTCAAACTTTTGTAACTATTTCTTATTAAATTACTCTGTAAATCTGTAGAGCTTTTCTCCCTAAGACTCCTCTGAAAAAAGACACCTGGTGTCCAGTCGAACAATCCTGCTAAACAAATGTTAAATAAAAAATGAATAAATAAATAATAATTATGAAAATTAATTACATCCAGTTTCTATTTTTACATGTGTAGCAGGTGTCAGCTGGCTATATACAAGGGTAGCTTGGCATTGCTGCATTCCATGCAGTGCAAACATGCAGAAAAATAATAAAAAATAAATAAATAAATAAAACCATATAACTTATATATTACACATTTAACACAATTCACAGCATTTCAACAGTGGTGGGGATTACAAGGAGCCACACCCTGTACACAAAATCTGACCAGGCATCCACAACCACAGGTTGTCTATACATCTTCCTACACTGATTCAATATCCCTGTTCCTATGCTCTTCCTTAGCAGCGTGCCATCATTAACTAACTCATTAACCCCGACTACCATCTCATGGTGCCTCTATGGTTACACCTGAGCATGCTGTGAGACGATAGTAACTGCATGCTGTTACACCCAAGTGCCTTCTCCCAACGCACATAACTTTGCAGTCAGATTGTAAATCCAATGTTGAAAATTAAGCTGAAAAAGTAACTGAACTTTGTCAGTTACCTTGTCAGCTTAAATTTCAGCATGGAGTTAGATGTTGTTCATATTTCAGTTTTCGGAGAAAATTGGCTTGCAATTCACTGTGTACTTTCTTCTCCAAAGCAAGCCGATTTTCTATGCATGTAATCAAGCAAGCGGCCGGTGTCCAATGGCAGTCTTACAAGCCAAGCCACCACCTTCTTAACACCTCTGCCCCCGACCTAAAATTCCTTTGTTCTGTGCAAATAAATAGCGGGGGGGTTCAACAGTAAAAATTCCATTTCATTTTCAGACTTGTATGGAATTTACTGCTGGATCCCTCTGTTTATTTTTACTGAACACTTTACAGAACAGGAGTTTTGCTACCTGCACTGGAGGTCAGTCTCTGCAAGTCTGTTCTGTTAATTAGATTCCAAATATTTTGTAGAATGTTATCTGCTTTTTAAAGGGGATCTGTACCTTTATCAACATCTGCAGGTTGAGAAGCATGAGAGAAACATATAATCTTTTCTGTGCACACTTGGTGGGTGTGTGTGTGTTGTGGGGTTGTTTGGATGGCATTTTTTGTTTTGTTGCAAGTATGTTTGTATTACATGTAAATGATGCATATGTGGAGAGTTCTATTGTTTGAAAGCATGAGTGCACTAGTTATTGTTTTCTAAAATAGTTTATTGAGTCTGATTGCCATATGGGGCAAGGAGATCGATGTTTGGTCGGTGCATGTGTCATTAATTTTTCATCGGTATGCGTGAGTTAAGAGGTTAAGAGGTATGGCTTCTGCTAAAATATATGAGTTACGATATATATAATTTTCCTGGATTGTACGTTTGCTTTCTCTCCATTTTTTGTAATGAAAATCTAACAGTCCTAGTTTTCGAGTGAATTGGGGACAAACTTATGAAAATTAAGGACGTGCCTAGAAATAATCAGTGACATTTTTTTAAATGTTAGTAATATTGCCTGAAGATGGTGTCAGAGTAAGAGAGTGTGAACTAATACACATATCCTGAAATAAAAGATGCCGACACATTTGGTGTCATCATGTAGTCGAGTATAATTCATCAGCTTTTCTCCAATGGTCAACAAAAATTTGAAAGGGGCAAAGCTAAGGGGACCATTGAGAGGTATGATAACACTGACTAGGAATTTAAGTAAGTAAAATTGTCTGGGTATCTAATCATATTTGCTTTGCATTGACCACCATTCCCTATTCACACGTATGTATTCATTATCATAAATGTGGAAACAAGAGCAAATGAAAAAGACTATTTGTGTAGGCTGTCTTTAATGATGATATACTGTGTTCAACCACCATGGTTTAAACTTGAAAGGTTTAGCTGTTAAACTTTTTGGTTTTTGTTCGTTCTTTTAATAATTTAAACTTGGATGGATATGAAAATAATCACAGAAGCTATCCCTTGTAGTTGTTAGCTCTCATCACTATGTAATGGGATATGTTTGGGTGTGCTCACAAACATAACATGGTTACAAACGCAACTCTTATTAAAACAAATCGCTTTTCACATCAGCATCCAACATTAAACTTCCATGTCTTTGGGAACTGACTTCCAATCTACCATACAGATCTCCTTGTGATGTCATCAGATTCAGCCCCAAATGGCTGTTCCTGAAGAAGCCCGTCTGTTTCAAATATTTTTGCTTTACTTACTTTTTCTGCTCAGGTGAAATTCTGTATTGCTTTGTAAGGTAATGTTTATGTTCTACAATTTGAAATGGAGTATTTCGTCTGAGTGTAATATTTTGTAATATTCTTATCTGGGTTGTATTTTTTGGTATTGTGTATCTAATGAAAGTGTGGCTGAGCTGTCAGATGACTTCAGATTGAGTACGATGAATGGCATCTTTCTTAATTCTGTGTCCAGTTTTAATTAGATGATACACCCTTTAGTGGAATATAGCATTGTATAAACTGATTACGTACTCTTGTTGAAATGCATAAATTGTACAGTCTCTCTCTGATAAAGTTTTCACAGCAGTGAGTGCTTACGTTTTATTAACAAAGTATGTTATTTATGCAGCACGATGTTGACCGGTTTATCTCATTTATAGTCACAGTTAATGCCAGCTTTTATACATGTAATTTTTGCAGTATTGTGTACATCCATTTTGTTTTCTAGTTTATAAGGGAATTATGATAGTTAACGTGTTTGCTTTGGAGTTTTTTTTCTCCTTGTTGAAACAATTTAGACATGTTCTCATATGATGTACAAAAGGTATGCATCCTTGTCCCCTTTAATTATACTTGGCATAGTTTCTTGCTTTCTTTACCAATTTGCAAATGAAACTGGAGTTTAACCGACATACTGCTTTGTTTTATGCATTGCGTCATCTGATATGATTTGTGGAAATTATTTATCACAGCAAAGTTAGCAATGGATTCTTGGGTTCATTAGAATGTATTGTTTATACAATGGCCAAGCAAGCTGGAGTACAAATCTAAATACTGATAAGCTCCTTGGTACTCATCCACAGAATGAGTCAAACTTGCAAGTTCAGTGCTTTTCAATGAGAATTTCACCAAATGGTCATTGATTTCTTTTCTTCCCATTATGAGCTCAAGCTTTGAAAATGTCATTTATGGGTTCTATGTTTATGTGCAGTGAAACATTACATTGTGTCTGCTTTTCTTTTTATTACTTGCACTGAACAATTAAACAGTCACACAGAGCTAGGTAATAACAACAGGGTCATTTCAAGAAGGAAAGGACAACTTAAGGCCTTCATCCAAAACCCTGCTCTACTGACATAATAGCCTAAAAGTTGTGCAGCTTTTCAAAATGCTTTGAATCAAGGAAAAAAAGACATTGTCCAAGGTGAAGCTAGCATGTATTGGTTGATTCAAAATATCAATAATGAGTATTTCATAACTATGATAACTATGAAAGGAAGTAAAACTATTTTCTTAGACTTAAAAGCATTTAGAATATTCATATTCAGTATCCAAATTTGACATTTATAATAACAATAAAGTTGTTGTTTCACAACCTTTTCATCAAATCACCATTTTCAGGAGGGACAGAGCATCTATATAGAGATTATGGCAGGCCCTGAAAGTGATATGATTTAATTTCTTATTGTAGAGAGTTAATATGTGTTTTCTAATTATGATGCATTTGGGAGTTTGACATTTTAAACACTAAACATTTATTTCTGTTTTCATCATGAACTTATGTAGTGATGCTGTAATACGGTAAGCAGCAATTGTCTTTTATTTGAAAAAAAAATACTAATGTTTTTTGATACAGCCTTTATTTTTATCAGCTGTTTTAATTTTATTGTTATGGTAGAGGTAGGCATTAAAAGTGTTCATAATCTAATCCTTCTATTTCCAACAGATTTTTTATTTCATTTTTAATTCCTTATTCTGATTATTAGTCTATGATGAGTTTGAGATTTTTATTTTAATTGAAGTTACCAAGCAACTTTTATTTCTGCTGTCTCTTTAGACCATGTATGAACTGATGATGTAATTACATCTCACTATCACTGACCAGAAAAAAGTGCCCTTTGGCAATGTTTTTAGACTGATTTCTTGGTTTTCTGTAAATTGTTGGCGCGTTTTATCATTATAAGATGAGAAAGCAATTTTTTAATCTAATTCATAACCCAGCGTCTGGCCAATGTTTCATTTTAGTGCTTGTGTGTACTTGGACAAACTATTGAAGGGGTCATTGCGGGGAATGCTTCACTGTGGTTCTTGTGCATACTTGTAGGGATGAAGGGTTCTTGTGTGTACTTGGGAAAAATAAACGGGTCTCATGTACAATGTATCATTTTGGCACTTGCGCACAGTTGGACATACTGCTGCAGGGGTCACATGTCAAATGTTTCATTTTAGAGCTTGTGTATGCTGGGATATATTAATGAAGGGGCCATTACGGAGGAATGTTTCATTTTGGCTGTTGTGCATACTCAGAAGGGCTGCTGAAGGGGTTATCGATGGTAATGTTGGTATGGTTATTACTTGCTGAGTACTACCAGCATGTAGCTACCCTATATTTTGGAAATTTCTCTTGGCTTTGTCAGTAATGCATGGAATTTAGGTGGGAGGAGGGGCTCAGTGTTATACTATTTTACTGAATTACTCAGGTCTTCTAATGAATCTGTGTTACATAACAGCTGCCCAAGTTAATATAATGAATGGCTACTCAACAGGTTATGTGCAGCAATTATCACCTGTACCTGAGCATTAATAACTTTGCATGAATGAAAGGCAGGTCATTATCACATTAGCAGTATGTCAGTTACAATATAGCACTGAGTCATTATCACTTTTCAGGCGAAACTGTCAGCAGCTGTCACTGTTATTCACATAAGTAGAAGTCATTATCACATTGATGAATGCACAAGTAAGATTGTATTTTTCTCTGCTTGGAGTCAGTGCAAGCCACCACCCCCCACATTATTCATTTTTTATTCATATTCCCCCCTTTCACTCTTTATGGCCATTGCCAAAAGGATACATGTAAATGGAAAAGGCAGAGTGCTAGCATTGCATGCAATCAGGAGTCATTCCTGCTACCAGCAGTCTGAGTGGGTAGCCAGCACCAGTATGGGACACTTCAGATGCCCACAAGCTGAAGACCCATACTTGTTCTTGGCATATTAGTGGAGTGGCGGTCCTTACCCTGTTTTTTCCATTTAAATGTGCCCTTTCTGTGCCCCCTTGTCAGTCATTGTGTGTAATTTGGTGTTTTCACAGGTGGTTGGTTTGTACCTCTGCAGCGTTGCCATCACTTATGTACCTTATGAAAAGAATAATGCCCCTGTGGATAGGAGTGAAGATTTGGATGGGCTAACCAAGTAATGCATATGATAAACATATATATGTAGTCTTCCAATACATCTGTCAAACATCAGTAGTAATCTGTTGGCGTTTTCTTTCCTATACAGGTTCATCCACCTTCTGACACTGAAATGGCATCACGAGCAGGAGAACAACTGAGAGTGTGGGTATGTGGCCATTCCTACATTCACTGGGCTGCCACCCATGCCTCCATAAATGAAAACCACTACAACTTGAGCTTCCCAACATCTAGTGTGAAGGTATACTGGATTGCAAGAAGAGTTATGCACTGGAGTGGAGCACTGCAGTTGTTGGAAGAGAAATGGTCCATCTACCCTGAGCCCAACATTCTTGTGCTGCACATTGGAGGAAATGATGTCATCAGTCAATCACTAGGAAGACTACGGTTTCAAATCAGAGGAATTTTTAAACACCTGCAGTTGTGGTGGCCACATTGTCATTTGGTGTGGTCTGACATAATTCCTCACCAGATATGGAAAACAGCAGTCAATGGGCAGCGCATAAAGCCAGACATTTACAGAATGGGTTCATGCATGGCTTGATGCACAGGGTCTGTGGATCTACAATCTGCCATGACAGCATCACCATATAAGATGTTCACCTGTTTAGAAGGGATGGCATTCACCTAACTGAGGAGGGCATCACATTGTTCTTGACTGACCTCCACAATGACGTGCGGAGAGCTATGCAGGAAAGGTAACATGAAGCTTGTGCCAAGAATGGGAAAAGCCAGTGACCAAGTAGGACCAGTATGGTAAGAAACTCTATTGTTAACTGCGTTCATGTAAAATATGATATTTTTCTGCATTTGGCAATTAACTATGGTAAACAGCTGGTGAAGTTGCTGAGAAAGAACTGTTTCAGGATAGTGCTACCAAGTACAATTGAATAGGTCAGTAACAATCCTGCAATACTTCTTTTTTTTTGTTATGCTTTTATCAGGCATCTGCAGCGTTTACATGAAAGGAAGGGCTTAGTAATACAGAACTTGATCTGTTAGGTCCATTGCTGAATGGACACATGTAAAGATAAAAGGCTTAGGTAAGGCATACTGCTGACACTGAAGGAGGTTGTGAAACTGTTGTGGTATCAGCTGTCTGAGTGGATAGCCAGCACATGTATCGGACAGATCAGGTGGCCTTTATGCCATTGAAGTCCCATGCCTGTCCTGGGTTCATTAGTGGAGTGGCGGTCCTTACCTTGCTTTTCCTCTTTACATGTACCCATTCAGCATTATATTGGCTACACCAAGAATGTGTATATTTACAATGAAATCTGTCTACATGGTAAAAGAACTGTGCCTGTATGTTGTACACATATACAGACTGCAAACTTTGTTTTGCACTTAGGTTATGGAAATTATGATTTTTTCATATGTTGGTAATAACTTTGCAAGGCAGCATCTTAATGTGCTAAGTAATACCTCATTTTGAAGACAGTATTAATAGTTCCAACATGGTAAAAGAACTGTGTCTGTATGTTGTACACATGTACAGATATCAGTTTGTTTATGAATTCAGATATGGAAATTATGAATTTTTTCATGTTGGTAATAACTTTGCAAGGGAACATGACAGTGTGCCAAGTAATACCTCATCTTGAAGACAGCATTCATAGTTCCAACATGGTAAAAAACTGTATCTGTATGTCATGCACATGTACAGATATCAGTTTATTTATGACTTTGGTTATTGAAATTATGATTTAATTTTCATATTTTGTTAATAACTTTGCAAGGGAGCATCTCAATGTGCTATACCTAATTTTGAAGACATTATTCATAGTTCCAACATGGTAAAAGAACTGTGGCTGTATGTCATACACATGTACAGATATCAGTGTGTTTATGACTTAGGTTATGGAAATAGGTCCATAGGTTCATAGGTTGGTACTAGGCTATCAGCCCTAGGGCCTATACAAGCCTAGCCATAACAATTCCCTGGCTATTTCTTCCCACACTATTTACTTCCCTGGACTCCTGTCTAGCAGGGTGACTGACGTGATCCCCGGGGTGAATTTCCTTTCTCTCATCCAATCATCAAGGTTCCTTTTGAAGAGGACCAAAGAGGCACTCTGCTTGACATGTATGGGCAATCTATTCCAGAGTCTGGGGAGTCTCTGGGTCAGGAACCTATCCCTCCAGCATGTTTTGCTTATTGTGATGACAAGGTTTAGATCCCTGGAGCATGTGGCTCTGAGGGATTGGGATTTCTTTACGTTTAGCATGTCCAACAACTCTGGGTTTGACATGGCCTTGTATGTTAAGCAAAGATCGCCTCTGAGTAGACGATATGCGACAGAGTATAGCTGGAGTTTTTTAAGGCGGTCAGCGTAGGGCATCTGCTTTAGGCCTGTGATTCTTTTAGTGAGGTATTTCTGTGGCCTTTCCAGTTGTTGCAGATGTCTTGAGAGGGGTTATATAACAGTGTAGTGCCTCGCGGGCGGTATTGCACAGCTTGGGGCGTGGCATACATGATTGACACAGAACATGCAACACAGAAGTAAAAAGACATTTTAATTTGGGAAGTTAAATCATTGTACATCAAAGGAAAAATAAAGTGAAAACATTTCGCAGGATGCGCAGTAGCAAATCCCGCCCCGATAATTACTAATAATGTATAATAATTACTGTACAGAAACAACGCAAAACAGTTTGCAGCCCTCTACTTAAATATACCAACTCCGAGACGTCTCAACATTGTGTTAAAGTAGATATTTACTTTACCTTTTGCTTTGTATGAGCGGTATGTCCCATATCTTTTAAATAAATATGTACTGTAAACAAGGACGGTAAATAAACAATGTAAAACAGTCTTATGCATGTTATTGCAGGGGGGGGGATGCCCCCCCTGCACCCCCCCCGACTTATATATACCAACTCCAAGACCATATTCCGTTTTACAAAACCGATGCAGGGCATGTTGACATGCTGAAAAGTTTTGTTGTTGAAACGGACTGTAAACAAGGACGGTAAACAAACAACGTAAAACAGTCTTATGCATGTTATTGCAGGGGGGGAGGCCCCCCCTGCACCCCCTGATGGAATATATCACTGCAGTTATGGGTGGTTAGGGGCGGGATTTGCTATTGCGCATCCTGCGAGGCACTACACTGTTATATAACCTTGAGAGGTACATACCAAACGGGGCATTGTATTCTATAATGGGTCTAATGAGGGATGAGTACAGTGGGACAATGACCTCCTTTTTTCTGGATGAAAAGCCCTTAGTGATGAGGTGTGCCACATAGAAGGATTTCCTGACTGTTGTGGCAATGTGGTTATCGAAGGTGAGACCACTGTCCACCTGTATCCTAAGTCTCTTATATAACTTTCGGTGTTTAGTGTATTGCCACCTATATGGTAATTCATGGATACATGTTTTTTCCCAAAGGGAATAACTATACATTTCTTGGCATTGAGCTTGAGCCCATGGCTCTGGCACCAAGCATCTGTTTTTGTAAGGCCCTTTTGGAGAGTATCCACATCATTTGGGGATTCAATAATGGCTCCCAGTTTGCAGTCATCTGCAAACTTTGTTATCCAGAGTCCCTTAGTGTTGGCCTGTACTTCAGAGAAGTAGATGCCAAACAAGAGCGGTCCCAGGACTGAACCCTGAGGTACTCCACTTGTCACTTGTCTGGAGCTGGATTTGGAGTCGGCTACTTTTATAGTGTGGGTTCTATCAGTAAGCCAGTTAGCAACCCATTGGGTGACGTAGGGATTAATGCCCAGCTTAGTAAGTTTATCTATGATTCCAGAGTGGAGGATGGTGTCAAAGGTCTTAGCAAGGTCTAGATAGGCTGTGTGGACCACCTTACCCTTGTCCATGGCTCTGGAGACTGATTCAAAGAAGTCAATCAAGTTCAGGAGACAAGATCGGCACTTCACGAACCCAAACTGGGTGGGGTCCAGTGTTTGAAGGTTGCCAATGTCTTTGTTAATAAGTTCCATGATAATAATAATAATAATAATAATGGGACCTGATGGTGTCCCCAGCTGTGTGCTCCACGAACTCAACGAGGAATTAAACCCACAGCTAGGACAGCTGTTTAATCATAGTCTTACCTCTGGATACGTACCCAAGGAGTGGCGCACTGCAACTGTGGTCCCACTTCACAAAGGCGGTGCCTCCACCGACCCTGGAAATTACCGGCCCATTAGCTTGACAAGCCTTATCTGCAAAGCCATGGAGAGGATCATAATGGATCTCATAAATAAAGACATAGGGAATTTGCAGACTTTGGATCCATCCCAGTTTGGCTTTGTCAAAGGCAGATCATGCCTTCTAAACTTGGTTGACTGTTGCGAAACAGTCACCAAAGCCATTGATGAGGGAAAGGCAGTCCATACAGCCTACCTCGATCTGGCGAAGGCCTTCGATACAATACCCCACTCGGGTATCATTGAAAAACTCATCAGCTTAAATGTTAACCCATACATCACAAGATGGGTTGCAAACTGGCTGAGTGACAGAACCCACAGGGTCAGAGTTGCTGGCGCCATGTCAGACTCAAAGCCTGTCACAAGTGGTGTACCACAGGGCTCAGTCCTGGGCCCACTCTTGTTTGGCATCTACTTTTCTGAAGTACAAGCAAACACAGGAGGGTTATGGCTGACAAAGTTTGCAGATGACTGCAAACTGGGCCATAGTAGAAAACACATCTGACACAGATATCCTTCATAAGGGTCTCACAGAAATGGATAACTGGTGCCAGAGCCATGGCCTAAAGTTAAATGCTAAAAAATGCATAGTCATACCCTTCGGGAAAAACAAGGTTACCCCTAGCTACCAAATAGGTGGCAATCCACTGAGCACAGAAGAAGTTATCAGGGACCTGGGGACCCAGGTTGATAGTAGTCTGTCATTCGACACCCATGTAGCTAAAGTAGTTAGGAAGACCTTCTACATTGCCCACCTTATTATGAAGGGATTCTCATCTAGATCAAGGGAGGTCATAGTCTCCCTATACTCATCACTCATCAGACCAATGATTGAGTACAATGCCCCATTCGGAATGTATCTGACCCGACACTTGCAGCAGCTGGAGAGGCCACAAAAGTTCCTCACCAAAAGGATAAAGGGTCTCAAACATCTGTCCTATGCTGCCCGACTGAAAGAACTCCAGCTCTATTCAGTCGCTTACCGCTTGCTCAGAGGTGACCTTTGCCTAACATACAAGGCCATGTCAAACCTAGATTTAATGAATATGCTGCACCTCAAAAAATCTAGATCCGTCAGAGCCACAAGGCCGGGAGACTTAAACCTCGACACGGCTATTAATAGGACGTGCTGGAGGGATAGATTCATCACCCAAAGACTCCCTATGCTGTGGAATAAAATCCCGGTATATGTGAGGCAGAGCACCTCGCTGGCCTTGTTCAAGAGAAATCTTGACCAATGGATGGGAGATCACAGATAAACCCCAGGGATTACCTCAGTGTCACTGCTCGACAGAGGCACAGCAAAATAATGGGTATAGTTCCCCATACTAAAGGGGTGGCGTAAGCCACAAAACTATGGGCTAGGCTTGTAAATGCCCTCGGGCAGATAGCCTAGTATGAACCTATGAACCTATGAACCTATAAGCTCCATGGCCTTGCAGATAAGGCTTGTCAGACTGATGGGACGGTAGTTTCTTGGATCCAAGGTGGATCCCCCCTTGTGGAGTGGGATAACTGTAGCTGTGCGCCACTCAGTGGGCACGAAACCTGAGATGAGGCTATGATTAAACATGACACTTAGGTGAGGTGCCAGTTCATATTGTAGTTCATGTAGTACACAGCCCGGGATGTTATCTGGTCCCATGGATGCTGTATTCTTAGCTTTGGAGAGTGCATTTTTTACCTGTGTGGCCGTTATTACCGGAATTTGGCAATCTTCCGGTATTGAGATGGTCCATTTAGGGGGTGAGAGGGGGGTGAAGTTGGCACTGAATCAATCTGCCAGGATATTGGCAATATCCTTGGGATCAGTATATGTAATGCCATTCTGTTTTAGCTCAGAGCAGATCTGAGCATTGCCATTTAGATTCTTGACATAGTTATAGAATGCCTTGTTGTTGTCTTTGGAATCTTTGGCAATTTTATTTTCGTAACTAGCTTTGGAGGATTTTATGAGGGATCTCAGTTTCTTACTGAGGCTGGTAAGGAAGTTTTTTGCATCCTGGGATTTTCCTCTTTTCTGCAACAGTTTCTTCCTTTTGTTGTAAAGTTTGTTTATGGCAGGGGACCACCAGATTGATTTATTTTTTTTTTTGATGAGAGCATCTTGGTTCTATTTGGGATGGCACGATTTATGCATGAGTGGATGTGCTCATACAGTGCCTTAGTGTAGGATTCAGCAGTTGAACTTTCAGCTCCCATCTGCATGGGTGTCATGAAGTTTGTCACTTCTGACTTGAGTAGCATGAAGTTGGCTTTGGAGAAGTTTTTTTAAGGAGGTTTCCTTACTGGGGGGTGGGGGTGGGATGTGGATGTTAAGGGTGATTAGCTTATGGTCAGATGTGACTAACGAGGGGGTGACCATAGGTGTGGAGCATCGATTTCCCATGTTGGTAATGACCAGGTCTAGGATATTGAGCCCTGGTGGGACTATGGATTAGTTGATCCAGGGCATTGGAATTTATGAATTCCAAGAACCATTGGGCAAAGGTGTTGGTACATGAGTAGCTTTCCCAGTTAATGGCAGGGTAGTTAAAATCACCCAGTATTAGGGTGTTTGGTTCTATCTTAATATTTTCCAGTATGTTTAGAAAGATGTAGTGAGAATCTTGGGGTATGGTGGGGGATCTCTAGGAAGCTACAATTTGGATTGCAGTCTTACCTAGTGTTAGTTGCACCTGGAGAATTTCAGACGCATTGTGTTGGGCAACTAGCCTGGTGGTGTGAATATTTTGGTAATAACTTTGCAAGAGAGCATGTCAGTGTGCCAAGTAATACCTCACTTTGAAGACAATGTTACTCCTTACAACATGGTAAAAAAACTGTGTCTGTGTACTGTACACATGTACAGATATTACAGTTTAGTCTTGCAGAATTATGAAATTATACCTTTCCAATACTCCTCATTATTATGCCCATGTCTTTGCAAGGAGGCATGGTGATAACACAAATGATGCATCATTTTGAATCTGACACTGAGCCACACAACTTGTACACTATAATATGTAGCCTCTATCTGTTACAGATGATGAGATATTATGATTTGTTTATTTATCAATTATGAGAAATAGTATATTAATCATATTTCTGTGAATATCTCAGAAAAGGAACATCACACAGTAATGGTTAAGGTATCATTTTAAAGCTGAGATTCATACAAACAAATTAAATACACATTTCATGGGTCTACGTGGTACATTGACCAAGATATTGTGCTTTGCTTTCCCAAAAAGATAAAAAATATGCACATTATCATCATTCCTTGCCAAATATTTAATAATGAGTTTGATATGCACTATCAACATTTACACTGTTGGAAAGGTCAGTATCTGCTGAACAACTTTCATAATTACATTTTTAGTCTAGCTCTTATAGATAAAGAGTTATGAACATTTGTTTTCTGTATGGTATTACAAATGGATTTTCTGAAAATGAGCTCAGGCTGCACTGCTGTTCCAATGGTGGAATTAAGCAGGTAGCTTTTCCTGAGCTGCTCCGGAGTGAATGAGTTAATATGCATGGTACACTGCTGAGGGAGAATAGTGGCCATGTATATGGATACATTCCATGTAGGCTTTACATGGTACCTTCACACAGTTTATTACATCCTGGGATAAATGTATTCTGGTAGCTGTGATGAATTTGGATGTAAAATATGTAATGCTATCTTCATCGTCATCATCATCATCTTCTTTCGGCTGTTCCCTTTAGGGGTCGCCACAGTGGATCACCTGTTTCTATTTCTTCCTGTCCTCTGCATCTTGCTCTGTCACACCAACCACCTGCATGTCCTCTCTCTGACCACATCCATAAACCTTATCTTAGGCCTTCCTCTTTTCCTGTTACGTGGTAACTTCATCCTTAGCATCTTTTTTCCCAATATACTCAGCATCCCTCCTCAGCACATGTCCAAACCAACATAATCTTGCCTCTCTGGCTTTGTCTCCAAACCTTCCAACCTGGGCTTGACCCTCTAATATACTTATTCCTTATCCTGTCCACTCTCACCACAAACAGTGCAAATCTTAACATCTTTAAATCTGCCACATCCAGCTCTAACTCCTGCCTTTTTGTCAATGCCACTGCCTCCAACCCATATAACATAGCTGGTCTCACTACCCACTTGTAGACCTTCCCTTTCACTCTTACTGGTACTCATCTGTCACAACTCACTCCTGACACTCTTCTCCACCCACTCCATCCTGCTTGTACTCTCTTCTTCACCTCTCTTCCACACTCACCATTAGTCTGAACTATTGAACCCAAGTATTTAAACTCATCCACCTTCGCCACCTCTACTTCTTGCATCCTCACCATTCCTCTAACCTTCCTCTCATTCACACACATATATTCTGTCTTAGTCCTGCTGACCTTCATTCCTCTTTTCTCTAGAGCATATCTCCAGATGGTGTTATATATTTAGACCTATCCAAATCATTTTGATTGTTTGCCATTCTCAGTAATCCACAGAAGTTTAATTATATTAAAAATATCTGCCATATTGTTAAATGTTTAATAGAATGACTTAAAAATGGGAAAGAGTGTGTTAAGTTAAAGGATGCATTGCCTGGTTATTTACCATCACCTTTGGGAGTACCTCAGGGATCTGTGTAGGAATCTATACTATTTAATGGTATTTTATCAACTATGCCAAGACATAGAAAACTGTGTACTCATAAATAAGCACTCAATTAGAAGACTGGATTTGTTATACAAAATAATAAAGATTATAATCAACTGAATATCTATATGAAGTTATTAGATGAATGGGCTTCTGGTACAGGCTTAAAATTTAGTTTAGATAAATAAAACATTGTTTATTATAATCAGAAAATACAAATTAATGCAGTATTCTTAATTCTAATGAAACTTAATGAAGTTCAACAATATAGGCATTTGGGTATTATAAATTTCTTCAAGCTTCTCATTTAAACCTCATGTCAATCAGATAAGTACTACAGCTTTGAAAATGATAAGTTATTTAGTGAATAAATACTAGGCATGCTGGTTGCCTGCTTACAGTATATAAAACTTATATTAAACCCAATACTGAGTATAATAGTACATCTTGTGTTTATACGGAGTCAGATGAACATTTTAGACATTATACAATGTATGATCACTAAGAAAGCCACCTCAGTAAATGATTGCGAGTATACAAATAGTGCAAGTATTTAAATCTTTATTCTCTAAGTTAGTGGTATATAAGAGGAACTTAATTATAGCTTATAAAATCTTTCATGATAATTTACTGAAAATTTTATTCAATATGGAGATTTATAAAAATGAGAAAGCATTAAGGCACAACAATATGAAATTTCAGACTTATCTATGTAAAACAAGGTTTAAATATTCCTTTATTTTAAATCAGATGGCTATTTAGTGGAAAAATATATTGATCAACATCTGTCAGGCTAATACCTCAGAAATGTATTAAAAAAAACACTGATAGTGTAGGGGGTGTAAAATTTGAACCATTTCTTGTGAAATCAGTGCTTCTAGCAGGCCTCTAGGACCAAACACTGCCACAGGACTTGAGAACACTCAAGCTGACTCACTAAAGTACATCATTACAGTCACCTACCTGAATATCTAAAATATATAATTTGTTCCATGTACACAGGGTCATTTTGAGCCTGAGAATTCATATGTGCATGAATTTTTTTTTTTTAATTTCAAACTAATATGCCTGAGCATTTCATTCTGATTTCAAATACGAACTGATTTTCTGAAGACTTTAAAAAAGAGAATGACTTTGAAATGTGGATTCAAACTACGTCTTATAAAATCCTATCAGTTAATCAGCAAACCATGAAGTTTGCTGTTTGTATTGAAAAGAAAATGGCCACTGAGCTGTCTGGGTATGAATAAAATATCTTTGATCCCTGTCTTCATTGTGGCAGAGAGAAACCATTAAAACTGTAACAGTAAAAAGAACTATAGCATTTCAGCAGTAACTGTAAGGAAGTATGAAAAGTGACATAAACTTATGAAAAGTCAAATAAGTATGTTATCATTTGGCACAGAACCACCTGCATCTGGTGCCAGCATGAAGAACGTGATGATGTCTGTTACACCCATTGCATATAATTTAACTCCAAACTGTTAGCAATCCATATTCCTTGAATGCTAACTCAAAAGCATAAGCAAAACAGTGCAGTTACACAATGGCTGCTGTTCACAAAGATAAAAAAGAAAACACACATTTCTGTGAACAGTGAGGGCTATTGTTCAGTGATGACTATTGTTTCAACGACCAAATACTTAGTGCTGTGTAGTCTAGTTAAACAAAAACTGTGATCTCACTCAGTTACTCAGTGTTGGCTCTTGTAAAATAGGACATTCTATTTTAAGCAGATTTGTTCCAGAATGCATTGCAATGTCCTGATACAGGTTTATGTTTGAATAAATGTTTTCGTCTAGCAAATAAAGTGACCATCTATTAACATCAAAATTCTCACTTCCACTGTTATTCATTCATTGTGTGACCCTGCATAACAGGCAAATGCAATAAAAAACAATAAATTGTGTTAAAGATAGTATGGATTCTGGACAATTACTTTGATTCCCTGTAGGACGGTGTATCTTTAAGAAGAGGAAAAGATTATGATGCTTTCTTTAGAATCGTTGAAATATTACTTGTAAAAGATATCACATTTAATATAACATGTATTATCTGTCAACATTATCATCTCTGATTGGTAATGCCAGGCTACCACTCCTTTCTCAGATATTCAGATAATATTTGCATGATGTTTCATGTATGTTATCCAACAAAGTTATTAAAACATGCTAATAACTGGAACTACAACTTTGCATGTTGTCACTGCTGAATGGCCAAGCTGTGGATGCTTAGAATTCAGTTAATGCACCTTAATTTACATTTGTGGTCATCAACAATAGTTCTTAACACAAGCATAGTGGCAATTGTCTAAGAAATAAATCATTGACGTGCTATGATTCATTCTTCCAAGTTAAAAGTCATTTTTTTAACAATGCCAATCAAAAATGTACTGAATCATACAGCTACTAAATCAATACTCAGAATTAGGCTGTGACAATGAGACAGCACTAGTAGTGTTTCTGTGGCTTAGAATTGCCATTATAAGCAAAAGAATTCTGGACAACGGTTGTGTATATACGTAAGCAACTTATCACTAACTGTGCATAGATTGTTTGCTCGTGGTTTCCAGTTGTTATTTCTCCATTATCAGCATAATAATCCTGAAGTGCTACATGATGTGATTACTGCATTTTTGGAGCTTGATTTTACATCTGTTACATTTGCACAATGAAGCATTTAACCACCTACTCCAAGAATACAACTGATTTTATGAATCAGTCTATTTTAGGGCCAATATGTAGGCATGAAGGAAAAAGTGTACCACTAACTCACAATCAGGAATGCTTGTATGACTTAAACATATATTGTGCCTTCCCTGAGTTACCTAAGAGGATCTTAAGACTACTAAAGCGGTATAAATGATGGCTTGTTTTTTGTCTGTTGTGATTTTTTATGTTTATTAGATGTCAGTAGGAAGCAGTTCAGTTTTATATTGCGGCATAGCAACATAACAGGCTTAGCTGATTTGTTCAATGAAACTGAGGATGCATGCATAGGATAAATATTGGATGGTAGGCCTATTAACAGCATAATATTTATTTTCTACTTTTAAATTACAGTTTGGCATGTTCCTGTCAATTAACCAAACTGATTACCTGTGTATAAAGGTAAGCAATTAAATAATATGAATATATTAATAATTCAAAGATCAGTGCTTTCAAAATTCATATTTGATCAGTTTTATAAATATATGCACACACACACACACACACACACACACACACACACACACACACACACACACACACACACACACACACACACACTCATATATCTATTTATAGTATATTTTCTCTACATACATCTGGATGCATCTATCTCTCTCTATCAATGGGCAGAATTCAATAAACCATACACCACTTGCTAAAACCGTGTGCATGTCACAATAGTGCACAAATTTGTATTCAGTAAGGAACTCTACACAATGTGTAGAACTGCACAAACATGGTAAACATCATGGCATGCAAATTACTGCATAAGCAACTGTATTGTATGCCAATCGACACATTCAAGATAGTGGAGCTATTAAACACGCTATAAAGCAATTGTGTACTCTTAGTGTAGCTTTCTGCTTTATACTCCAAAACCTACTAAAATACAGCCATGGAAACTGCACTGGAAGGAAAGAATGTTAGGGTCTGCTGCTGCTCTTCTGCTTGTCTATGTGCAACAGGCTCAAGTCTATCTGCTGCTGCAGCTGATAGACCTCGGGCAAGGAGGAAGAGGGTATTTAGACCCTAAACATTTCATAGTCTACATGAGGTAAAAATAGTAGAGTGATACAGGATGAATAGAAACATGTCAGGAACTTTGAAACCTCTGTCATCCTCACCAGAAAGTAAGGACAAAATGAGGAGAACCAATACCTGTGGAGACCAAGATATGTGTGGCACTTAGAATATTAGCTACAGGAACCTTTCAGTGACCATTAGGGGACATGCTGGGTGGGTCACTGGCATCAACATCCAGGGTCCTGCACCGATTCCTAAATGCTATGCTATGCCAGTGGCTATATATATATATATATATATATATATATATATATATATATATATATATATATATATATATATATATATATATATATATATATATATATATACATATACACATATATATATATATATATTCCCCCTACCCCTGAGGACAAAGCTAGAACTATGCAGGAGTTCTACCTCATAGTATACTTTCCTGAAGCCCTGGGTGCCATGGACTGCATGCTCATTGAGATCAAAGCACCACCTGAGGAACAGGGAACAGTCTACATTAGGAGAAATTGATGCCAGTTTATTAAATGCCAGGTTGAGTGTAATGTTATGGGAATCATCCTGAATGTGTGTGTTGGCAACCCCGGCATTTACCATGACTCCCGTATCTGGCATATCTCACAGCTCTACCAGAGGTTTGCCAAGGGTGATGTGTCACAAGATCATTTACTGGGAGATGCAGGGTATGCACATGAACCTTGGATGTTGATGATGCCAGTTAGACATGACATGCACGCACACCCATGGAGGAATGCTTTAATAAGGCACATGCTCAAACAAGAAATATAATAGTGCATGTGATTGGTCTGCTGAAATTACTGTTTCAGTGCCTAGGTAAACTGAGGGACAATACACTATGATAAAAGTACTGTTGCCAAACATAATCACAGTGTATGCTATTCTACACAATATCATCCTGCAAAAGACAGCTGCAGCAGGAAAACCAAGGGCTAGGCACACAACCACTGGCAAGATCACCACATCCACACATAGGTGATGAGCCAGAGGGGGATCCCCCAGCTGCTGTAGGTGTAGACAGACATAGGCATGAAGAATATGCCCTCACCCTGGCCAAGAGGCAATGGATAGCACACATGCTGACCACTTAAGGAGTAGGGGAGTATATTACATTATCGAACTTTGTAAAAGTTTGAATGTCATATGGTCAAAGCCATATGATCAAACTTTTAAAAGTTCAAAAAGCTGAAAAAAAAAATAAACAGAAAAAACCTACCTGACCATTTTAAGCAGGGGTGCAAGTCCTCCTGCACCCTGCACCCCCCACGCTCTTTAAATATAACAACTCCGAGATCACACTACAGTGCAGGAAAAGGAAATCTTCCCATTCTGCACTGTATGGAAATCTCCGATGAAACATTTGAACTTTTAAAAGTTCGATCATATGGTGTTGACCATATGACATTCAAACTTTTAAAAGTTTGATAACATAATATACACCCAAGGAGTACACCTTTCATCCTATGCAGATACATGCAGTACAATTGATGCCAGGCAACACTCACAAGCTTTTCTTCTCCATGTAATGGCTACGTAGTGCTAACATCAGACAGAGTCAGCCCCAAATGACAACTGTTGTAACTGCAGAACTATCAAGATAAGTATTGAAATTGTAATAGAAAAATAAATATGTAAGAATAGGAATGAATGACAGGTACCTGCCTGATATTTATAAATGTAGCTAAGTGGAATGTGTGTAATTTGCCCAGCAATGCCATCAATATCTAACACGACTGGCATCTGTAATATATAATTATGCAGTTTACCAAATAACCTGGCTCAAGCAACTGAAATACCCACTACAGAAAAAGCAGTCTAAAAAGTTTGCTTATCCCTATACTCCCACAAGTGCCACAATATGCATGACTGAAAGTCTCTTCTCCATCAAGTTCCCTAGCTACATGGTTACCTTTAAGTGTAGATTCAGCCCTTTGAGCAATCTTAAGTTGCAGATGAGGTGGAATACCAAACTTTTGACTGCATGTAGCAGATGTAAACATGTGTAGTCTGTGCACCATTGTTAGGAGCTAATGACTAGCACTGTAAATGATTACTCTTACTAAGGCTAAACACAGTAATGCACAGCCATTCTTCACAGTAGTGGGTGTGAGAGTGAGGATACACTTACAAAGTGTGGAACTAACTGCAGTGAGGCTTTAAACAAAGTCAAACACCCTACATGTATATTACTTGTCATAATAGCACAGTTTCCTGCCTTTTCCAAAACCTGTTGTTGACTGCCATATATTTGTATCACATCTTGAAAGAAAAATGAGAGAATATGTCCTAGAGACTGTCTAATAGTAAAACAGAAATAAGGGAATGATTTCCAGAATACAAAGAGATGGCAGAGCTGCAGTTTTGCAAACATATTCATAAATAATGTGTGATCACTCATTCCACTAAATCTGTTAAATACACATTTACAATAATCCGAGAACGTCCAACTGTATCAACTCTTTAATAGCGAGAATGAAATGTTAATCGCTTGTAGGCTCATTATTTGATTACTATTGCAAAGCTGTGTCGGTGGCCAAGAGAGATAACTCACTACAACTGTGTTGTGTAAGTGCAGTAGTTCGGTGGCTGAAATCCAGAGTTGTATGATTGTTTGACCTTTGTTTCTCTGCTTTTATCTTTTTTTTTTTCTTTTATCCATATGTGCTACATGTGGCATAGTGCAAACATTGTTTGCTGCTTAAAACCAGAAAATTTAAATTGTCACCTTAAAAAGCATAAACACGCTTAGCAGCATTGCATGGTGGTTCTCGACATAGATGGTAATGACTGCAAAAATTTCACACGTTACCTGACTGTGTCTGTGGCACAAGGTGTAAATAAATTCAGCTAAAAAAGACAGAAAATAGATAAAGCAAAGTTGCAGTCCCAGAGTAATTATTTTTACTGAGAAAAGGTCATAATGAGTATTTTCACAAGTAATATATGTTTGCTATTGCCTTTTATATGTGAGTGTTGTCTACCTATGTGCAAATAAGGTTCACTATTTAAGGAAAAAAGTGAAAAATGTAATTTGGTTCACCTTCTTTTATGCAAATAGGCTCAGTGGTGATGTGAGTCCAACAGCACACTGGATAGGACAGGGTGTGGATAATATGCCTGCTGCAGAGTTTTCTCTGTCACACCAGGTCTACGTACAGTGAGGACATGGCCAGAACACACGTGAGCCAGAGTTCAAATCCAGGGCACTCCATTTTCAGTGAGGGTGTTCCACTGTAATTGTTCACAAAACTTTCATTATAAAGGTAATACTATTTACCAATAGCTATGTATAACATTTTTATTGACAGAAAGGTATTATTACTGCTTGTATACACCTACATTTATAGGTATCAAATGTATTATTTGTGTAACTGGTTTAGCATGGCAATCATGATTATGTAAAAAATGCAGTTGTGTATCTCTGATGGACACAGTAGTTTGCCGACAATCATCTACTCCCTGCCCATATCCCAAGTATAACTGTAAAACAGAATGTATCATGAGGTATTGTATAATAGCTCCAAACTGTATTCCAAAAGTCATGCAAGTCTATCCCATTTTCAGTATATTGTCAGACATTAGTCCTGCATCACACCTGAGATTGCATAAGCCAGAAACTTTTAATATCGCACACATATACAGACCTAATTGAAGTATAGCACCAGTCACAATTTAAGCTGTATATCTGTAATGACCATGGTTGACGCGGATGTTTTCTGTGGCAATATGGAATTATTACCTGTATGGAAATATGTGCATTCCCTTTTACATAGGTTTGAGTCCTACATTGTACAAATTCCTTTTAACAGAGCTTAAGTCCCCAAAAAACATTTGTCAAATCATCCCAATGATCTCTCCAAAGTCATGGCTTCAAAGTCAAGCTATTAAACATTTCAGTGTTGACTACTGGACAAAGTGCGAATAGGTATAGCAGCACACATGCCATAAATCAATGGTAAATGTCTCATCATCATTGATGTTTTATAAACTCATTTCCTCTTTGTTTAGCAATGTTCCTCTTTGCTTAACATTGCACAAATGTAGTTGACATGGTTGTGAGTGTTTGTGCACTGCTCGTAAAACACGATTTCACAAATTGGCGGGAAAAATTCCAACTGTTGTTAAAGGACCTTTGCAGACATGGCAGGAGTTGGGAAGGATGGTGCCAAACTCAGGGCACAGAGTGGGATGTGGAGAAATCAAAATATACTTGTTGTACTCTTCTTGAAGTGCTACAGCCATAGGCTGCTGCAGGGTGACTATATCAGGTCTCAGTACAAGGCTTTGACTTGGAACAGATTAGCCAAGGCTGTCTCTAGTGCAATTGGCAAACTACACCCTTGAAGAGCAGTGTAGGCAATACTACAGTGACCTAAAAATGCACAAGCAGGCACAACTTGACCAGTGGCTGTATGAGCTTTGAACTGCCCCATCCCACCCACATCCCCACTGTATAAGTATACATATCAAGCAACTTTAAATGATATGGAATTCTATAGATAGACAATTCTGGTATGCATAATGCTTTCATGTCTCTTCTTTCATTTTCTATTTTACAGCTGCAGAAGAAACCTTGGTGAACAGGGAGGCACATGCAGAGAGGTTGGAGCAACTCAGAGAGTTAAGGGGCATGTCTACAGCATAACTGGCCATGACTGTAATATACATATTGTGATTACATAGCTTAGTATCAAGTTCAGCATGCATAGCTTAATTGTAGCAGCAAGCATGCATTAATTCTTTTGTAGATCGTGGTAATTGTATTAGGCAATTCTAATAGTGTATTCAGATTATATGATTTAATTTCTCACAAGTAACCTTTAGATACACATTCAACAATTATCATTTTTAAATTTAAAATGCAGCAATATTGGCTTTAAAGCAATGTTGTTAAGTTAATCTGTAATATCTTTAAAAGCATATATGGAATATACGCATAGTCCAATGATTTCTTGTAAAAAATCACAGTCATTTTTTGGATTGTGAAAACTCTATAGTTAGTATAGTAATAAAACGATATTTATTGTAATAAAGCATGAATGTGACATGTCATTGTTCTAATCGTGTCTTTCTTTTTGTCTCATCCCACCCCTTTTTTTTCGTGGGTTAGCTGGAATCACACTGCTCTGATGTCATGCCTTTCTGACAACAAATTAAATGCTTTTCAACCTGCAACCCTTCACTGCCTGCTGCATCAAGGTCCAGGACTTCTGGATGCACCCTTCTTCCAAAGCCATGGACCATGCACATCAGGTAACATTGTCCCGGCTGCTGGTGCAGTGCTACCTTCTAGGAGTATTGGGGGAGGTGATTAAGTTACCTGCCAGTAACTGCCAGTGGTGGTGTGTGATCTAATAGAGACTGGCCTTGGTGCCTGCATCAGCCACCTAGAGAGGTTGTTCATTAAAATAGAAAAGTGAATCCCACATTAAGCAGTCTTACAGAGAACTGCTGAAGGGGACAGAGATGACAAATTTGTGGGTGATTACTAGATTTTTACTGTTCCCTCACTTGACAGGCATGTGCCGCTGATGTTACCTACCTATCCCCAATTATGGTGTCTCCCAACCTTTTCTGTTCATCATCTTTCCTGTATCTGACTTGTCTGTCCTGTTTGTCTGCATCTGCTTTCTCACCTACCTACCTACTTGACTCACAGTCCTATATCCCCTCCCCAACATTCCTCTCTTTTTGAAATCAAAAGGAAAAAAAATAAAAAAATGCCACCTGTCCCACATAAAAAATGTGTCTCATACATAGCTCTCCACTTCATATTTTTGTCTTCTCAACACACTTGATATTGCTATGCAACATCATTGCATTGTTGTCATCCATCTGTGCCGTGGTGACAATCCAAATTCATCAAACTTTGTCTACATAGGCACATTACAAGAAGTTGATATCTACAGTTCTTTCTTAATTCCTTCATGCAAATTCATTTATTGCTTCCCCTTTGTTCTTCCCTCTGCTTGAACCCCATTTCACTAATATCCTATCACCCCCATTTATGCACCTTTAATCTGGTCAGAAATAGAACCATACACCACACACACTTGGCCAGAAATAGCCCATAAATAAGCCTTCACTTTTTGTCCTCTGCATTTGTGAGGAGTTTGGCATCACACATCAGTGCTGAGTGATGGTAAATGACTGTTGATGTTTTAATGAAAAACATAGTGAGATTTTGCCCTCGACCACACTAGTACGATTATCTCTGTGCAATGCTGCTTAAGTTTGCTGTACTAGAGGAGCACAGAGTTAAAGCAGAATAAAGACACTACTTTGAAGCAGTTACTCTGACAGTTCTTTGGACTGCTGAATGTAGCAAAGTGAAATTTCCTATGTGGAGTGTTTACATAAATCACTTGAATGACATTTTCTTTGCCCATAGCATCAAGGGTTCAATTCCAGATGCATCTCACATCATTTCTTAGTGTGATGGTATATGTCTATGATATTTTTTATTACCCAGATCTTAACATTTTCCACAGTTATGAGCTCTCATGGAAATATATTGGATACTGGCCAAAAAATGTATTTGCATTGATATCCATCCCCACAACTAAGACTTATTTATCCAGCCTTGTTCTGCATGCCATAGTCCTGTTTTCCCTCTATTAACCCTTCTACACTCCTCTGTCAATCACTTCATGCTGCAGCGCATGGCAGCTTAATAATAAGACCAGACAAAAAAAAGGTCATGAATCTTCCATTACACCAAACATTGTGTGTATGGCCATCTCTCCTTGTATACACCCTTTCACTCTCAAACCTCTTGACAGGCATGTATCTATTAGGCTGATGGATGTACAGGTCATGTCCTGATTTCTTCATGCTGACATGATTCTGCTGATGGATAATGCAAACATGTTACCTTGATTCAATAGGTGATCAGTGCTCCTGTAGTGTGCAAAGTTTCAAAGTCTGCTGTAAGATTCCCTTTGTGTCAAGTTCAGGTGATGAGGGATGAATTTTTCATCTAATATGATATGGAAACTGTCCTTACTGCAAAGAAGCAACGTTCCATGATATCCATCCCTACACAAATAATTACCATATCTGCTGAGTCATATTAATCATTTCAAAAGATGACATCCCTTTATCATTTGTAGCAAGCTGCACACACAACTAGCTTGTGATGTGTAGTGTGCAAAACAGCTACTAGTTGCAGAAGTGCACTGAGGTAGCTATTACTGATACAATTTGGGAAAGACATATACTTAAGCATAGTCATTGATGATCACATTTGTAGTCCTGATCACATTTACTTAGCTAATAGGATCATAGGATGTTACTAGGCTAATGGACCTAGGGCCCTAACAAGCCTAGGCAAGCTCTACCCTAATTTCCACGATCAACACCTAATGCATATTCCAAGATAGGCACAGGTGGAACCCCTGGGGTGAATTTACAGTTACCCATCCAATCATCCAGATTGCATTTGTAGAGGGCCAATGAGGTGCTCTGTTTGACATGAAGTGGGAGACTGTTCCAAAGGTGTAGTATCCTCTTGGAGACAAATCAATCCCTCCAGCAGATTCTTTTAATGTCACATACCAGGTTAAGCTCTTTAGCTAGCTAATGTGTCCCATTTGACTTGCGGATATGCAGCATTTTCAATAAAGCAGGGTCAGAGATTGCCTTAGATGCAAGGCCGAGATCTCATTTGAGTAGTCTGAAACAGGATAAAGAGACAGTGATTTCAGATAATTTACATAGGACAGATGCCGAAGACCTTGAATTTTCCTTGGTCGGAACATTTGTGGTTTCTCCAGTTGCTATAGGTGCTTGGAAAGGTACATACCAAAAGGGGTGTTGTACAATTATTGCCTGATGATGGAAGAGTACAGGGAGGTTATAACTTTATTTTTTCTGGAGGCAATGCCCTTACTTATGAGGTGAGTGATATAGAATGTCCTTCTTAACACTGTGGAGATATGGTGATCAAAGGTAAGATTGCGGTCATCCTGTGTGGCCAGGCCTTTCACCACTGAGTGCATACTTAGGGTGCTGCTATTGATGTGGTAGCTAGTAGGAACATCGCTCTTACTGAAAGGAATGATAATACATTTTTTTTGCATTGAGTTTAAGGGCATGACTTTGGCACTACTCGTTTGTTTTGGAAAGACCCTCTTGTAGGATGTTGGCATCTTCAGGAGATTCTATGACTGCTCCCAATTTGCAGTCATCAGCAAACTTTGTCAGCCACAAACCTTTAATTTTTACTTGTACTTTGGAGACATAGATTCCAAACTGTAGAGGTCCCAGGACTGATCCCTGTGGAACACCACTTGTTACATGTCTGTTGTTGGAGGTGGATTCCCCAATTTTGACTATATGTGTTCTATCAATGAGCCAGTTAGTGACCCATCTAATGGTATAAGAGTCGATACCTAGCTGGGTGAGTTTGTCAATGATGCCTGAGGATAGTCAGAAGTCTTGGCTAAGTCTAGATAGGCTGTATGCACAGATTTCCCCTCATCCAGGACTTTGGTGATTGTCTCAAAGATGTCCATCAAGTTTAATAGGCATGATCTCCCTTTGGCAAATCAAAATTGAGTTGGGTCAAGTGTTTGGAGCTTACGTATATCTTTGTTGATAAGGTCCATAATGATTCATTCCATGGCCTTGCAGATAAGGCTAGTCAAGCTAATAGGTTTATAGTTCCCTGGGTCAGTAGAAGCACCACCTATGTGCAAACGAATAACACTGGCCATTTTTCATTCAACTGGGATGAAGCCAGCGCTCAGACTATGACTGAAAAGAGTACCCAATAGTATAGCTAATTCTTGTTGGAGCCCATGTAGGACACAGCCTGGGATGTTATTAGGTCCCATAGATGCTGTGTTTTTGGCCTTAGAGAGGGCCTTTATGACATACTCTTTAGAGATAAAAGGTAGGGGACAGATAGTAGGGTCTATATTATAAGATCGACATTTGAAAACATCAAACATATGGTCGACACCATATGGTCGATGTCTTCAAACATCAACCTTATAAAAAGACAAAAAAAAAAAAAAAAGAAAAAAGTACCCTAATTGGTTTAAGCAGGAGGGCAAGCCCCTCTGCACCCCCACCCACCCTGCTACTTAAATATACCAACTCCGAGACTGCACTACATTGCAGTAAATGGAAATCTCCCCTTACAGACATTTCCATTTACACACTCGAGATTCTAAGCGGTCAATATTCTCGTGTTGACAATGTCAGATTCAACATTGTCGGCTTTCAAGAATATAATATAAACTCAGATAGTAGGGATATCATGGGGTATGTGTGGCGGGTACAGGAGAGTGAAGTTTTTACAGAACCTGTCAGCCAACAGATTAGCTATGTCCACAGGCTCAGTATATGTGGTATCATTAACTACCAGTTCAGCACAAATCTGGGCCTTTCCTTTTAGATTATGGATGTAACTAAAGAACACCTTTTAGTTGTCTTTAGTTGAGAAAGCTAATTTGGATTCATAGTTTGCTTTGGAGGACTTCAGAAAAAGTCTTATTTGCTTGTTTAAGCTGAGGTGGGAGTGTTTCTAGTTTATGGCTCATTCCCTCTTACTCTTAGACAGCTATTTCTTTGTCTTATTGTAAAGCCTGTTAATGGCAGTTGTCACCAGGTGAGTTTACTCTTCCTTGAGAAGCTTGTTTTGGTCCTGTCAGGTATGGCCAAGTCAATGCAGTTATACAGGTGTTTGTATATAGCATTGGTGTAGAACTCAGCATAGTTACCAATTCCATCTGCGGGGGGGGGGGTGCAGTGAAGCTATTTATACCATCCCATAAGAGGTTATAATCTGCTTTGGAGAGGTTTAGTTGCTGCTGGGGGGGGGGGGTCATATGTGATAGTTACTTCAAATCAGACTGATTTGTGGTCATATCTTACCAGGGAAGACCACATTGGGGGAGCTACAGTGGTTTCCCATATTGGTAAACACCAGATCCAGGATGCTGGTACCAATGTCAACCAGCTGGTACAGGGAATTGGAGTTAACAAAGTCAGGGAACCTTTGGGCAAGTGAGTTTGAGCACAAATAATTTACACAGTCAATGGATGGGTAGTTAAAGTCACCCAAAACCATGGTGTTCTGATGTATCTTGATAGACTCAAATAGATTCAAAGAGGTAGAGTGGGTGTCCTGTTTCATGGAGGGGGTCATGTAGCTGGCAATGACTTGAAAAGGTGTCCTACCAACAGTTAATTGCACCTGAAGTGTCTCCAAGGAATCATACTGTTTAACCAATCTGGAGGTGCATTTATCTCCTTTAGTTTTTATGCCTTCTGTTTGTGGTCTGAATGTGTGGAAGGAGGTGTAGTCTGGTATGGCTGGGATGCTATCCACAGCCTTGTATTAGATCTCTGTGACAGCACAAATGTCTGCATCTCCCAAGGTGAAGAATGCTTCCAGTGAGTGCAGCTTCATATTAAGACTCCTCGTGTTTAGCAGCATAACCTTTAGGTTGTTATTAGAGGGAGTTTTTACATTGGGAATATTGTCCTTGAAACACTGCATAAAAAAAGACACTATGGGGGGGACAGAGCCCTAGCCACTAGCCAAAATCCCAAGGGTGACTGATGAAGATCCTCTCTGGCAAAGCATTGAGGTCTGTTGATCATGTCTTCCCAGGCTGACAGATACTGGATCCCCTTAGAATAACACCAGAAACTAAGCCAATTATTGAAGTCAATCATGTTCTGTTTGTAATGAGATAGTATCCTAGGTGAAAGTAAATGCTGCTTAATGCTAGGAACATACCTACCTGAGAGACATAATCCCAGAGCTACTCCATGTCATGTCTCTCTTCATATAATCCAAAGAAGTACATCTCAAGTCATTCACACCAACATGGACTATGACAGAGTCATAACAGTACTGGTTATTGACAGACTTGAGTGGATGTATGATATGGCAGATCTTAGCACAGTTCACCATAACCTTTTCCTTATCCAGGCTGGTCGTAAGGACGTCTGTGTGTCTCACGATGGAATCACCTTCAACTGATATGTTTGGTTTTGTGTTTTCCCTTAAGGGCTTGACAGGTGAGAGTGTGGTGTGTATGCTATTATGTGCATTGTGTTCTGTAGAGGAAATATTATGTGTAGTGTGCATGTGTTTGTGTTTAGGAGGTCTTGGGTGTTTAGGTATGTTTCTGGTGAGGACCTACACATATGTAGGTCTGTGTGATATGTGTTTGGGTGGAGTAGGAGGTGAAGTGTGCATGCTAATAACCCATTCATTGTCATATGTACTGGCTGGTGTGTGAGAGACCATGCAGTCAAGGTTCTTAATATAGTTGCATCTCTCACAGTTTGAGTTTGTGTTTGTGTGTACTAGGAGTAGGGGGGTTTTGGTGAACAAGAGGCAGTTGCTACACTGCCTCAGGATGCCCATGTTGTCTAAGCTGGTTGGAGACACTGTGGAAAATTCTCTGTCCATAGTTCTAGGTAAATTTATATAGTCAGGAAAAGAGGTCACACTTAAGAATGGCTAGTGAGTGAGAGGTATGTTGATACCTCTGAAGGTAAGGTTAGTGTTCCACCTGACAGAGCTGTGGAAAATCTCTGGAGGACCACAACCAAAGTCTTAAGGGAAAATTTAACAAGTGCAAGACATCCTGACACTACTTTCTTTCGGCTTTTCCCAGTTAGGGGTTGCCACAGCAAAACTCCTGTCCACTAATGGTTGGCAGTGGATTTTTACAGTGCCAAGTTGTCATCCCGATGCCCAACCTTCAAAGAAGGCACACGCATTCACACACGCACCTACCCATCTGGATTTGAACCATGATTCACCTGGGTTCTAACCAGGGGGGCACTTCTCTTGCACTCTGTGCCACAGAGAAATCCAGGAAGTAGGTGTGTTTCCCACATTCAGTACTGTTCAGAGTACTGACAGACACTCACCACCACTGAGCTTGTTTGCACAAATGAAGGCAAACCAAATTAAAGTTAAGCAGAGACCTGCATTTTCTTGATGCTTAACATCACACAAACTGGCAAGGCAAGGCCAGCAGTTATTTATGTAATAATACTTTGGCCCCCAAGATTTCAAAGATAGACTACTGCATGCCCATCATACTGTCTGCCAGAATTTTCTTTGATAACATATCTAGCAAGCCTGACATGAAATACTAACAACAAACAGATATATTTTTCATACCTCTCAACTGTCTAGATTTTTGCAGAATGTCCAGATTGTTGCTTCATATTTTTGGTCTGTTCCTCATAAAATTTGTGTTATTTTAACAAATGACTGGGATGATCTAAGGATTAGTCACTAAATAATGACATGCATTTGAGTTTCAGACTTCATATCCTTTAGAAAATGCATGCTAACACAGATTCTGTTATTCTAACAACACCCTAAGTTTATAAGAGCAATATTTTAAATGTGTCCCTATTTTTTGGCCTTTGTCCCCTTATTATGTCAGGCTTTGTCCAGATTTCTTGTGCTAAGAGGTTGAGAGGTATGTTTATAGTTAACCCCAAACAATTCAGTTACTGTACACACCTATTTGCGCACAGTTTGGCAATGAACACCAGGGGGCACTTCTGCTTCACAAGCCCAAGTTTAATTACCAAAATTCGAATCACGCATGCGCTAATACTTTGCCATCATCAGCTCAAATCAGCTTTTCAGTAAAGCACTTAGTGCAGAGGTGTTTAGTATATCAAACTCTGGTTACTGGGCTATAATCCTTCAATACGTGGATATGCATTCATAAACACAGAATAAGGGCAGTGACATATGTGCTTGAAGGATGCATACTTTTCTGATATTCGTCTGGGCCCTGTAGTAATGCACTTGCAATGATATATCAGGACTTGGGCTATTGTCAGACAGACTCCAGAATTACAGAGCACAACTATATTGTTACATTTGGTATGGGTTTATAGTGACACTGGGCATTGGTCATCCATTATCATATCCTACTGATATTGTCAGCAACTTGTATTAGTGTGGACATACTGTCATATGAATATGAAGACAAATAACTACAGGATTGCAGTACTGCTGTTTCCAAACTGTGTGTTTTTGTGTGTGTATCATCTAAACAACATCCTGAGAAACAGGTACATGTCTGGCTCACTTCTGTAATATGCATTCACGACAGATTCTTTCAACTAGGTTGCCAGGATGTATTTATATGTATTTTTGCAAATTATACTCACACAATCATATCACAAGTCCTGCCTTTGCAAACAAATCTAATAACAGTAAATGTTATAAATGTGACACTATGATGATTCATCCTCTATAAAGTGCATTCTGAAAACATTAAAATCAGACTTCTGTGATGGTGTACTTGTTAAATATTGTGTTCTATTACTTGCATAATTAGATTAGTAGGGCTTCTAATCTAATATTGTGTTCTATTACTTGCATAATTAGATTAGTAGGGCTTCTAATCTCAAAGCAGTCAATTTAAGCATGTATGTAGGTGTGTGTGTAGTCAGAAAAATAGGAGACCATATCCTACCACTCTTACTTAAGTAGTATTCAGATGATACTTTTACACTGTTACATGACCGCACAGCAATTTCATACATCCCTCCCAGCATCCTCTTCTTAGCATACACTGATGATGTAATGTGCACTCTGACAGTATTAATATCAGATTTTTGTTGTGGCACACACATTTTGTACTGTGTTATATAACTTGTGCAATTAGATAAATAGAGGTTCTAATCTCACAGCAGTGAAGTATGTGCATTTATATCTGAATGTTTCTATGTCATCAGAAAAGCATATATTCGGGTATTACCGCCATCACTCCAGTAGCAATCAGAAGATACTTTCACACTGCTATGCAACTCCGCAGCAATTTTATACAGCCCTCTGACCATCATCTTCTCAGCATTCATTGAGTGCACTCTGACACTGGTAAGATTAGACTTTTTTGGTGGCGTGAATACTAAGTACTGTCTTTTCTAGTCTGTGTAATTAGTTAGGGGTTCTCACAGCAGTTGACTTGAGTGTGTTTGTATGTGTTTTCACTTGACTATTAATCTGGAGACAATTTTCCACTGGGGATAAGAGTTCACATCTGTCAGACACTCCTCCCAATATCTTCTTCTCATCACACACTAGTTCCATCCTCTATAAAGTGCACTCTGACTTTATTGTGGTGGCGCTAGTCACACATTGTATGGAATCCAGTTTGTATTCCTATGTAGGTGTGGTGTTCAAAACTGATCTCAGTCAACTGGTGTGTGTGTGTGTGTGTGTGTGTGTGTGTGTGTGTGTGTGTGTGTGTGTGTGTGTGTGTGTGTGTATGTGTGTGTGTGTGTGTGTGTGCATGTTTGTGTGTGTGGTTGGTTATATATTGGTCATTGTATGATGTTTAGAATTCCTTTTCATTTGACTCCACCTCAGATGAAGTTTTTATATAGCCACATGAATCAAACATCCCATGTTTCACTTAGTCCAGATAACATCTTTTCCGTGGAACATTGAGGATGTCATTATCTCAAACATGCATATAAACTTTGTGAAGCAGAGCCCCTCTATTACCCTCTGCAAACCATCTCCAGACCACTGAATGTGTGATTACTAATTCTGTCATGGAGTGCTACACATGTGACATAGGGACAGAGATATTCTGTAATAAAATCAAACACATCCATACATACATACAGTACATACATGCATCTACTATCTTCCATCACATAGATATAGTGAATTGGGTTTAAATGATATAATAATAGCTATGGTTTTATGTGTTCTTGGCCATTAGCTTAGTAATGTCCTATGACCTTCAAAACATTGCACACGTCAATGCTGTTGTTATCCACATCTGCTATAGTGAGGTTTGCGTAAACTGTAGCCCTACAACAGTGTGTTCCAGTCTGTGACTTCAGCTTCTGTACTGATGTCCGCTGCTGCCATTTGATTACATGTTCCTTCCATAACAGATATAGTAATATGCCTCCTGAGGACTGTTGACATGGGATGGTGCTATGTTTATTGTTGCCATACTAAAGCCTGTGTTATTGCAGTGGAGTATACCAACATTGTACACAGCTCTCAATCAAACCTCACAGTGAGAGTTGCAATATAGCACAGGTATGTATATGTATACCTGGCATCTGTAAATGTTACCTGACCTACAGCAATATGATGTCATACTAATTACATGGGTACATATACCTGGGTTCATCCACATGTTGTAATGCTGTCATTTACACAAAAAATTGACATGTTGAGATTCACTTGCAACCTTGGGGAATTCATTGTATACACTATTGTGTTGCTATTCACAAAGATTATTCAGGTGTTCCCCAGCAGCATTGTGTGAATGTCATCATTTGTGTCATTAACTGGTCTGCATGAACTGTGTCCAGCTCAGTTGTCATGTGTCCATATATAATGTCAGGGCACTCACCCACACATTTCCACTGATAAACATATAGGCATATGAAGTACAATTGATGTAATGACATGAAATATAGT
Source organism: Protopterus annectens (assembly GCF_019279795.1). NCBI lineage: Eukaryota > Metazoa > Chordata > Ceratodontiformes > Protopteridae > Protopterus > Protopterus annectens. The sequence goes on along the minus strand of NC_056730.1, from coordinate 229,537,539 downwards.
TGTATGACTGTGTTATCAGTTCAACTGTGTCACATGTGATTCATACTCAAGGTTTTATTTGGAGATGATGCACAGACTGGAGCCCAACTGTATCATAGGTACAATTATAGTGTGACTGTACTGCATCACGGACATAACACTACATTTCATCAGTATTATCACTTGGGTGTATATTATGTTATTGAACTTTTAAAAGTTCGAACATCATATGGTCGAAGCCATATGATCGAACTTTTAAAAGTTCAAAAAGTTAAAAAAAATAAATAAACAACAGAAAAAACCTACCTGTGCACCCCCCCCCACATCCCTAGCTCTTTAAATATATCAACTCTAAGATTGCACTACAGTGCAGGAAAGGGAAATCTTCCCATT
>NC_056730.1:229414667-229529667 GCF_019279795.1 Protopterus annectens | reverse complement strand
AGATGACCCACCTTTATGTAATAGGATGATGTGGGATACTTTTCATATGGCAGGGATTTTGCTTTCTAAAATAGTTCTATTTATAAGGATGGAGATGGGATAGGCTATGGCTTTTGCTGCAATTTGCAGGTATTCAGCTGGCAGACAGTCAGCAGATGGGGTGCAAGGTTTTAGTTTTTGAAGGAGGCTGCAGATTAGGGATGTAGGAACAGGTTGTATTTGAAAGGTAGGAGAAGGAGTCTTAGTGGTATTTAATAGGGAAGTGGTCATAGGTGGTAGAGTATTGGCTAGGGTTTGAATGGCTTCAGTAAAGTAGTTATTAAAGGCATCGGGAATCTGGTTAAAGTTATTATGGTTGAATCCTGCTGGGGCAGGAGTTGAAGAGTGGCCTGGCTGAAGAAGTTTGTTTATGCCTGACCAGAATTTATGTGTTTTTTGTTGATGGGTTTGTTGGAGATGAAGGTAATATCTCTAAGAATATCTTTCTTGGTGGCATTTCTTAACTGTTTAAAGTAAAGGTGATCTGATAGACATTTGGAGGCTCTCCATTTAGCCCAGATTTTATTTCTAAGGAGGATGTTTTACCTAGTTTGTTTCATGAGCCAGGGGGCAATTTTGGTTTTTATTCAGGAAGAGCGATAGGGGGCGTGGTAATCTAGGATTTGAAGAAATTTACTATTAAAGTAGGTCACTGCTTCATCAAGTTGAAGATGAGATGTTGGTGACCAGTCACATGCTTTCAGTTCATTTAGGAAGCTCTCTGGATTAAAATTTTTTTTGGAGTGAGATGTTTTAAAATTATTAGTAAATTGGATATGGACTCTTTGTTTAATAATGTAGGTTAGCATATGGTCACTGATATTGTCAGGAAGGGTTCTTGGTTTATAGGTATCAAGGTGACTGTTGATAAGGATCCAGTCTAGGGTGGTTTCCTTACTACTTGGCTTATAGATTCTAGTAGGAGTGGTTATAATTTGTGAGAATCCATAAAGATTTATGTGATTAGTAGGATTAGGGGAACTACAGGTAACCCAGTCTATATTAAAGTCAACTAATACAATGGTCTCCTGAGGTAGATGGGTAGAGAGGTAACTAAGTAAATTTTCAAGAGTATTGGTATTATTTCCAGGGGGGAGATATGTGCAAATTAGATAGATAGATTTGGAGTTGTTGATTTGAAGTTTGGCCGTAAGGGTCTCTGAATTGGTATCTGATGGTAGGAGTATATTGAAGGGTGATACTTGGAGTGTAGATTTGTACAAAATGGCTATTCCTCCACCCTTTTTGGTTTTACAGTCACATTTTAGGATATTATATCTAGGAGGGGTAATCTCCTGGTCTGAGAGTTGAGGGCTTTAGCCATGTCTCTGTAATACAGAGAAAATCAAATGAGTGCACATCTAAGAGTGATTGTAGGTGGGTGATTTTATTGTTTATGCTTTGAATGTTAAGGTGAGCTATCAAGAGGGAGTTAGGTGATTTAGTTAAGGTAGTGATAACAGGCAATACTGTGGTGATGATGCTGTGGTAGCGTTGTTGCCTCACAGTAAGACGTTGTCCTGTTCGATTCTCAGCTAAAGCGTCTTCTGTGTGGAGACATGCGTGAATGGGCGTACCTTCGTTGAAGTTTGTGCGTCAGGGCTGGCATCTCGGTACATAAAAATCTACTGCTAATCATTAGCGGACTGGAGTTCCGCTATGGTGACCCCTAACCGGGAAAAGCCGAAAGATGCAAGTGATAACAGGCAATGTTTGGTTGTGTAGGTTATTGGGATTATCAGTATTGAGGTCAGGGTTTGGATGAATATCACCATCTAATAGGGGGTGTAGATGAGAATATTGTACAAACTTAAGGATTTTGTCATAATTATTTGAGTTTTTTTTTGATAAGGAAGTAAGCAAGATGGGTAGCTCTATGATATTTTGGTAATATATAGATAGAGGTGAAGGTTACATTACTGTGGTTGAGGGAGTAGACGAAAGACGATGGTAGAGTTTGATGGTAGTGGTGATGTTGTTCAGGAAGAGAAAAATGTTTGAAGAAGGTTAGAGTGTATGGTATTGTAAGAGAAACAAGAGTTGTAGTTAAGAGTAGTATGTTTGTGAGTATAGACTTGTGTGCTGGGGCCATTGGGATGTGTAGATAAGTGGTTAGAGTGAGTTGTGGGAGGGAGTGTAGTAAGTAAAAGGAGAGAGTGCTATAAGAGGTTGAGTAGGGAGGAAGTGTCCAATTAAGTAAATAGAATTGGTTGTAAGAGAGAGTGCTGTAGAAAATAATCAGTACAGGATGAGGTGTAGGGAGGTGAGGGGGTAGGCCAAGAAAGGTAATTAGATTAATTAAGGGATTGCAGATTTAGGGGGTGTGGCTGGTAAGTCAAGGAGGCAAGAGATAGGCTGATAATGGGAGGGGGAGTGGTTACAGAGGTATATGGTTAGGACCACTGGGGGTGGGTAGGAATTGGGGGTAGGGAAGGGAGCGGAGAACTGAGTGAGGCAGACCCAAAGGAAGGTAATAGAAGGGAGAAAAACAATCAGTATAGAAGAAGGTAAGACCAAGGGAAGGTAAGAAAAAAGGCAGTGGTAGTGAGTGTAAGAAAAGGAAAAATTGAGAGGCAAAAGGGGGAGTAAGGCTTGTCTAGGACTAGAGATGAAGAAGATGAGGGCTAGATACTAGGGTTAAAATACTATAGTAAGTGGAAGGTAGAGCAGTAAGAGTGAAGTAAGAATAAATAGTTTATAATGAGTGGAAAGTAGAGAAATAAGTGAAATTAGAAGTGGGTGAAGACAACCATCTAGTGGTCAAAACCTGTAATTACACAGAGTGGAGACCACAGTAGATGGTTGGAAGAAGAAAAAAGGAAAAAGTAATTTAGAAGGGAAAGGCTTGAGGGAGTTAGAAATACTGGAAAGGCTGGGATGACTAGGGAAAGAGGAAATGGAGTACAAGAAAAGCAAGTATGGCTGCTGGCTGTTATGGCAGTTTAAAGTGGACACCTAGCAAGTATCACAACACTAACATATACATGTAGGAGAAGATATAATATTATTTGACATACAATCTTAGTTTAACTTGACTTTCAATCCAGGGGGGTACTTTGGTTAAAAACACATGGTATCCACTCAAAAACGCTAGACTTTAATGAAGCTTTCGGGCTCTCAACCCTTCATCAGCATACATATTTCCTATTTCATCCCATTTATATAGAGGAAAACTAAAATCACATGACCAAACCAACCACTAAAAATCAAATATAGAAAATATGTTGAAAAACACAACAATTCTAAAATATAAAATTCTAATGCACTATTATAAAATTGAAAGTACTAATACACTGTCATAAAATCTTTCTCTAAAACCATTGTTACAAATTATATAATTGTCGTTTAACTAATACAGGTTTTATACTAATAGCACTATTTAAACCTGGAGTGGTGTCTGCTTGTAGTCTAACTATCCACTCAAATTCCCTTAACTCCAAGAAATTATTTACATCACCTCCTCTTATACCCATTTCTATAATATCTATGCAGACACCACTCCAGGTTTAAATACTGCTATTAGTATAAAACCTGTATTAGTTAAACAACAATTAGATAATTTGTAACAATGGTTTTAGAGAAAGATTTTTTGACAGTGTATTAGTACTTTAAATTTTATAATAGTGCATTAGAATTTTATATTTTAGAATTGTTGTGTTTTTCAACATATTTTCTATAATTGATTTTTAGTGGTTGGTTTGGTCATGTGATTTTAGTTTTCCTCTATATAAATGTGATAAAATAGGAAATATGTATGCTGATGAAGGGTTGAGAGCCCGAAAGCTTCATTAAAGTCTAACGTTTTTGAGTGGATACCGGGTACTTTGGTTACCCAGGTGAGGAGCTACACAAGCAGGGTTAGGTAGGTGAGTAAAGTTGGTCTTTGGAGTCCAGCAGGTCACAGCCGGAGGTAGAGAAATTAGGTAAAAGAAGTATGCACAACTGGAGAAAAAAAACATAAAGGGAGAAGAAAGTTATAATGGATACTAGGTATGTAACAGGAGAGAAGTTAGTTAATCAGTAAAATTAAGACAGAAACACATGAGCTTGTTCAATAACATAACAATATCAGCATCAGGTGTAGTAACATCTGAAACTAGACATTAGCACTAGAACATTCCACTTTTTGTTTTTTGTTTCATTCTATAGAACTAGATAACAGCAACTATATGTAAACATTGAACCTAGCAATTTAAAAGAAAATATCATAAGCTAGTATAAAGCTTTTTAACTAAAAATGCAGCAGTTAGAGTCAAAAACATTGTAGCCAGAGTTCATAGTTTCATAGTTTCATAGTATAGTACTAGGCTATCTGCCCTGGGGCATTTATAAGCCTAGCCATAGTGATGTGGCTTTCGCCACCCCAAGTAATGGTACAAAAGTGTACAGAATAGATTTAGAATACTGTGCCTCTGTCTAGTAGTGACACAGTGAAGACCCCCTTACATAATAGAATTAGTTTACTGTGCGTCTGTCTAGTAGTGACACAGAGATGACCCCTGGGGTAAACCTACAATCTCCCATCCACTCGTCAAGATTTCTCTTGAAGAGAGTCAGTGAGGGGCTCTGCCTAACATGAACTGGGATTCTGTTCCAGAGTATGGGAAGCCTCTGAGTTATGAATCTGTCCCTCCAGCATGTCCTATTCATATTTGTGCTGAGGTTCAAATCTTTAGCTCTCATGGTTCTGATGGATTTGGATTTTTTGAGGTGGAGCATGTCCATCAATTCCTGATTGGACATGACCTTGTATGTCAGGCACAGATCACCTCTGAGTAGGCGGTATGCTACTGAATAGAGTTGGAGTTTCTTTAGTCTGGCAGCATATGACATATGTTGGAGACCCTTGATCCTCTTGGTGAGGTACTTTTGGGTTCTCTCTAGCTGTTGCAAGTGCCGGGTGAGGTACATACCAAATGGGGCATTGTACTCAATCATGGGCCTGATAAGGGAGGAGTACAGGGGCACAATGACCTCCTTTGATCTGGATGTGAATCCCTTCATGATAAGGTGGGCAAGGTAGAAAGTCTTTCTAACCACTTTGGCAACATGGGTGTCAAATGAGAGGTCACTATCGACTTGGGTCCCCAGGTCTCTGATTACTTTTTCCATACTCAGTGGGTTACCGCCTATGTGATAATTTGTGGGCACTTTGTTTTTCCCAAAGGGGATGACTGTACATTTTTTGGCATTTAGTTTAAGGCCATGACTCCGGCACCAGTTGTCCGTTTCAGTGAGGCCTTTCTGTAGGATGTATGTGTCAGCTGATGTATCGACTATGGTGCCTAGTTTGCAGTCATCTGCGAACTTTGTCAGCCACAACCCTCACATGTTTGCTTTCACATCTGAGAAATAAATGCCGAACAAGAGGGGTCCCAGGACAGAGCCCTGTGGGACACCACTTGTCACTGGCTTTGAATCTGACATGGCTCCAGCAATTTTGACTTTATGGGTTCTATCTTTTAGCCAGTTTGCTACCCATCTTGTGACATATGGATTTACATTTAAGCTGTTGAGCTTGTCTATGATGCCAGAGTGGGGTATTGTGTTGAAAGCTTTAGCCAAGTCCAGGTAGGCTGTATGGACTGCTTTGCCCTCGTCAATGGCTCTAGTGACTGTTTCAAGAAAGTCAACCAGGTTCAAAAGGCAGGATCTGCCTTTTACAAAGCCAAACTGGGTGGGATCAAGTGTCTGTAAGTCCCCAATGTCTCTGTTTATTAGTTCCATAATGATTCTTTCCATAGCTTTGCAGACCAGGCTGGTTAAGCTTATGGGGTGGTAGTTACCAGGGTCAGTAGAGGTGCCTCCTTTGTGGAGTGGGACTACTGTTGCTGTACGCCAGTTTTCAGGTACATATCCTGTAGTAAGGCTAAGGTTAAATAGCATTTTTATGTGCGGGTTTAGCTCCTCTTGGAATTCACGTAGCATGCAACCCGGGATACCGTCAGGTCCCATTGATGCTGTGTTTTTAGCTTTGCTGAGGGCGGTTCTCACCTGGACATCTGAGATGACAGGGAGGTTACATTCAGCTGGGATAAGTATTTCTTCTTTTGGGGGTGAGGGAGGGGAGAAATTTGCACTGAACCTGTCTGCCAGAATGTTGGCAATATCTGTGGGTTCAGTGTATTTTTTGTCATTGTGAACTAACTCTGAACATATCTGAGGGTTTCCACCCAGGTTTCTAACATAGCTGAAGAAGGCCTTGTGGTTATCTTTAGTGTCCATAGCGATTTTTCTCTCAAAGGTGGCCTTGGATGTTTTTATGAGAAAGCGTAGCTTTCTACTAGTGCTGATCAGAGATGCCTTCTGTTTATGGGATTTTGCTCTGTCGTGCAGTAGCTTCCTTCTTTTGTTATACAATTTGTTTATGGCTGGGGTCCACCAGACAGGATGCCTGCCCTTGGTGGAGAGGGTCTTGGTTTTATTTGGGATTGCATGATCCATGCATTCTTGGAGATGTCCGTAGAAAGCATTTGTGAAGGATTCTGCATTGTGGGATGTGGTTTCCAATGTCCCAGTGGGCTTAAAGGATACCATCTCAGTTTTAAGAAGTGTAAAGTCGGCTTTTGAGAAGTTTTTCACTGTAGTCTTTTGTGTTGTGGGTGGAGGTGGGATATGTATATCCAGGGTGATTAGTTTGTGGTCAGATCTCACTAGTGAAGGATATACTTCCGGTGTGGAGCACTTTGTCCCCATGTTTGTGATGATCAGGTCTAGTATATTATCTCCCCTTGTGGGAGAGGTGACTAGCTGTTCCATTGCATTTGAATTTATGAATTCCAGGAACCTTTGGGCTAGGGTGTTTGGGCTAGAATAATGCACTCAGTCTATGTTAGGGTAGTTGAAGTCTCCCAATATGATGGTGTTTGGTGAGACATTTGGAAACAGTTATTTATTGCACTTGTAAGTATCAATGTGTATAGTTTAAAATGTTTATAATATGTGGGGGACTATGCCCCCCACACACCCCTTACTTTATATACTAACTTCAGGGTTGCACTATAGTGGAGAAAAGGCCATTTATAACTTTCACCGAAATGATTTTCAAAGAAATGCGTTTTCAGTGAAGTGGTCCTAGTAATTTCATTTTCAGTCAAGTGAGTTTTCAGTCAACCATAGTAGACCCATACATGCACACACACACGCACACACACACACACACACACACACACACACATATATATCAATATTTATATATATATATATATATACATATATATATATATACATAAATATATATATATATATATATATATATATATATATATATATATATATATATATATATATATATATATATAAAGATATACATATAGTGTCATAAGGATATTTTCATACAACTGAGACGTCTGGTAAAATAAGTTGATATTCATGTGTAAGTGTCATGAAAGCACACTTTTAATTGGGACTTTAAGTTAGCCAATTCCTTTCCCTGTTTCATACAGAATACAGTTTTCATCATATATTGCACACCTAAATTACACCATACATAATATAGAACATCAGGAAGTTTGTGATCTACTATTATAAACAATGCTATTTATTTCATATCATACAAAACTGTCGTAAATAAGAGTTGGAAAAAGTGATTCATGAAATGATGAAACTTCTAAAGAATGAGTGTGATGTTATTTAACCAGAAATTGAAGTCCAACATATCTCATATTTTTCCCTTTAATTCAGTATGTTCATGGGTGTATACAATGCTAACAACAACTAGGGCTGTTATGAATCTAACTGTGCAACCTAAATGTGACCCAGAAATTTAATTTTTACAAGGCATGATTTACTGATTGTTTCTGTCTATCAGAGACATATGCGCCAGACCCGGGGGGGGGGGTCGGGGTTCCATTTACCCATCCATTGGTCCAAGTTGTGCTTAAATATGGTTAGAGAGGAACTCTGCTTTACATGGATAGGAACCTAATCCAGAGAACAGGAATTCTAAGATAAATGTATCTGCCTCTCTGATATACCCTATTCAGTTTAGGTCTTTTAATCTAGTAGTTCTGATGTGCAAAAGGTTCATTAATACCCTTGGTACAGGGATGCCATGTACAGCAGGAAAAGATCACCTCTCAGAAGTCTGTATTATACCGAGTAAGGAGATAGGACTTTGAGACAATCAGCTTAGGACATTCTGTTTATTTTCTGTGTTCTTTTTGTAAGGAAACCGTATGGAAGTTTCAATTGTTGCATGTGTCCAGTCAGGTGCATACTGTATGAGACATTACATTCCATAATGGGACTGATGAGGGCCAAGCACAGTGGTTCAATGACCTCTGTGGACATAGATGCCATGCCCTTATGTATAACTTCATAGGTTCATAGGTTGATACTAGGCTATCAGCCCTAGGGCCTATACAAGCCTAGCCATAACAATTCCCTGGCTATTTCTTCCCACATTATTTACTTCCTTGGACCCCTGTCTAGCAGAGCGGCTGATGTGATCCCCGGGGTGAATTTCCTTTCTCCCATCCAATTGTCAAGGTTCCTTTTGAAGATGACCAAAGAGGCACTCTGCTTGACATGTATGAGCAATCTATTCCAGAGTCTGGGGAGTCCCTGGGTCAGGAACCTATCCTTCCAGCATGTTTTGTTTATTGTGTGGCCCTGAGCGATTGGGATTTCTTTAAGTGTAGCATGTCCAATAGCTCTGGGTTTGACATGGCCTTGTATGTTAAGCAAAGATCACCTCTTAGTAGACGATATGCGACAGAGTATAGCTGGAGTTTTTTAAGGCTGTCAACGTAGGGCATCTGCTTTAGGCCTGTGATTCTTTTAGTGGGGTATTTCTGCGGCCTTTCCAGTTGTTGCAGATGTCTTGAGAGGTACATACCAAATGGGGCATTGTATTCTATAATGGGTCTAATGAGGGATGAGTACAGTGGGACAATGACCTCCTTTCTTCTGGAAGAAAAGCCCTTAGTGATGAGGTGTGCCACATAGAAGGATTTCCTGACTGTTGTGGCGATGTGGTTGTGGTGTGTTGAGCAACACAGACATATTTTCTTACTACCTTGAACACATGTTGGTCAAAGGATAGGTTATTATTTACATCAGATCCCAGATTCCTGATTACTGAATCAACATTTAGGAGTGTTTTATTGATGACATAGTTACCCAGAGTGGCCAACTTCCCAAAAAGTACCAAAATGCATTTCTATCTATTGAGTTTTAAGCCAAGGGTTTAGCACAAAGTAACTGTGTTATACCTTCCTGAATGGATTTCTTGTCTTAGGAGGGATTCCATGACTTCTCCCCAGTTTGAAATCATCTGTGAACTTGGTCAGACAGATACCTTTGACATTTGCATTGACCTCAGAAAAGTTGATGCCAAAGAGGAGCAGGCTAACCACAGAGCCCTTAGGGACTACCATTTTGACAGGCATTTTAACATTGGTGGTCTCACTGATTCTAACCTCTTTGGTCATACCTGTGAGCCAGCTAGCTATGCAGTGAGTTACAAAGGGTGTTATGCGTAGTTCCATACATTTGTTGACAATGTTCGAAAAGGGAATTTTATGAAATGCTTTAGTCAAGTCAAGGTAGGCAGTAGGCACTGCTTTCCCCTCATCCATTGCCTTGGTGACCTTCTCATAAAAGTCCACCAGGTTCAGTAGGCATGACCTTCCTTTGAGAAATCCAAACTGGGACAGATCCAGGGTCTAGAGGTCTCCAATGCTCTTTCTGATAATTTCCATCATATTCATTTCCACGGATTTGGAAATAAGACTAGTCATACTAATGGGGCTATAGTTTCCAGGATCTGTTGATGGCCCTCCCTCATGAAGGGGGACAGGCATTGTAGTCCCCTATTCTTGTGGTACAAAGCTTGTTTTAATTCTGTATTTAAATAATGACTCCAGAGGTCTGGCTGCCATATTAAAACTGTTCAGGAGGCATCTCAGAATATTACTGAGGACCAGTAAGGCTGTGTTCTTTTGTTTAGCTAGTGTTGGCAGTAAGTGCTCATAGTTTTACCTAGAGAGGTTATGTTTGAGAGTATTTTGTGCGGGGTGATTAGGGATGAGAGGAGGGGAAAGTTGTAATTCAATTTCTCTACTAAGAGGCTTGCTGTTTCACCAGGCTGGGTGAATGTGGCCCCATTAGCCACCAGTAGAGTCACCCAGATACAGTGACAGTTTAATGAAATCTGTTATAGATTTTCTAACTCCCAGAGTTTAACAATATTAATACTAACACAAAATGTCAGTTGGGTTAGTATGCTGTACTTTACTGATCCTTCTTCTTGCAACACTTGTTGGCACCTGACTAGAGGTTAGGATGTATGCTTACCTGTTGGAATGAATTCCTTCATCTTTCCCCTTAGATGAATCTCTCTAAACTGTGCATCTCTGATGCAGATCTAAGCTGGAATTTTTGAACTTTTATTCTATTTTTCATCACTATATGTAACCCAGCTCTCAAACGTTTTAATTTGTCTGTGTGCTACACTGCATTAAAATGAGAGATCTTTTCCTGTACCTAGCTTTTGCCAGCTGCATCTATTACCACCTTCCCAGGGTACTGCCCATATGACAGAGTGAAGCGCTAACAATTATTTAAGACTGCAATGATCTCTAATAGCAAATAATAATAAGCTTCCAGGAATTGCCTTCTTTGTCAATGACTTTCCATATAATGGTTGTGAACTCTTTGTTAAACTTTTCAATCTATCCGTCAGTCAGACAATGTAATATTGTTGTCTTCATTTGCAAAAGGTGTACTTTACAGCACAAAGCCACTATTATCTAGGGCAAAAAGGCAGCAATCTGGTCTGTCAGAAGTTGCTTTGTTATCATGCCACAGGTACATGGTAGAGGCACATATTAGCAATGGTCTTAACTTTGGATAAATGTAGTAGAATGTTTTTGGTTATGTATAGGTAAAATCTATTGTTGCCCATACATAACGGTGTTCTCAGGTCAACTTACATGCAGAACTTACCATGTTCATAGCAATACTTTCAAACCAGATTAAACAATGATTCAAGTCCATAGCTGCAGTTTCTGTTATTTGCATTAGCTGTAATGATGGCCCTTTGAAATTTTTGTAGAAAATGTCAGTGTAATTGTGGACATAGTCACCCCACAGCTAAGTCATCCTAGAGCTCTTCAGCAAAGAATGCATTACCCTTTATACTAATTATCCTACTTCCAGATGTTCAAGCAATTCCTGGTTATATATCAGTTTTTTTTACAAGGTCCCTATGTGTGTCATGAAGCTGTTTCATAATTTTTTTCATTTCTCTTATTTGTTTACATTATAAAATCAGTTATTGACTGTTTTTAAAATATAGAACACTTGGAGTAATTTTGGGGTTTCTAAAAACTTACACAATACTGCAGAAATGATTTTGAGTATGAAAAAGTAAATCATAAAGAAAATTAAGACCACTATTTATAGTTACAGAAATGCATTAGGGCTGCTGGGGGGGAGGGGGGGCTGCACAAATGAGCACAGTCGAGCTGCTATTTAAACCAATGCATGATGACCTCAACTGTACTTATGTAAATATGAAAATAATAAGATGAAAATCAGGAATGATATAAAGCTTCATATGCTAATGAAGTATGTTTTATATCATTTGCTATCCATAGTTAGTTTTTCTTGCTTTTCCAAACTGACTACAAATGTATTATATAAAGAGGAGTATTGCCAAATCTCTATGAGTTGCATTCAGCAAAAATGATATCACTTGCAGTGGACTTTGCTTTATCTAGATCTGAGATGCTTCTCTTGACTGGGCCAAAACCACTTGCGCTCAGTGGTGGTCTCCTGCCAAGAAGGTGAAAATATAAGGAAAGAATTATTCATTATAACTTTGATAATCAGAGTGGACAGGGACATTATAAGGGTCTTAGTCAGCATGTTTGACCCCCATAGGGGCACTGGATGAATGCACAGACTTCCTGTTCCTGTTGACACCAAAGTATATATAGCCCTCACTATACTTGCTACCAATACCTTTCAAAGACAGAATGGGACCAGACTGGGAATCTCACAGGCTCCTGCCTTGAGGATACTGGAGTAATTCCTGGGTTTACTCTTGGCACAAGTGGATTAGTGCATCTATTTCCCAGTGTCATCTCAGGACCAAGTCAGGTATATGAGTGCTTTTTATGGCCTGTCACATTTTCTTTTTTTTTTTTTCTGTTTTTCTTTCTCTTTTCTTTTTTTTTCTTTTCTTTTTTTTACTTAGTTTTAAAACAATAAATAAACAAATCAATTGTAAAACAAACAAATAACTATTTACATAGGTCCACAGCTAATCAATACATCAAAGTTATACATATCAATAGCAATTTATATTTTTCAAACACATCTTTAAGTTAAAGCCAAAATATATGAATGTGTAATATTAGAAGTTCTCATCTTTATAGTATGCAATTCACTATTGCAAACAACTTTTGCCATACTAATAAATTCAACACTAGAGGGGGTAACTTTAACTACAGCAAGTATAGGCCATAGAAGAGGAACTAGGGTTTTTGAAATTATCTCAGGAATTGAGAGCATTAAATAAAACTAACGATTTAGAAATATTACAAACAGTATGAGCTTCATTGAAGTTAATTTCTTTCCAAAAAGAGGAGATGATTTCACATTCATAAATCATATGCTTCCAATCAGCTATTATTTCAGAATCACATCTCCAGCATTTAATTCTGTTTGATTTATACATAATTGTAATTTTGTTAGGTGTGACAAAATCTCTGTGCAATACTTTCCAAATGAACGTTTTTCAATATAATGATGTATCCCCAGATTTAATAAACTCCATGTAGGAATAGTGCAAGCCCAACACAAAGTGAAATGTGTCTGTGTCTGCAGCTCCCCCTTGGCAGCTCACCTTGCATATTAATGAAGGTGCTCTACTGGGGGAAGCCATGCACATGGTTACTGAATCAGTGCTAATGGGTGTGTTACAGTGCTTGGACATGTGTAACACACCCCCTGCACTTTCAAAGTGCACTGCGGCACTAAAAGATTAAAGAAAGTGCCTTAGACACTTATTTTTAACTAAACATGTATGTCACACTGGGGGTATGTTACAGTGTCCATAACACACCCTCTCCACTGTCAAAGTGCCACATGGCACTAAAAGATTAAAGAAAGTGTCCGCGGACACTTAATTATAATTGTTTTTATATATGTTACACAGGGATGTGTTACAGTGTCTGTAACACACCCCCTGTACTGTGCCATACAGCACTGAAATTAAGTGAGAAAATGTGATTTTTGACATTTTTTTTACATTTTCTTTTGTTTGCACGGTGCAGCGCTTACCATTTAACGCATGCCAGACATCTAAAAATCAAAACCGGGTGCTTTTGATTGTTATACAAAAGGTCAAGTTTAAGCACAGGTGAGTGAGTTTCGGGGTGTGGCGTGTCGCTCATCTGTGCTTAATTGAAACAAAAAGCTATATAGAAATTTCTAGCTGAAATTTTCACAGCCAAGTTAGCTAAATGGTTGGAGTTACGGCTTCATGTGCAGTAGGTGCATGGTTCAAATACGTAGACAGGCCATTCAGCTTTTACATCAGAAAGCATTTCTACATTTAAGGATATTCCAAATCTAGTAAGTTTTCTGTATTAATTTATATATAATAGTTGTGAAAAGAAAAATTCCATTTCAAATCTATATAAATAGTTAATGACATATAAAACAATTCCCAAACCATCATGATGGAAGTTCTTAAAAGGTCAGTCATTGCAGTTAACACAAGAAATTAAAACTAACATCTTAGTGTCAGTTAATTATACCTCTAACACACAGTACTGGAAAATATTTAACTGGAAATACTTACACAGAGCATTTTTAACACCAGGTAGAATTAAAAAGATCAGTACTACTACAAGTGTTTTTTGCAGGAGGTGTGAAAAGTCAAATAAAGCAGACTGGATTCATATTTTTTATGAATGTAATAAAATTAAATCATATTGGAATGGAATCAATAATTTTTACAAGCTTTATTTAATGAATCCTTTGCCTTAACTAAAGTATTGATTATATTAAATGTAAATGAAGGTCCCTACCTGAATAAGACAATTATGTATTTGTTATGGACAATACTTGCTATATCTAGGAAAGGCATAACCAGAAGGTGGAATTCAAATACACCCCTGACCATGGAAGAATTCTACACTTTACTGAAGACAACTGCATCAATGGAAATAAAAATTAAAGAACTACGAATCTATCCCAAGCCATTGGTAAATAACCCTTGGAAGAAAGTTATATCTTTGTTGGACACTCTGCAATAATCAATATTGTATATCTGATAACTAATCTGTTATCAGATATTTAATAATATACAGTGTATATAATTGAAAGTCAGGCTATTGTAAATATTGTATATAGTTTAAAATTATATTTAAAAATATTATATTTAAAAATATTATGTAAATGTTATTTTAATTGACAATAAAAAAAATATTTGAGGGAAAAAAAATAAAGCATTTCTATATACATTTTTATTTTTTTTTTACTGACGTAGTTGTTGTCATTTGTTAACCAGGTTAATGCAGCTGGTCCAGAATCCCAGTGTCGGTGGAAATATGTGGTGAAAACCTCCAGTTAAACACAAGTGTCTAATACAGTACAGTCACACTCCAAAGTAAAGTAATTAAAGTACACAGGGTGAGGTCATGTAAAGTAAAATGCATACACATACCAATAAAGTAAATACATACAAATAATTTATCAATGATTAACCATATTTTTATTATGTAAAAATCTTGTTTGCCCTTAGCTACACTTTGATAAGCCAAGCTAAGCAATGCTCAAACAGGACCTGTTTTAGCAGTACTTAGCAATGTGCAGCTCTGCTTAGCTAGTTTGAACAGTGCCCAGTTTAAGCAGCGCTCAGCTCAGCTAAGCAGGTTTGTGCACTGCTAAGCTTTGCTTATTATTTTTAAAAATTGTCCAATGGTGGCAAAGGGTTGGAAAATAGCCTTATTTAAGCTGCACAGGGGGGAATTCAGCCAGAACCTGTTAGAGTTTTATCAGTACAGGAGCTATGGCTGGAGTTGGACAGGGACCGCTCTTTCAGGTGCAGTGCTGGGGCATGTTGGAGTCCAGGGTTATGGTTGGGCTCCTTATCAAAGACCATGGTGACAGACTGCTGCAGGGCCAGTTACAGGGTTCTGAATACAAGTCTGAGGCCTTGGACTATCTGAAACATGACCTCACCAATGCTACTGGAATCCCCTGCACCGGTGAGCAGGAGTATCATCATTATGATGACCTGAAGTGAAGGAAGGGAGGCTCTTGGCCCAATGGATTCAAGATTCTTGGGACCTGAATGCCCCAGAAATTTATAAGTATAGCAACTGGTAATTTATCAAACTGTAGTATGAATATCTGATAAATAGGTATGCATAATGGTGTGTTTCCCTTCCCACAGCTGCAGAGGAGAGGGCTCGCAACTTGGAGGCTGACACAGGGTACCTAGTGAGGATGTGCCAAGAGTGTGGTGAGTAAAGATATATCTTGCAATATATATAAATATAAATAAGAAAGAGTACAGTAGTAACTGCCAGTAGGTATAGTCTGCCCTGACAGTACTGCAATAACATATTAGTAATGTGTAGGAATGGCATGTGCATACATTATTAATACTAGTGAGCTGATAATAAAGTACACTGGCATTCTAAATGTGAAGGGAATAAATGACATCCATTCACGATCTACAGGAACTACAGTACAACTGCAGTCAGACTTGTGAAGGTAAAAGTGTTAGTATTGCATAGGTTGCATAATAACAGCACACCTTCAATGCATGCATTATTTAAATTGGAGTACAATAAAGTTTGTCAAATGTATACCAATGACTGTGTCATGTCACTCTCAATAAAGCTGTCTTCTGCCAGTTGTTGTGTGTATTATGTTCTGTTGTTGAAGAAATCTAATTTTACAGGTGTTGCAAAGCAAATATGGGTATAACACCATGAAGTGACTGAAGTTTGGCTGCAAAAGAACTGTTATGCTAAAGTGTAGATGTGGAGCTATACTAAAAGATAGAATGCAATTTGATATATGCTATGCACTCACATATGAACCTTGAATAGTAATGTGTAAGGTATTATAGTGTGTTTCCCTTAGGATTGTCTTTTTTTTAACCTTTGCATTTCTGCTATATGCATTCCTGCATGTAGGTATGTTGATGCAGGCAAGTATGACACAGTAGTAGCTGTAGATTGCAAATATAGCATCTGGAAATGTATATGGGTCAGGTAGGCATCCCAGCACCCTGATATGGTCTGTATAGGTCACACATATTCCCATCCACTAGGGGTTAAATGTCTACAGCTGCATTCCAAGTATTAAAACATCTTCACCTACTACCACTGTCATGCATGACTCTCATGCATGTATGTTCAGCTGTCACTGCAGTCTCCTGTGACACTCTACCAATATTACCTGTTCAGACTTTGTCAGCAGGTGAGCTCTAGGTACATATCAGTCAACCCAAACACAGCACTGGTCCAGTAGGTCATTGTGATAAGCAATACATATGTTGCTAGTTTTTCCATACACAGACCAGGGTTTGACTCCAGGGACTGGTAATAACATGCATTTATAGTAACAGACAAGTAGTACTGACTATAAATAGAAACAGTCAATTCTGTTAACAGATATTTCCACACAGGACTTACATGTAAAGAAATGTCTGTAGTAGCTGTATGAAGGGTATACTAATGTCTACCATGACTACGAATGACAGTAGGATAGGTATATAGTCCAAACACTGTACACAATACATGTCTCTCTAGTGTCATGCTGTCATGGCTAGTGATGACTGTTGCCAATAACCTTGGACACAGATATAAATCCGGTTGAAGTATACTAGTAGCACATTCACACATCAATGCAGGGTACACCTTGTTAGTCATATATGTTACCCTGACATGTACAAGTCCCCTGTAGTTATGTACATATAGTTTATACAGCTTGGACCATACCATGCCATGTCGACAGCTTGAGAGGTATGCACATGCTACAGAAGCTATAGCATGTATAGATGTAAAGTAATGGCAGAACTGTAGAGTATTCAGCAGTACTGTTGTAAAAAATATACCAATACAGTTGTTGTGGAATGTTCTTCTCTCCCCCCACCCCTTATCTGCATCACAAATTATCATTCTCAAAACCTAATGTTGGGCCTTGTGTTGTATTATTGGCATATATTTCAATGGTTGCAAACTAACATACCTTGTTGAAATTCTACCTTTGTTGGCCTTTTGCCACAGCTGTTACTGGCATGCTGTTAAAATAATGACTGTTATTCCATTTATGCCTGTGTTCCATATACTATGCAATTCTATTGTTCTGGGTTAATTGGAACAACCATGCATGCTGTTATAACTAACATTGAAATGTTTTATTCATGACTAACCAATACACCTTGACAAACCTCCAAACCATAGCATGATTGGGTAGGCCAGTTCCGGCTGATCCTCTTATCCCACCTCATCCGGCCATGGCATCAGGTCCCAGCATGTCTGGGACCCAACATGGAGCTGCTCCTTCTGCTAGTCCTGGCCCACCCTTGGGTGGAACCGCCTCTGGGGACAGGGCCTTTTTCCCCCCTGGGCATGGGCATGGACAGGAGACTGTCACCCAGAATCAGGTTTCAGGTATGTTGTGCAGGATCATCCAACATGACTTGGATGACAGACTGCACCAGATCGAGGGTAGACTGGCACACCTCAAGTGGCAGGCTGGCTCCAGTGCACAGCCCCCAGTACAGCCACCTTTGGGGATGTGAAGGGGCACTGGTGACTGCCCATGGGTGGGTATCTTAGTCCCACTGTTGCCAGCTGGGGTCACTTGGTTGTCCAATTCCCAACTACCCTCCCTGTCCAAGGTGGTTACCCCCTTATGTGTCATACACCGCCACTGTCTTGTCTGTCTTGTCTGTCTGGAAAAGCAACCTACCCAGCTTACCTCCCAAATTGTACCTGAAACCCTTCCCCAACATCTCCCTCTCACCTTAAAAAAAGGGTATCTGTCCCCCCCCCAAAAAAATTAGTCCCATAGAGAGCTCTCCATTTTGCCCCCACGTACACTGTCATGAATCAATTATCCAATCAACTAGTCAACAAAGTTATGTCACCCACATCCCTCCCTTTGGGGTATGAAACTCCAAATTCCAAATTGCCCACATCATGTACAGCTGTTGCTGCACAAGAAATGGAGAGCTATGGTCCTTTCCTACACCCATCCTCCACATTCCTAGCTGCCTTTCATATTGTTTTCCCCCCCTGCTTGCCTCCATTTCACCACCCCTATTTTCTTTTCTTGAAAACAGTGCAGGTTTAAGCAGGGATAAGTGCTGCTGGGCATCACTGCACAAACCTGCTTTAATTGCCTTATCTGATTCAGACACTGTTCTGCCCAGCAGCAAACTAATCAGCCCTGCCAAGGCTTGAACCCAGGACATTCTGAACTACAGTCAGAGAAACACACCACTAGGCCTAATCAGCTTTGGGTAATTATTGCTGCTTTTGTAAATATACCATGCAGTGCAGTCATGTAATATTAGGGAAAAAAGACACAGCTGCCAAGTATTGAACCAAGGACCTTCTGAGCTACAGTCAGAGTAGCACACCACCAGGCCAACTCAGCTTCTGGGCACTGCTACTGCTTTTGTAAATATATCATGTAGTACAGTCATGCAACATTAAGGAAAAAAAGACAGCACTGCCAAGTATTGGCCCCAGGACCCTGTGAACTACAGTTCACTGCAATACACCGGTAGGCCAACTCACCTCTGGGGAATTACTGGTGTTGTTATGAAGATATCTTGAGTACCAGTGACACTACTTCTTCATATAATGTGATAAATGACAGCATACTTGGGCCTGTGATGCAGACACTGAAACTGTACACAGCCAAAGGCATGTTGATGGATTGATGGGAGGCTTACAATATTAGGTACAGCTGACAGCTGCACATACTGTTGCAGAATTCCCACAGTTGTGTCATCTACGTATGGCATGGTTGTCATCAAAGCTGTTCTGTGTGCTGACATACTGGCAAGGCAGTGCAAATTGATTTTACAAAAGCATGACAGACAGCTCAGTGTCACAAGTGATAGCCATCCAAACACACATGCTCATGCCAATCATGAGTAACACGCTGTATGCATGCACATATGTCCTGCAACTACACCTCCCATAATAATTACTCAATAGCTCTATCTGTAACATTCATAGCATGCCTGACATCTGGACACCCACAATTCAGGCTCACAGTCCAGTCTACTGCATGTCAGCTACATGTTTGGCAATACAAGCTAGAAATAACTGAGCTCTGCAATGTCCAGTAGACCTGGTTGCTGCTACCAGAGTCACTGCCATCCACAGTAGCATATCAAAGGCCTGGAGGGGGGGGCACATGTCACAAATATCAATATGTGTCCTAAACCTCCCCTACCACTCTCTGGATGGTACTACTACTTAACATATGTATCAGTGGCACATGCCAGACCTGGACTGTAATGGGTATCCTCACACTGGCCATGCTGTGACACAAGAGCTGACACTGCTCCCTCACTGACATATACAGCTTGCTGTCCCCCAGTGTCTTCACAATCCCCAGTATGACTCCTGCCCAGAATGCAGCAGCTGTGGCCTGCCACACATACAGCTGTATGTTCAGCTACCTGCTACAGACCTACCATACCTCCCAAACACCTAGAACAGGGCATCCACACAGCACTCATACATACAGGGTTGGGAGAGAATATTCAGGTGACAGGTACATGTATCATAGTTTCCCCCTACAAACATACACAGCTGATACACCAGCATCAACTGCAGCAGCATGCACATTGAGATAAAAAGGATGTATGACACTCACATCTGCCTGTCTCCTTACTGAGCCCATCACACATTGTTAAACAGTAACCTGCCACAGAATCAGAAACTCTGTTGACAATGGCCAAGCATAGCATGCAAAACTGTGGACATACAACAATCCAAACAGTGAACAGTATTTCTACATACCCTCTGTGATGCTATAGCTCCCACACTTCCACAATACCCTCCTTACAGCCCAGGAAAAGGGCCAAGGCCTACATGAAGGCCTTAATTATAGGACTGTGTTCCCATGCCATTGGCTAATGGCAATCCAACCAGCTGTTCTGGATGCAGTTAGCAAACGAGAGTCACAGATTGGTGCACAGGCAATCACCTGTTCATGAGCATTATCTACAAAAGTCAAGCTGCTGCCTATGGTAAACAGGTCTGCAACTTTCTTCTTGAAGACAGACTGTGATTCTCTAGGAGACTGCAACTGGATTTCTTTTCACAGAAGAGTACAGCAATATACCAGGTATGTCGTAAAATTAAGCATGTAATGGAATACAGATGGGGATGCAGTCATGGGAAATAGAAATTTAAACAGTAGGTCTCAACAACTTTTCTTGGACTGACATGTTGCTGTTACTCTGCTGTCCAGCACCTACCGCCATCCCTTATGGCTCTATCTGCAGTGACATAGATCACAGTTCTGGCCTCTGAGTCACCCCAGCAATGGTCAGTTCACATATGACTGCTACTGGATTGTCTGTTGTACAATACTGACAGTAGGTGCTGGTGGATACAGCTGGCCTATCACATCATGTACTGTCAGTGAACCCCTCTCAGTCTGTGAATGTCATACAGGCTTAATTCAAAGATTGTCCAGGTGTCCCTGACCATTCCTGATGTATTCTGCCTAGGTCACTGTGTACTCCACACCAGTATCTCATTGCTTGACACCTATGACTAGCATACCTGGTGACTCCCTGCAGCAGTACAGCAGGTTATAGGTACTAGTAGTGGGTGGACACTGGCGCTGCCTCAGCAGTAGTGTATACATATTGAGCATACCATGTAAGTGAATGAATACAGTACCAGATATTAATGTACCGTTACTGTGTTTCCAGGGATCTGGCATGTCACAGACACATTCCTTAAACTCTGGGGATAACCATCACATATTGTTCAGATAGTGTCCAGAAATCCACATTGTCTGGCAGGGGGTCTACATTTATCAGGCATATGTACACATTCCACAAACATTTGGGTACTGCAGATGTCAGACACCTATGAGGAGGAAACCCTACACCACATATGTACTTATCTGAGTTATTGTGTAGTGCAGATGTTGCTGGAATGTCGACATGCACTTGTAGTACCACTCACCTATTTGCCAGATGTATCCTGGATGACATTGTACTGTAATGTTGTCCAGAGGTGACACCCAACAGTCAATAGCAGTGATGGGTGTGGACACATAACAACACAGTCTGTCACAGCACTCAGGCCATATCTGGTATTCCTGGTACCATATGAGGTTACTATGCTATGAACCCTGAGCAGCAATATGCCTAGGCCAGATGTTAGCCCATGTGTATGCAAGGCAGCACCTGATGCCCCAGTCCAATGGGAAACAGGTGGTATCCCAAGGGTGTATGTGCAGTTAACCATCCAGTTATCCAGGTTACACCTGCAAAGGTGTAAATAGCTACCCTGTCTGATGTGGACAGGGTGCCCATTCCAGTATAGGGTGATTGTGTGGGACACAGATCAGAGCTGCCAACAAGCCCAATTCATGTCACACACCAGGTTGAGGGCATGTGTGTGTGTTAACAAAGTGGAGCATGAGTTGCACTCATAAAGCATTCCCAGCAATGTGGAGTCTGTGATTGCCTTGCATGCCACACTGAGGTCACCCATTAGGACTATGTATGAAACCGGGTAGAGGGTTGGGCTTATAGCCTATTGGTGTATGGTAGATATTTGATTTTCTGTTATTCCCTGGTGGGGATCCTCTGTGATGTCCCCAGCTGCTGCATGTGCTGTGTGATGTGAATGATGAACAGGGAATTATACACAATAATGGGCCTCATTGGGGGGAATACAGGGATATTTATACCCCATGTGCCTTGATGACATACACTTATGTATGACATGGGCCATGTAGAAGGTTTACATTACAATGAAAGCAACATTGTGTTGAAATGTCATGTTGCCAAAGACCTGTGTCCACAGCTCCCTCACAAAAGATTGTGTGCCTAGGATGTTGTTAGTACTGTGATAATATGTGAGGATGTCACAGTCCCCAAAGTAGTTGACACTTCATGCAGATGCAGATTTGACCCTCCCCTGTACATGGGCATGGTTAATATTTCTTTGACCAGCTAAAACATGCACCACAAGGCTAAGTATAGCTTAGCAGGCACAAACACACCCCTCTGCTTAGCTGTGCTTAGCTGATCACAAACAGTGTCGCTAAGCTCCAATCCACTTAAACATGCCATGACACACACCCTTTTAATATTTGCTATTTGTTCTGACTACACCAACACAGTTCTAGCCCCAGCATGATTAGTACCTATGGACATAGTGGTCATTTTTGTGATTCAGTAACCCTGGCTCATTTACATACCCATAATTGTGTATACCCTGGATACAGCACTACACCAGGGCCTTTCTCCTTAGCTACCACTATAACCTGCCATTATATGACTATGTATACTGGGCACTATAATGTAATTGCTTTGCTTACTTTAAATTTCATATTTTACACATTTTATTTATTTATTTTTTGCAAAAAATAGCATGTTTGTGCATTGCTGCATACCTCTTAAAAGTGGCATATGTATTACAAAAAAGATTTATTTTTGATATGTTGCATTACTTTTTAGTCTCTACGGCCATAGATTTGGCCATTTGCATGGCTACTGTCACATATACAACCTTTTTTCTGGGCTGTTACAGCTCTTGTTTTAATTGTATAGCCCGGTACACAGTTAGTAACCGCATACATTTTTCCTGCAGACATGACACCTACACAGATGCCTTTCTGCTTCCTGGATTGCAAAATCACTTCATTTGCATGGATTTCACTAGTAAATGAGGTGATTTGCATTCCGTGAACACTTCCGTGTCCGCACAGTGTCTGCATGCTCATGCACACCACCAGCTCTGTTTCCTGGATTGCTCGGCAGCCATATTCCATGTTTGGCCCACAACACAATTACTACATGGAGAATTGCTCCATGAATGGTTTATTGAATTGCCCCCATAGCTCTATCAGTAGATTTTAATATCATTTTCTTGTATTCTTCAGAAAAGTCTTCATTATTAATTTTTGAGATGTAGTTCCAAAATGAATTGTCTAAATATGTGAAATCTAACTTAAGAATTTTATAAATTTCTGACAAATAAGATTTATTTTTAGTGCATTATTTATTTTTCAAAATGCTTGTATTGAATTTTCATAAAACATAATCACTACAAAATGTATAATCAGAAATGTACATACATATTTAAAAGTAAGAAAAAGAACAACCTAATCTTATAAATACTGAAACAAGGAATAACTATTTATAAGAGTGTCCATCAGCATTTTTTTTGCTTGTCAAACAGATCTTTAAATTTTGTCCATACATTGAGGCAAGAGGTAATTCTGTTTATTCTTGAACTGATTGTAATAATTTCTAGATGAGTTACTTTGTTTGCTAAACTTATAAATTCTTTAAATGAGGGGGTAAATTCATTTTTCTGTTTTGTGTGATCACTATTCTAGAGATGGTCAATAGAGCTCATAATATGTTATATTTCATTTTTTTAACACAAGTGGGAATAAGGGTATTAAAAAGAATTAATGATTCAGATACAAATAAATGTATTTCCAAAAATGCCTGTAAAAAATAATTATTATTCCAGAAAGAAAACAAGACATTACAATCAAAGAATATGTGTTGCCAATCTGTTTTAAGTTCTTTCTTGCATCTCCAGCAAAGTTGCTTTTTCTTGTACATCAATTAAATATTATGGTGGGTGAAGGCTTATGTAAAAACATCCATGCAAACAAATGCCATCTAAGAGATGATGTAGTATGTTTAGATGATAATAGAAATCATTTTTGTCTTCTTCACTTGGTTGTCTATTATTGATTTGGGTAAAATAGTTCCAATATGAACCATTACATGTTTTGGTTTCCCTCTTTACCGCTTTATACAATTTGGACAAAAAACCATGTCCCATGGAATTTTGTTGCAATAAAAATATGATGCATTTAATCAATTTTGGGACATGATCCCTTAACATTGGTTGTATTGACTTAATGTCCTATACATATATTTATATATATATCTATATATATATATATATATATATATATATATATATATATAAATATCTATATATATATATATATATATATATATAAATATCTATATATATATATATATATATATATATATATATATATATATATATATATATATATATATATATATATATATATATATATATATATATATATATATATATATATATATCAACATATCTTTATCCAAATCATATTTATTTCTAATGCAATATACTGAGTGTAGCTTTTCATCTTTCATTAATGGAAACGAGTACAACAGATTATTTTCTTTAAAGGCAAACATTGTTTCTAAATTTGAATTAGGGATATTAGTTTGAGTATATGCTTAGGAAACATAAGGAAAATCCATGTTTTATAAGCCATATTTCTATATATAAAATTTCTAAAAGTTTTTTATATAGCTAGAATGAAGTAAGAACCACTTGTTTGGTAACTTTTCCCTATAATGCAATCCTTTAATAACCAAAATAAACTATTTATTATAAGATAATTATTAGTGTATCTATTGCAGTTAGAATGCATAAAAAGGTTTCCTAAAAATTCTTTCCATCTAGTTGTATAAGTGTTGTTGATCCAAAGACATATTGTTTTCATAACTGATAGTAATGAGTATAATCTTATGTCTGGTAGTCCTATCCCCCCTACTTCCCAGTCTCTTATATAATGATTTAACATAATTCTTGGTTTGTCAGGGAACCAAAGAAATTTCAAAATTAAAGTGTTAAATTCTTTAATACAGGTTTTCATAGGTGATAATGTTAATGACTGAATAATATATAAGAATCTTGAAAGGTTAATTATTTTGATGATAGTCTTTCTTTCATTGTAAAGAAAATTTTATTACATGTGTCCATTAGATTATTTTTCTTGTTTATACAATTAGTATAATTATAATTTACTATAGCTTTAATATTATCCATTATGGTTATTCCCACGTAATTAATTTTCTTTTCTTTAACAATATATTTAAGGAACTTATTTGGGAATTTATTCTTATTTATGTTTATCGGTACAATTTTTATTTTTGTTATCATTAAATGTTAAACCAGATTTTTCTTTGAAATAGTTCAATTGCTAAAAAAGGTACAGGTACAGATTTATTATTATCACTCAATGTCAATAAGATGTCATCTGCAAACAACCAAATTTTAGAACTTGAAATCTTCGTTATTTTAATACCTTTTATATCTGTATTTGATCTAATAAAATTAGCAAAAAGTTCCATAACTATGTTAAAACCAGAGGTGAATGAGAACATCCTTGTTTAGTTCTTTTTAATACTTGCATAGAATCAGATGTCAAAGTACCTATTTTAACATATGCAAACCAATCTGCATAGAGTAGATTAATAAGATGTGCAAAGTTAAAAGAAAACTTGTATTCTTCTACAACTAGTAAAACATATTTCCAGTTGACTGAGCCAAAAGCATTATTTATATCAAGCCTCATTAATGTTAAGTTCTCAGTTGTGTTCTTTGCATAGTTGATTATTGTAATTATTCTTTCAATATTATCATAGGTGTTCCAATTTAAAATAAAACCAGTTTGATCTTCATCAATCAAATAAGGTAGAATGTGTTTTAGTCTTTTAGGATGAACTGCCATGAATAATTTATAATCTACATTTAGAAGTAAAATGGGTCCATATGAAGAGCATTGAGTAGGATCCTTGTTGTTTTTTTTTTTTTTAGTTTGGGAGATATGGGTATATTTCAAAGAAGGAAAAACTTTAGTAAAGTCCTTAACTATAAAAAAAAATGTATGTAATATGTGTAGGACTTCTTTAGGTAACAACTTGTAAAGTTCAGATATGATTCCATTATTACCTGGTGCTTTATTAGACTTCAATTTAGAAATTTGGGTTTGAAGTTCAGACATAGAAATCTGTCAATTAATGTCATTTGGTCATTTGATAGTCTGGTTGATATATGTTTTTCTAATGAATGTTTTGATTGTTTCCTTTGGATTTATTAGTATATTATTTTGATTAATTTCATTGTAATAATCTCTGAATTCCTTTGGAATATTTTCTATCTCTGTTTCTTTTCTTTTATTTCTATGTGAATGAATTTCTTTTATGTGACTGGATTTACTGAGTAATTTTGTTTTGGTGGTTAGATTGCACATAGCCTTTGGGTTGATAGAAAAGTTAATTATCTTAAACTTCTCAATATTGATTTTGGTTTTATGATTTAAAATTTCCAAGCATTCATCATTTAGTTTATTGAGCTCTTCTCTGTTATTATTTTTATTCTTCTGGTTTTCTAATTTCAACTTATCAACCTGTCCATGTATTTCATGTAATTCTTTGTCCCATCTCTTTTTTATTTGATAGCCAATTACTGATTCTACCAAACAGATATGCTTTTAGAGCATGCCATATACAGATTTCTGAAGTATCCACTGCATTGTTAAATTCTATAAAGGAGGAATTTCTTTAAGAAAATGGTCTTTAAATTCTTGTAAACATGTTATATATGCTGGTATTCTTATTTTAACATTATTATTAGAGTTCAAAGATTATTAAAAAGTGATTGCATTATGATCTAAAAATGACCAAGTTACAGTCTTAACTTTACCCAGCTTGTCTACAAGTTCATTACAGATATAAACTCTATGTATTCTGGATTGTTTTCCATGCCTATGAGAATAGTGCATAAAGATTAACAAATCTGGTTTTGAATTTTGTTTTCTATCTCTAAGATGAAATAATTCAGTAAATTTCATAAACTTTTTTGTAGATGACTGAATTTTTATTTTACTGTTTGTATTAGCATTACTTGGTGATAATATACAGCTAAAGTCCCCCACCAGAATGATACTGCCTTTTGCATATTAAATTACTTGCTCTAAATGTTAATCAACTGCCTTGACTCCTTTTCCTGGAATCCAGTACACATTAACAAGCGCTAATATCTTCTAACTGTATTTTATAGTAGCAGTACAAAACTTACCTTTATCATTTTGATATGTTCCCATAACTTCAGGTATAGGCAAATAATTCTTCCATAAAATAGCTATTCTCCTTTTTTCTGATTATGTTGTGAACTAGATAGTACAGTCTAACTCTTAGTATTAAGTCTGTTTATATCTTCTGCTAATAAGTGTGTTTTGCTGTAGAAAGAAAGCTGAGAATTAAACAGCTACAAATTTCTATTTAAGTTACTTCTCTTGCTTCCATTGTTTAACCACTAACATTTATGGAAATACAGTTAATAAATGTCATTTGTCCTATTGATCAGAAACATGTTTATTTCTCATAGATAATGATGCTCTGTTTACAAAGAACTGCTTAATAATGCTCATACAAATTGTAAATTCTGTGAGTATATCTAGAAACAAAATCATTACATTTGTGGGCACTCAAAACAAGACAATAAGTAAGATTGTCATAAAATGATTACTTCTAAATCCCCTCCTACCCTTTATGGTGTCTAACACTCCATGCTTGAGTTGTCTAACCATCCAAGCAAACCAACTCATCCAATATTCTGGCAAAGAGTGACAAGAAAGATACCCCACAAACCACTCTACCATATATATATATATATATATATATATATATATATATATATAACTCTATTAGTAACTAGCTAAATGTGTAGCTGTATCCTATAAATCTTTACTAGTATAACTAAGTAGAATAGTTGTTTCATTTTTAGACCTGTTAACTAAGAAAAAATATTTCCTAACTGCATATATCAAATAAATTATTAAAAAACAACACATATTATGATTTACTATTACAAAGATAAATCCCCAGCATTTTTATTTCTTTGGAACCTTTATGTGTTTTATCAATAAGCTCTATACTTACATGTTTTGCCATAAAAATAAAACTTTAAATATTATATTTGTATTCAATTGCATGAAATAATACCTTCGAACAATATACACTTTTTTCTGTTTCATTTATAAGCTTTCATGCTTCATGTAACATGATATTAACTTTTCTTCTGCTATGCTAGCTTGTATAGCTATGTATTGTTACAGTAAAATTTGATTTAATGCTTATTCCGAAGGTTCCACCTTTTATTTAAATTATCTTTCCAAAGCTGCCTGTCAAACCAGATATCCAAGTTTGAACAGTTTTCTTCTGTCAGTTTGGGTAGGAATTTCAGGTTATCTCAGTCATTTTACATCCAAAGCTTCACATAATCTAGTGAAAAAAGAAAGTTTGAGCCTGAGAGGAAAGGTGCTTCATTTCTAAACCACAATGAAACTCTTCACATAAGTTGTTTTTGTTTGACTTTCAGCTTTTTCCCGGTAAGGGGATGCCACAGCGGAACTCAGGTCCACTACTGATTGGCAGTAGATTTTTATGAAATGCCGAGGTGCAAGCTTGATGCCCAGCCTTCAACGAAGGCAAGCACATTTACGCATGCATGTCTTTCGAATGCTACCCAACCACGGGGAGGACATGCAGACTCCACACAGAAGGCACTCCCAAGCCAAGCCAAGAATCGAACGGGAGAACCTCTTGTGAGGTAATGATGCTACCGCTGTACCCCCGCAGAATATAAACTCTTCACACTCTCTACTTGAATGAAAGATCGAGCTTGATGTTGTATGTAATGAAAATTATTGTTATTTGAGGACTGTACTTATGTGAAACTCCACATAATTATTGTCCTCAAATAACAATAATTTTCATTTTATACAATATCAAGCTCAATCTTTCATTCAAGTAGAGAGCTTTAAGTTTATTTAATATACTAAAGCATCTTTTAAACTAAACAACCATACTATACACTTCTTTAACAGCTATATTCACCCTCATCCCACCTCACATTTCATTGTGTCCAGCAAAAACAATAGCGTATTATCTAATGCTGCATATTGGTCTCCAGTCAGCCTTAGAATGCAATTATTAGTTTTAACAAAGCTTTATTTTAAATATTACTCCAGCAAGTGTTTACTTTAGATAATTTCTATTCATTTTATATTAAAGTGATGGTGATTGTATTTTGTATAATACACTTTTTAAGTAACAGATAGATATTAACACTATTACTTTTCCCAATAGCATCAAGAAAACCAAAACAGTATTAAGGATATATGCTGTGTTCAAGCCTGTAATAGCAACTATATAAGATAAAAAAATGTGAGTTCAACTATGTGTTATGTTGCAGTCTTTTCTATGTCATAAATAAAATATGCAATAAGTTCTAAGCATGCAATTTCATATAGAAACCTGTAATTTATATATTAATATAAACACGTTTTTGTTAAAAATGTCTAACTTTTTTGTTCCAACTCATAAAAATATATTGTCAATTAACTATAAAATAAATAAATATAATGCAAAAAAAAAGAGTTAATTTACCTTTCATATACTGTTTACTTGCTTGTAATCAAGTTTCTATTTATGTTGTAACCAAGTATGTTATTGTCTCTTGCTTTATTGTTAAAGGTTTATATAAAACTAAAATTGTGCTTGTTTACAAAAAGGAAAAAAAAATATGCTTTAACATTATGTTACTTTCCTTGTAAATAAGGATTGAAGAAAGGGATAAGGAAATTCTTCATTGCCCCCTTATTTTTTTTTCTTTTTCTCACTTATCTTGCTTCTGTTTGAATCTATATGCCTTTTTGAGGCTATATTACTCTAATCCAGTTGCTCTGTTTTTCAAGAATTTTATTTGCTTGTAGAAATGATAAAGCAGGTGCAGGATCTTTGAAGGGTTTCATCCCATTTGTAAAAAAAAATTATTCCAGCCAGGAGTAATAAGCATATTTTTATTTGCTTCTTTTTAAGTTATCTAATAAGTTGAATGCGTTGTTTTATTTTTGCCATCACTGTTGTTGAGTAGTCCTTGTTAAAATGAACAATATTTCCATCATATTTGAATTAGCCCAAGATGTTTTAAGCACCAATTCTTTGTTTTGAGATGAAATAGACTTCACCATTATAGATCCTGGAGAAGAACCAGTGTCCCAAGAGATAGAGCTTTAGGGAGATCTAAAGTCTTAGGAAGCCAGGCAGTTAAAAAAATACATCATATTGTTACCTTCAGTACCTTCAAGAAGTCCAAATATATGACTATTATTCCTTTGAGATCAATTGTCAAGGTCATCTACTTTAGTTGACAAGATTTTATTTTGCTGCAATAAAAATCCAATGTCATTTTCTACTTCATTTAGCCTTCCATCCATAATATTAAGGGGTTCTTTGATGCTAGAGATCTGATTTTTCTGTACCTAAAGAGCCTGATTAATTTGTTCCATTTGTTTGGAACAATCTTTTTTAAAATCATTGATTTTATTGTCCAAGCTGTCCAATTTTAATGATAATTCTTGAATATGAGACTAAGGTGGTTGAATCTCTTTCTTACATTAAGAATTATGAACTGCTGCCTTAGTGTAGCTCATGTTGCTGCTGGATACAGTGAAAGAAATTATTTTTGTGCAGTTTTTGACAGGAAAGCTATTAGATTGTTATTTTTTTCTTGAAATAATTCTTTATAACACAAAAGGGCTTTGAAATTCACTAGTTTGAACTGCTCAGGATTATTCAAACAAAATTTCTGTCAGAAATATATATTTTGTAGCAAAGCAGTGAATAAGTGCTGCTATCCTTGTCTCATGCTGGCCATGCACCCTCTTGTTGCATTATTATTGACATTTATTAAGAATTCCAATAATTTGGGGAATGATTTCTTATCTAGGTTAAATATCTTATTAATCTCTATATTCACAAGGTCTCTAAATATTTCTAAAATTAACCAATTCTCAGAATATTGATTGTATTTGGACCTTAAATTATCAACAGTATCATTACCATTTAAGAACTGATGCCGATAAATTAAGTTACTTTGTTGTTTCAATGCTATAATTTTGTTGAAGTTGAGTTTCTAAGCAGTCATTTGTATATGCAATTAGAAACAGAAAATATTAAGTATTTAATACAATGGTTAGAATATGTGATCTTTTAGAAAATGAAAAGATGGCCAGGATACATTAAACTACATGTAGGCTTCGTGCAGAGCCTACATGGAGTGCACCCATGTACATGATTGTCCACAGCGCCTTGCAGAGTTCAATGCATATTAAAGAGGCATGATATGCCTAAGTGAGGTTTCATAGATCATGCCAGTGTTGCTGGCCATGAAACTTTGTAAATCAACACAGATATTGATTCTGTGCAAACGAGGGCACAGAAGGTCTGCCCCACCCCCAAATGAACAGTACACATCACATCATGCAGACCATTCCTCTCAACCTCTTAGGGCAGGACATCTGGACAAAACCATTAATAATTGGGGGGGGGGGCAGAAATAGGCTCACTTTTTAAATTTTGCTCTTACAACCTTAGAAAATTGATAGAACAATGAGGTTTGCAAACGGCAGCTCTGCTTCCACACCCCCCGAAGGAAAGATACACATTATAAGTCATGCAGACTTCTCAACCTCTTAGAGCAAGAAATCTGGCAAAGCCATCAGTAATGGGTCAGGAAAGGGTACAGAAATAGGGACACTTTTTAAATTATGTTCTTACAAACTTAGAAAATGCTTAGAACACAAGGATTGCAGAAGGCAGCTTTGCTGCCACACAACTCCAATGAATAGTACACATCAGAAAATATGCAGACCTCTCAAACTCTTAAGGCAAGACATCTGGACAAAGCTATCAATAATGGGGTGGGGAAAGAGACAGAAATAGGGACACTTTTTAAATATTGGTCTTACAAACTTAGACAACGGTTAGAAGCAAAACACTGTGTTTTCAGAATGCAGCTTTCCTGCCACGCCTCCTAATGAAAAGTACACATTGCAAGTAATACAAACCATACCTCTCCACCTCTTAGGGCAAGACATCTGGACAAAGCATGGCATAATGTGGGTACAAAGGGCAAAATATAGGAACACGTTAAATATTATTCATATACATAGAAAGGTGGTAGAATAACAGAATTTGTGTTAGCATGCATTATCTGAAATACATGAAGTCTGAAACTCAAAGGCATGTCATTATTTAGTCAGTTTAATCCTCATATCATACTAGTAATTTGTCAGAAAACCATAATGGTTATGAGGAACAGGCCAAAAATAAGAGGCAAAAATAAGGACATTCTGTGAAAATCTGGACAGTCAAGAGATGTGCTATGGGCACACTTATTAAATATTGATCTTACAAACTTAGAAAATTGATAGAATGACAGGTCTTGCATTGCCTTGATTTGTCAGAAGGGTATGAAGTGTGAGACTCAAATGACTGTCACTATTTTCTAACTTCAACCGTCAACACTTTAACAATGATTTGCCAGAAAAAAAACACAATTGTATGAGAAACAGAGCAAAATATAAGGCAACACCTGGACATTCGGAAGAAATCTGTATAGTGAAGAGGTATGGCTGTACAAATATCTGACTTTCTTTTAATGCAAGATATCTGCACAGAGGCCCACTTAATGAGAGGACAAATAACCAGTAATAGGGACATATTTGACAGAGCTGTCACATGGGAACGTGTTTGAATTGAATGTAACACTGTCAACCTCTTAAAGTGAGAAATGAGAACACAGCCATAAAAATGGGGGGGGGGGCAAAGGGCCAGAAATCAGGATACATTGTCAATATTCCACATCCAAACTTATGAGGTTGATAGAATATATAGGTTGTACATTAGCACAAACTTTCTAAAGGGAATGAAGTTTGAAACTCAAATGTCACTCATCAATTACTGACTGCACTCTGCACTGGCATGTCATAGATTTGCCAGGAAATCAACATGTTATGAGGAAAAGATTACAGATATGAGACAAAAACTGGACATTCTTCTCAGATCAGGACAGTTATGAAGTATGCACCCAAATGTCTCATACTGAGTATCAGCACTCCAGAGATCATCCCAGTGATATGGCAGAAAACCACATATTTGAAAGGAAAACATCAGCTGAGAGGTATGAATGTGAAGTATATGGTCCAAACACAGCACAGGACAGTGTACCTACAGTGCAGAGTCTTGTGATATCCCAGGACATGGGACTGCCATGTAAAATGTTCACCTGGGGAAGTGTGTGTATTGAATAGGGACCCACAGATTGATTGTAGGAATGAACACTGGGAAAGTGTATGGGTGAAACTGCCACATGTACAGCAGAGGAGGGCATGTCAGTGGAATATGGTTGTAGCAGCAACACCAAGCACATATCTATATGGCACAGTCCAGACTGTACAGTGAAAATGTGTTGCCTGTCACTGTCACACAAGGTGACATAACAATAGGGAGGATGTGTGTAAGATAAGCATCCTTACATGAATAATGCAGAGGATATCTATCAGGGATCTGACATACAATTGAGGTAGGTTGCATATTGGGAAGCTGTGCAAAATGGTATACCTGAAGATGACTGTACTCTCGGCAGAGGTCTCAAGCATGGTAACCACAGTGAAAGGATTATTACAAATATTACAAGAACCGACCACAGTCATGGACAAAATCTGATTAATGCCACCACTAATCCCATGCCTCTGACAGAAGATGTGATGTGGAGTGATAACAAGTGAGCCTGCATACACACTGGACAACCAGTATGATACACACTCCTGGGCTATAAAGATCCATCTGATTTGTGTACCTTACGAGAGTTAGTAAAACTAAGGCTCCAAAGCATATGAACTTGGCTTCACTTAATGGTAAGCAGCATTGTCATAAAACAAAATAATGAAGGCAATGAGAAGAAAGAGGCAGCGGCAACATGCTGATATAGTAAGAGGCTCTGTCTATGGGGAGGGGAACATAACTCAGGAATTGACCATAAATTTAAATGATTTTCTGGAAAGGAGATTATTTGCTAACTTAAAATAGTATTGTTTCTTCATTTTAATCGAAATGTTAACTCTATGGTATGCAAACTACTTTCAGTTAAAAATGTAAATGATAAAACCGAAACCACATTTTCCTGTTAAAGAGAAGCATTTGTTATACTTATAAAATGGGATGAAAATGAGAATCATCTACTTTGTCACCATCAGTTTTGACTGTTTCATTTAATTTAACTTAATACTGTGTGTGTGTGTGTGTGTGTGTGTGTGTGTGTGTGTGTGTGTGTGTGTGTGTGTGTGTGTGTGTGTGTGTGTGTGTGTGTGTGTGTGAACAGATGGAGGTTATCGTGGCCCTTTAAGCATTTTATTGACACCAGTTTCATTTGTCTATAGTTAGAGCAAAGACATAATTTTTATTTACAGGGCATTATATGAATTTTTACATTCCTGACAGCAAAGCTTGTTATTTTCTTTCCTGGGCCTATTTTATTATGGGTTGTAATACATAGTTAATGTACACAAATGGAAATAACTGCTTTTATAACTGTATCTATGTCTTAATCTGCTTTTATAAAGAGGATAATGCTAGCCTAGTTAAATTAATACACCCTGGGATTCAATAAAGTCATTTTGCATACAGGAACAGTGTAGCCACTCCTGCATGAAATATGACCGCCAAGCGATCCAGTAAACTATTTATTTGACATGCACGAGCCTGCCTACACTGTTCCTGCAGGGACACCACTGCATAATGCTAATTACCTCATTTGCTGATGAAAACCATGCAAATGAGGTGAATTAGAGATTCAGCAAGCAGGCAAGCATCCCTGCAAGAATAGTGTTAGTTGCAGAAATGTGTTCGGCTACTAGCCAAATACATTTCTGCAAAAATGAAAACGAAGGCATGACAGCTCAAAAAAAAGCATGCATTATAATATTTAGACATGTCAATGGCCAAATATATGGCCATTGGCATGGAAAAGTGTTTCATTTTCATAAAATTAAAAGTTTTTTTTTGGCTGATCTCGGCCGTTTAAGCATAGGGCAGCAGCTCGTAAATGGGATCATGCCGAAAATAAAAAAAATGTGAAAACTCAATTTTAAGGGAAAACTGCATTTTGCAATTATAGTCTATGGCATGCAGAACCAAAACAATACCAGGGAACAGTGGTTGTTAAGGGTAAAGGCACTGGAGTAGTGCAGTAACTATGGGCTTAAGCAGTGGGGTATGCAAATGAGGGGAAATTTACTGAATCACAAAAATCTTTTAAGTGCCAAACTGCACCTAACTGTGTAGGTACTCTAATATGATTGTGTAAGGAGGATGAGCACCAGACATGAAGAGGGGGTGTGTCATGCATGGTGTAAGCACATTGGAGCCCTATGGCCCCAAGATAAGCTTAGCTAAGCACAGCTAAGCAAGGGTGTGTGTCTGAGGATGTTTTGACTTATTCCATGAAATGAAGAGAGTGTTCATGTTCAGGGAGGGCCATTTATACTTGTTTACATTACCTTAATGAGTTTGCATGGCATGCACCGGGTCTAAAACAAACAAAAAAAATGGAAATAGCAGGACTGTTTACGTTTAGGCACCGGGTTTATGCGTCACGCCTCTGGGCTTAAAAGGGGAGGAAATGGGAAAGAAAAAATGTAAAACAAAAGGGAAATGGCAGAATAAAAGCAATCAAGTACAAATTGCATAGCTAGCAGACAGACTACATCATAGACAGCCAATCATACAGGCAGCATCTGCAGCACAACAGTATAAACTAGAGAAACACCTTACAGTCTGGTTTTCCCACAAACTCTGCACCGTTGGTGTACACATGCGGGGGAATTTTAACTGGAAAAATGTTAGGGGCTGCCATTGCTTTGATCCATCAGTATGTGCTAGAGGCTGAGGGCAGTGAGGAGGATAATGCTGACAACTGCCAAAGACCAAGGAGGAGGAGAAGCGTGTTCAGACCCAGGGTAACCTACCAGGCGCTACATGATCTGGAGATAGTAGAGTGCTACAGGGTGGACAGAGACATACTTCAGCAAATCACTGAGCTGTGCCGGCCTCAATTCAGACCTAAATCCAACCCAGTGGAAACCCATCCCAGTGGATACCAAGGTATGTGCAGCCTTAAGAATTGTAGTTACAGGTACTTTCCAAAGACCTACTGGGGACATCATTGGCATTTGCCAGTGGGGGCATCCCATATGGCCATCTGGTAGGGGATGCTGGCTATGCCCTGGAGCCGTGGATGATGACACCCATCAGACATGCACACACACCCACACAAGAATGCCATAATGAGGTACATGCAAAAACCAGGATCATTATAGAGCATGTGTTTGGAATGCTCAAGTTACAGTTCCACTGCCTTGACATAACTGGTGGAGCCTTGCAGTATTCTCCAGCCACATGTGCACATATGTTCATAGTATGTGCCATGCTACACAATATGATTCTGCGGAAACAGCTGCAGCAGGAGCAGCATAGGAAAGGGCCACACAGCCCACCACCATTGCCAAGGTCCCCACAGGCACAGAGGGACTCAGAGGAGGAGGGCCTTGAGCCTACCCCTATTGACAGATGGAGGCATGCCACGTATGCTCAGGCCTTGGCAAAGAGGCAAACCATAGCACACACACTGACACTGTAGGGACCCCAGGGACTGACACCTCTTTATGACTTGCACACACAGTAAAATGGATGACACACATGTCACATTACCTGTAACTTAACATGTATAGGCAGTGCGCTGTGTGCGTCCAACATAGGCGGTCATCAAGCACCTTCCTCACAACTGCTGCAGGCACAAGGTAAGGTAGTCTTCTTAACAATAAACAAATGGATTAGTATGTTTTGCTAGCATATCTATGGTAATGTTGCATGCATGCAAGGGAATGGGATGACCTACTGAGATAGCAGCAGACAACTGACAGCTACGTGGGACACCAGGAAATGTCTGGCCAAAACTGGCCTCCACACACTATGCAGTAGTAACCAAGGTGGCAAATTCCACTGCAGTATATGTGTGGGGACAACTAACTGGGAGATAATAGGTCACAGACATGGATGACAGTGTGGAGGTCCCATACCCCCCCTTCCACACAGACACACACACACACACACACACACACACACACACACACACACACACACACACACACACACACACACACACACACACAAACCACACACACACACAGAGCAAGTCAGCAGTAGAAAACCAGGGAGACATGTCTGGTAAAGGCACACAAATGGGGTCAATGTTGAATTACCCCTACAGACTCACACAGTGATAGCACAGCAGGACTTGCAGTTGCAGTAAAGGCTATGAAGGGTAAGAAATCTGAAACTCAAATGTATGACATTACAATCTGACCTGTGCTCATGTGTCAGCTAGAAAGCTGCGGATGGAGAGGACTTACACCTTTGGCTGTGTACTGCATGTGATAACAATCTCCCATATTCTCCACATGTCTAGCCTATGGGAAGATCGAAGCATTCTCACACAAAGAACAACATCCAGGTCTGGTGAATTTCTCAAGAAAAAATCTGACCTGTGCTCTTTACTGATATGCCTTTAGTCCCCAATAAAGGGCACAATAGTATAGTAAATGGAAACAAAATGTAAACCAAATATCATCACAGTCTGTGCAAATGTGTACAGTTGACTGGTGCCAACCCCCCCCCCATATACCGACAGAAATGCAGTAACATGTATGTTTGCAGGGAAATAACAGCATAGCACACACTGACAGGGCTACACAATACACATGAAAACATGTTGCCTGTCCACAATATACAGGGGTCAATGAGCTATGTGTATGTATGGTTAACTGTCAGGATCTGGCCAGTGCATTCTCCTGGCAGTCATCTTGTAGTGCTGTAGTTACAGTGCTGTCTTTGACAGGGCCATGTGCAGATAACTGCAGTGCCAACTATTATGCATGTCAGTGATATCAACTGCTCTGCCACTGACATATCTGGAAGTCACAGTGCTATGTGGAATATACTACATATATAATGGATATCTTGAAGGATGTGTAGCCGAGGTGCCAAGGCTGTTGCGAAAATAAGTGCATTTTGGTACTGTTGCCAGTGGCTATTCTTAATAATACTTTTTCTTATGTTTGCTTTTACATATAATGGACATGCCTGCACAGTAGACTGCATTCTGTACCCACACACATAACTCCCAACCTCTGACAGCAAGATGTCTGGACAAGGGCAAAAATAAAAGTGGAACAAAGGCACAATGATAGGCATGTGTTGTAAATATCACCCTTACATACTGAGAAATTTGGTAGGGTGAGGGGTTTGCAGTAGCAGGAATTGTCTGAAGGTTAAGTAGTCTGAAACAGTAATGTCTGTCATTATTTTGTAACATCACTCCTCAAGTATATGGAATTAACTTGCCATAAAAATGCAAGTTTATGTAGACAGGATGAAACCTCTAGCTAAACACCTGGACATCTTGCCAAAAAATGTACAGGTGAGAGGTATGGCCACACAAGGATATGACATCTCAGGTTAGAAAGGTACCACACAAGCAGGAGAACCCAAGCCAGTATATCACCAGGTTGCTGGACTGTTTACACAGCGCATCACTCAACTGGCTGTAGACACACCTCACAAATGCCCTTGTTGTGCAAGTATGTACATAGCTGTGCTCATAATATTGGTCTATGCATCATACAACTAGTATTCCTATGGTAAAGCACTGTGATGATCTGAGGATGTCTGGCACTAAGTAATGATGCAATACATTGCAGTGTCAGACTACAGATATGTCAGAAAATGACTGCTAAACAAACCCAGTACCCTGATGAAAGTCCTGTGCACTCCTGAGAGGTATGGCTGTAGCACACAAAACCCTGGACTGGAGTGCACCTATCTCTGGAATGGAGTCCCACTCTAACTATAGAAGGTCACACTGGGCATGCTCCTACAC
Organism: Protopterus annectens; assembly: GCF_019279795.1. Lineage (NCBI taxonomy): Eukaryota > Metazoa > Chordata > Ceratodontiformes > Protopteridae > Protopterus > Protopterus annectens. Next base: position 229,490,731 of record NC_056730.1, on the reverse strand, counting down.
TTATAGAATCACAGGACATGTTGGAACCCACACTGGAATATATGACTGTATTGCATATATATGTCTGTACATACAGACAGCTATCTACACCTTAAATGCCCCCCCACACACACACACATATACACACACATACACACACATCAGACAGGAGTACCCTCAGCTAGCTGTAGGTGGCCCATATATGATGCATCTGCATCTGTTGTGTGAGATACACACACACACATATATATGGGCAACAGATAACATACATCAAGCATACACACACATAGATGTGGGCAAGTGAGAGACAGACAGTGATAGAGAGAGAAACACAGGGGGACAGAGACAGAGTGAATCACACACACTGATACCCTGAATGGCATGCAGTGATGTCCTGCTGTGGACAGTGGCATACCAGTTGCAAACAGTTGCATGTGTCAGCATAAAAGGTGAGCCCCATTGTGTAATAGTACTGAGGTTGGGTTTATAATATCACATCACCTGCCTGTGTGTGTGTTTGTGTGTGTGTCCTTAGGTCTAAGTATTAGGACAATGTTCACACTCAGTACACTTCTCATTGCTCTACTGCAAAAATATCTGCTGCTGTCATTTACCTTAGAAGCACCATTGGGCACCTAACACCCCTATAAGCTCTGTAGCATATGTGATAACTGAGTAACATTATAGTACAAATAATTAGATTGGTAAGGGTTCTAATTTCAACACTGGCAAGTGTGTGTGTGTGTGTGTGTGTGTGTGTGTGTGTGTGTGTGTGTGTGTGTGTGTGTGTGTGTGTGTGTGTGTGTGTGTGAGACAGTTGTGTGTGCGAGAGTGAGGGAGTGTGTGTTTGTTTGTAGGTGAAATAGTTTTAGGCCATTCCCACCCCCAACACTTCACAGTGCCCCAGTTTATCAGTCCTGCTGATGTCATTCCCCTTTTCAGCACTTTTAGCCAGTTGTCAGCCAATTAAGCTCCATAGTGCATGCAATAACTATGTGATGCAATAGTACAAATCAGTAGATAGGCAGGGGTTCTACTCGAAGATCCAGCAAATGTGTGTTTGTGTGTAAGTTTGTATGAAGAAGGATTTTGATAAGTTTCCCCCCCCAGTGCCCCACTTTAAAAGTCATGCTGATGTCATTTCCCTTATCAGCACCTTTGGCAAGTTGTCCGCCCAATAACTTCCATAGCACGTGTTATAACTGTGTAATACTGTAGCATAAAATCACTAGATAGGCAGGGGTTCTACTCTCAAATCTGGCAAATGTGCGTGTGTGTGTATGTTTGTAAGACAAAGTATTTTGATAAGCTTCCCACCCAGTGCCCCACTTTATCAGTCCTGCTAATGTCATTCCCCTTTTCAGCACCTTTGGTCAGTTGTCAGCCCAGTAAGCTCTGTAGCACCTGCGATAACTGTGTGACACTATAGTACAAATCACTAGATAGGCAGGGTTTCTAAGGCAGGGGTTCTAATCTCAATACTGGAAAGTATGTGTGTGTGTGTGTGTGTGTGTGTGTGTGTGTGTGTGTGTGTGTGTGTGTGTGTGTGTGTGTGTGTATGTGTGTGCATGTGCGAATTGTATCATGTGTGGGTTGTGCCATTTTGAGTTGTGTACCACTCTGTACACTTCCCATCACCCTACTTTATGAGGCCTGCTGATGTCATTCACCTTAGAAGTACCTTGGGACAAGGTGAATTCATGTAAGCTCCATGGCACATCTGATAACTATGTAACACTACAGTACACATAACTAGATAGGTAGGGGTTCTAATCTCAATACTGGCAACTGTGTGTGTGTGTGTGTGTGTGTGTGTGTGTGTGTGTGTGTGTGTGTGTGTGTGTGTGTGTGTGTTGAGAATCATACCATGTGTGGGTTATACCATTTTGAGTTGTGTACCAACCTGTACAGTTCCCATCACCCTGCATTACAAGGTCTGCTAATGTCATTCATCTTAGAATTACCTCAGGACAAGGTGAATTCATATAAGCTCCATGGCTCATCTGATAATTGCGTAAAACTACAGTAGACATAACTAGATATGTAGGGGATCTAATCTCAATACTGGCAACTGCATGCATGTGTTTGTCTATGTGTGTTTGGGTGAGAATCATATCCTGTGTGGGTTATACTATTTTGATGCGTATAGCATCCACACCTGTTTACCAACTCCCGATGGCATTACTTTATTTAGTGTGTTAATGGCATCTGCCTCACATGCAGCATGTTAAACCATTGTACAGGACATTCCAGTCATCTGTACAGCTGTCTACTGAATATCTAGATGTTTGGAACCCATATGTGGTCTGTGTCCCCTAACAATGGCCATGTATGTGATATTCTTGCCAGATGGGTCACAGTTAGTGTACTGACACACATGCCAGCATCAGATATCATACCTGACTGAAACATCGTGCTGTTACAATGTCTGTTACCCTATCACTTGTCCAGGCTTTTAGGAGCAATAGATGACTCCAGTTGCTATTTATGGTGGGTTATCTCACCATCAATGAAGGTATTCACAACATTACATGTTGTAAAAGGTAGTGGGTAATGTCCCACACATATAATCTATGTGTAGCATGACATGTGTTTGTTGCACTATAGTGCATGAAAGTAGATATGTAGGTTTATAAAACTGTCCATTGCCAACTGTGTTTGCGTTACTGTATGCACATCCCCTGTGTCAGTCTTTACTGTGTTTATGCAAAGGATATACCATTTTGTCTCCCTGTTGCACCCTGTGAACTCAGGAATACATACCACAAACCTGTCATGCACAGTACCATGCATGCTGTCATCAACTGCATCAGGGTTAAGTGTGTGGGAAAGAAATGGCAGGGGAAACAGGTGCTGTGCTGAACACATGAATCTGTTGTGGTCAATCTAATGGTTAAACTGGTGAGGGACCTACTGACAGTACTCCAGTAACCTGTTCCATATGTATGAGCCTGTGGTACTGCACAACACTCTAGGGAAGTAAATATTGTGGGAAGATATATCCAGGGAATTGTTATGGCTAGGCTTGTATAGGCCCTAGGGCCAATAGTCTAGTACCGACCTATGAACCTATGAAGGCTACCTATCTGTTACAAGGGGTATGTACACCAGGTCACATTGTCTGATAACATTGTCCATCACACACTGTTGCATGCACACACACCTGATAAATGTGCTGTATGTATAAAACTGTACCTAAACTATGAAACGGTCAGTGTATTTCCACTCTGCCATACTCCACATTGGTAATGTCTGCAGGGCCAGAACCTGCAGACACAGAGACACCTGGAGCACAAACAGAATACAGCATGTCAGACTACATTCAGTCAGTGGTACTAACAGCAAAAATGCATCATGACTAATAAGGTGCATACACTTTTATGTGTACCCATATCAACTGCAAGCAGACAACACCTTACACAGTATTACATAGCTACACTGTACTATATTCACCCTGTGCATCAGACCCATATTAGCCTGCCTCTGCATCGATGATATGAATGACAGGGATGTGGCACAGGTATCATCATATTCACAGGATGTGGTGTGGGTTTGCCAGAGGCCTATCCTGGGCCATACGGTTGACATCCATGTGTGTGTGTTTGGAGGGGTATCCTATAGATGGACTGTGCACAGGTGCTATATGTCCCAGGAGGTGACCTGCCTGTGATACAGATGTGTGTGTATGTATGTATGCACACAGTCACGCCATGTTGCTGCCCTACACAGGAGTATGTTGGACAGCTGTGGACCGTACATGGCAGGGTATCCAATTCACCATCTCCAGCCATGGATACGTGAACTGGTCCTGCCCGGGGTTTCACTGGCACCACCAGGCCCAAGGCCAGATGCAGTACTGCTTCCTGATGGTGACTGCTGTCTGCTGGATCCGTTTCCCTGATAGGACCAGCCAGGACCACGTGCTCATGGCTTGCTCTGTTGTGATGTGGACAGCAACCCACTTTCAGTAGTGCTGATGTCACTGCCACTATTAGAGTGTGATGGCGCATGGCCCCATAGACTCTCAGCTGATGTTGGTGTTGACCTATGTCCATGTGACTGATGCCCATCTCCCACCATATGATCTAGCACAGACATGCCATGGTCGTGGTGTGCCAAGGTCTCACCTCACCATCAGTTCATGACATCAGCATTTTGGAGTGTGGCCTCAACAAGGTCATGTATGTCGCCATGTAACCCAGGAACAGCTGCATCCACCACCCCGAGTATTTGCCTGGTGTTGCATTCACTACGTGCCTGTGCATCCATGACAGCCCAAAACATGGGACTGGTGACACCTGCTGTGGCACTTGCAACAGTGGCTTGACAAGTAGCAGTCATCCTGTGAGCACCTCTGTCCATCCGCCTGTGTAGGATCTTGCCTGCACTCTGGCTATGGATAGTGTCTGCACTCAGACCTGCCATAGTCACCACACAAGCCTGTTCCATGCCACCATCTGCCAACTGTCCATCATCTGTGGTTGCTGGGGACGGAGCAGGTGTGGACATTGTGACTGTGTGTGGGGACATTGTGGATGACTGTAATATGCCATTTGATGGCACATATTCAGCCCCTAACAACACCACCTGTGCCTGAATATGACCATCATCATTGCCAGAGTCTACAGAGACAGTGACATCAGATACTGAGTGGGAGGGACCATGACCACCATGACCACCTGTGGGGGGAAAGACAACATATGTAAATGAATACCTGCTCTATACCATTTGCTGCTACACACACACACACACACACACATATACACACACATATGTACACACACACACACACACACACACACACACACACTGAGGTGGCAGACAGGCATTACACAGACCTCACAATAGCCAACTGGTGACAATGACAACACAGTCGGACCATTACATGCACACCTGGGACAGGCCCTCAGCATCATGCAGTGCAGCCCTTTCAACTTCTTTGCGATATGTAAGTAGTGTTAGTAGGTGATGGGCCTTAAAGTAGCACACACTGCACCCATATACACATAATTGCTTTTCACCTCTATAGCACAGTGGCAACTCCTTCAGGACATACCTTTCAATTGTGCAGAGTGTTGCTGAATGTCTACATGTGTGGCTCATACTTCTGGTCTGTTCATCATAAATCCTGTATTTGTCTGACACATTACTGGGATGATGAGGACTGGTGTCATTATTTAATGACATATTTTGAATATCACACTTCAAAACCTGCAGTACATGTAAGTTATAACAGAACTGGTTACACTAACAATCTCCTAAGCTTACAGTGGATCTTATAAGTGTAGACACCCCTGTTAACATGCCAGGTTTGTATGATATATAACATGAGACCACAGAAATCATGTGATAACATTTCCTACCTTTAATGTGACCTATAACCTGTGCAATCCAATTAAAGAACAAACACATTGGTTAGGACTAACATGTAGAAGTTGAAATATGTACAATAGTCTGGATGCATGACTGTGCACAACCTTAAACTAATACTTTGTTAAAGCTGCTTTTAATTTCACAACAGCAGTCAGTCCTCTTGGGAAGGCATGGCACATCTCGACTTAGCAATATTTGTACACTCTCCCTTGTAGAAGCCCTCCAACTCTTTCAAATTGCGAGGGCATCACTTCTGCACAGGCCTCTTCAGGGCATTCCACAGATTCTATATTGGATGCATGTGTGGACTGTGGCTGGGCCATTCCAAAACATTGATTGTCTTCTGGTGAAGACATTCTTTTATGGATTTTGGTATATGGTATGGATCAATGTTGTGTGGGAAGGTGTAAGTCCTCTCCATCTGCAGCTTTCTAGCTGACACATGATGATTTTGAGCCAAAAGGGACTGGTAATTTGAACTGTTCCTAATCCCCTCCACCTTGGCTACAGGCTCACATCCAGCTTATGAACAGCAACCCCAAAGCAGAACACTGCCATCACCATGCTTCACCATGGGGATGGTGTTATTTTGGTGATGCACAGTGTTGTTCTTCTGCCAAGCAAACCTTTTGGTACTGTGGCCAGAAAGTGCAACCTTGGTCTCATTACACCATAACACATTTGCGCACTTGGTATTTGGTGACCTGATATATTTTTTCTTGAGAAATTCACCAGACCTGGATGTTGTTCTTTGTGTGAGAAGGCTTCGATCTTCCCATAGGCTAGACATGTGGAGAATATGGGAGATTGTTATCACATGCAGTACACAGCCAGTACTGCCAGTGATTCCTGCAACTCCTGTAGTGTTGCTTTGGGTCACCTGGCAGCCTCCTTGACCTGTTTGAGTCTTGTCTTTCCAACACATTTAAAAGGATGTCCAATTCTTTGCAATGTCACTGTTGCCCCATATTTCCTCCACCATTTGATGACTGTCTTCCATATTATATGCAATGCTGTGGAAATGTGTGTGTATCTTTGTCTTGGCTGACACCTTTCACAAATGAGACCCCTTTGCTGCTTCGTAATCTGCATGTGAACTATGGCTGTTTCTGTAGCAGGCAACTGAGTAAATGTAGGATAATCCTGGTAGGACAGCTGACTGTTATTTGCTGTTAATCAAAGAGTCTCTGTAATTGATGGCGGGTGTGTACCCAAGAAGACATAATGCTGTAATAATATTGAAAGCTGCTTCAACACAGAATTAGCTTCAGCCTGTGCACATGTATCCATCTAGGTTCTTGTAAGTTTTGTATGTGTCATAATTGTTCCCCTAACAGATTTGTTTGCTTTACAATTGAATTGTACAGGTTATACATCACATGAAAAGTTGGAAGGGTTCATAAATGTGTTATTGTGCTCTCATTTTTGTATTCCACAAGTACCTGGCATTCTAGCAGGTGTGTGTACACAATTTATATGCACTGTATAACACTAATTTATAAAATATGTCCCTAGGTTTGGGCCTTCACCCCCCCCATTTTGTCAGTCTTTGTACAGGTTTCTTGCAATGACAGGTTGTGAGGTATGCTACAGATACATGTCATCTCCTGCAAATAGGCCCTTGTGATGAGCACTTTGATGCAGTGCAGTTAACCCCACCACAAGTGAACATGCAGATAATGCAAAATAGCTGAGAGTAACGGTTGTGTGCATGGTCACATGCATGACCATAACATGCCTGGGGTACTGGTGAACCACAACAGGAAAATCCCATACTCACTGGCTTCAGGGTGCTGTCCCACATGCAGACCAGAGAGACCTATGTAGTTGTAGGGGAGAGGTATTGTCAGCAGACTCACATTTGGCATTGGTATAAGATGAATGCTACGTGTCTGCACAGGTATAGTACAAGCTATGATAATGCACAATTTGCTGTCCTCACCATATATGTGTACTTGTGTGCATTACTAAACCCGACCCACAAATGCAGTTAGAACTGACATATGCATCTAGATACTCAATTGAAGACAGTATGACTGATAGATGATTAAATATTTTGTGCAGTGCGGCCTTACCTGGACACTCCTCGCCTGTTGCCTGGATGCCAACCTCCTCCAAGACTGGTGTTTCATATGTTGGCTGTTGTGTGGGGACTGCCCCAAGGTTGGGAAGGAGATCCTCTGTTGCCATAAGTGGGACCTGTGTGGCTGGACCCCCATCTGTAGCAGTACAGTCCCTGGCCATGGCAGCAGCCCTTTGCCGGGCACAAAGTATCAGTTCAGTTGCCCGATGCCTGACCTGATTGTATGTGCAGCCATGGTGGCCCACAGTGATCACTTTGTGGACAAGGTCATCCCACAGGGAAGTCCACTTCTGCAGATTTTGGCAGCTCCAGCCGAACAGCACCACATCATGTTGCATTATTGCTTCCGTAATAGCTGCAGTATCCTCTGCAGTGTATGCCGGCTGATGCTGCATGGCTCCTGGAAGATATAAACAGGGAAACACATTACAGGACCTCAGACATTACCCAGAGTTATTTATAGACCTATTTACAGAGCCAGCACATCAATATTGCCTATCATTAGCCACCACTTACAACCACATCATACCCCTGTCATCTATCAGCACAATATGAACCTGCATTGCACTCCTGGTCCTGATGTGTCATGTTCCCCCCAATGAGGGCCAGTACATTGAATAAACCACCATTCATCGTACATGTTTGTGTAAGGGGATGACAGTGGCCATCTCCCTTGCAGATGGGATGTCAATGGTGCTCAGGCTTTGCTTGCATACAGTGTGTAATGTACCTGGAAGCATATGCCTGAGTTCATGTGCAATGCAGACAGGAATGTTCTCATGTTCCATGGAGACTTGCTTTTGTTGACTTTGATTAGGTCATATGCACTTGCTCCATGATGATGAGGGGAGGGTTGCAGGTGCTGTGCATATCCACTTACACTGGTGGTGAGCCAGGGCAGTGATCTTTACCCTAAACCTGTTTGCAGCAGGTTGGCTATAGCTATGGTGTGTGTGTATGTGGTGTGATTATCACCATTACAGGGTGGGTTGGTTGTTGCCTCTGAGATTGCAGACATATGTGAAGACGGCCTTGTGGTTGCCCTTGGTGGATGTGTCCAATTTGTAGTCATAGTTAGCCTTACAGTAATCAACCTGTAATCTTATATGCTCATTCAGATGAAGGTTGACTTGCTGCCAAGTTGGTGCCTGCTCCTACTTTTGCCTGTACAGCCAATATAGCGACCAATTATGTGGTTTGTGTATTGCTGCTGTCCAGCAAAGGGGATTACTCTACTTTGGTGGAGACAGGTTTTACAGGTAAGGTATTGCTGAGTCCATACAGCTATGTCAGTGGTCATATAGCTGTTTGTAGTAGGCATGGACACAAGGTCATAACACAGTTGGACATGTCTACAATTTCAACCTGATAATCATGGTTATTCTAGTACCCATGTCTGTGTCAGGGCAATGCAACAACCAGTAGCTGAAGAAATCTAACTGTGTTGGATGCACAGAAACTGAGATTACACACATGTACATGTACAGCTTATTTACCTGACATTTTGCATCCCATGTCTGTTGTTATGAGGGAGCCAGGTACACCTACTCATACATACATGTGCACAGATAATACCTAATATACATGTCTGTTCTATGTCAGTATGGCACACTGTATTTACACTCTTGCTGCTCAGTCATTCCTGTCAACCTGTTAGAGCGGACATCTGGAGGACACCGCACATACATTGGGGGATGATGGGCCAAAACTATTGATACTTTCTTAATATTGCTGTAACACACTTAAGCCATTTGATAGCACAGTAGCCTTCACATTCACAGACATACCCTGGAGGATGTCTGATGCTTATATGGCAGGGAGAGAGGAGAAAGGCTAGGAGTGTGGTAGTGAGAGAAGGAAGTTTTCATGTTGGCAGTATGAGTGGTATGGGGACAGAGCTAGCTGATATGATGGACAGAAGGAAGGTTGATATATTGTGTGTGCAAGGGACCAGATAGAAGGGGGGTAAGGCTAGGTGTATTGGAGTTGGGTCCAAATAGTTCTATCATGGTGCGGATGGCAGGAGAAATGGTGTAGGGGTTATCCTGAAGGAACAGTATGCCAAGAGTGTTTTTGGAGAGGAAAAGAATGTCGGATAGAATGATGTTCATGAAGCTGGAAATTGATGGTGTAATGATGATTGTTGTTAGTGCATATGCTTCACTAGTTGCATGTGTGATGGATGAGACAGAACACCTTGGAGTGAGTTGGATGAAGTGGTGATGACTGTACACAATGGTGAGACAGTGGTGCTTGGAGCAGATTACAATGGGCATGTTGGTGAAGAGAACAGAGGAGATGCAGAAGTGATGGGTAGGTATGGTGTTAAGAAAAGGAATGCAGAAGGTGAAATGGTGGTGGGGTTTGCATAAAGGATGGACATAGCTGTGATGAATATGTATTTTACCAAGACAGAGGAGCATAAGGTGACATACAAGAGTGGAGGAAGATGCGCATGGGTGGATTATCTCCATGCAGGAGGGCCAGTTTGAAGGAGATTGGAAACTGTAAAGTGGTGATGGGGAAAGTCTTGTTAGGCAGCATGGAATGTTGATCTGTGGGATGACGTTGGTGATCAAGAGGATGAGGAGTGTGATGGCAGCACCAAGGATCAAATGGTGGAAACTGAAAAAAGGTGATTGTGAGGTTGAGTTCAGAGAAAAGTTAAGACAGGCAGTGGGTGGCAGTGAAGAGTTACTGAATATCTGGGTAACTACAGCAGAGCTAGTAAGGGAGAAAACTAGAAAGGTGCTTGGTGTGACATCTGGACAGAGGAAGGAGGACAAGGAGACCTGGTCATGGACTGAGGAAGTACAGGGGAATATACAGAGAAAGAAGTTGGTGAAGAAATGGGATTGTCAGAGAGATGAAGAGAGTAGACAGGAGTATGAGGAGATGGGGTGCATGGCAAAGAGAAAGGTGCGAAGGCTAAGGATGAGGTGTATGAAGGGTTTTATGAATGTTTGGACACTAAGGATAGAGAATAGGACCTGTACCATTTGGCTAGACAGAGGGACCGAGCTTGAAAGGATGTGCAGCAGATAAGGGTGATAAAGGATAATGAGGGAAACATACAAGCGAGGAGAGTGTGTTGAGCAGATGGAAAAAATACCTTGAGGGGCTGTTGGATGAAGAGAATGAGAGAGAGAGAGAGAAGGTTGGATGATGGGGGTATGGTGAATCAGGAAGTGCAATGGATTAGCAAAGAAGATGTACAGATAGCTGAAGAGGATTAAGAATGGAAAGGCTGCTGGTCCAGATGACATATCTGTGGAAGCATGGAGGTGTTTAGTAGAAATGGGAGTGGTCTTTTTAACCAGATTGTTTAATGTAATCTTGGAACTGAGAGGATGCGTGAGGAGTGGAGAAAATGTGTTTGGGTACTGATTATAAGAATACGGGTGATGTGCAGAGCTGTAGTAACTACAGAGGGATAACACTGATCAGTCACAGCATAAAGGTATGTAAAAGAGTAGTCAAGTTATGTTAAGAAGGGAGGTGAGGATTAGCAATCACCAGTATGGTTTCATGCCAGGAAAAAGCAGTACAGATGTGATGTTTGCTCTGAGGGTGTTGATGGAGAAGTACAGAGAAGGTTGGAAGGGGTTGTGTTGTGTCTTTGTGGACTTAGAGAAAGCATATGACAGGGTGCCTAGAGAGGAGTTGGGGTATTGTATGAGGAAGTTCAGGAGTGGTGGAGAAATCTGGAAAAGTGCTACAGGATATGTACAAGGGTAGTGTGACAAAGGTGAGTTCTGTGATGGGAGTGACATGTGCGTTTAAGGTGGAGCCCTTTCTAATTTGCAGTGGTGATGGACAGGCTAACAGACAAGATCAGACAGGAGTCCCCGTTGACTGTGATGTTTGCAGATGACATTGTGATCTGTAGTGAGAGTAGGGAACAGGTTGAGGAGACCCTGGAGAGGTGGAGATATGCTCTAGAGAGGGGAGGAATGATGGTCAGCAGGACTAAGACAGAATATATGGGTGTGAATGGAAGGGAGGATAGAGGAATGATGAGGATGCAGGGAGTAAAGTTTGCAAAGGTGGATGAGTTTAAATACTTGGGCTCAGCAGTTCAGAGTAATGATGAGTGTGAGGGAGAAGTGAAGAAGAGAGTTCAGGCAGGATGGGGAGGATGGAGAAGAGTATCAGGAGTGAATTGTGTCAGACGAGTACCATTAAAGGTGAGAGGGAAAGTCTACAAGAGGGTAGTGAGACTACTTGTTATATGGGTTGGAGACAGAGGCATTGACAAAAAGGCACGGGTCAGAGCTGGGTGTGGCATAGTTACAGATGTTAGGATTTGCACCGAGTGTGACAAGGGTGGACAGGATTAGGAATATGTATATTAGTGGGTCAGCCCAGGTTGGACGGTTTGGAGACAAAGCCAGAGAATAGGATTGTGTTGGTTTGGACATGTGCTGAGGAGGGATGCTGAGCATATTGTGAAAATGATGGTAAGGATGAAGCTGCCAGGTAAGAGGAAAAGAGGAAGGCCTGTGATAAGATGTATGGATGTGCTGATAGAGGACATGCAGATGGTTGGTGTGACAGAGCAAGATGCAGAGGACAGGAAGAAATGGAAACAGATGATCTGCTGTGGTGACCCCTAACGGGAACAGCCAAAAGAAAGTAAAGGAGATGTTGTAATGTCAGTCTTCACAGGTTGCCAATGATTTGACAGACATAACACAACTATTTGAGTAAATGACTACAAATATGAAGCAGGCATATGGTCAGTGTGCATAACAGTAGACAGTTGAATGGTATGAGCTCAGAATATCACCTGTAGTTCAACACACACATCTGCAACAGTAGTTTACAAGGCAAATACCCTCTATAGGTTTCTCTCATTTCTGAGACAAACATGTATATTACAGTTGCATTCACAATTAACATATGGATATCTACGACATCCCAGTAGCTGGCCTAGCTGTGCCACAGTTAGTATTGTTCAACATACACTCCAGTAGTAGTCATATGTGAGCCATCCTTTTCTGGAGTGACTCAGGAGCCTGAGCTGTGATCCATGTCACTGCAGACAGACCCAGATGCTATGGCCATAGGTTCTGATCAGCATTATATCAGTACAGCAAGTCTTTTGAGACATATTTGTTGAACTTCCTATTTCTCATTATTACATACCCCCTACTGCATTCCAGCACATGCTTACTTGTTTGACATACCTTTTTTCCAAGTATGGTTGGTTGGATTCCAGAATGTGTAGTTTTTTGTGTTTCTCTGTCTGTCTCCCTCTTTCTCCAAGATGTAGGGTATACATCTATTTTGCATAGGTAGCAGCTTGCTTTTTGTAGGTAATGTTCATGAGCAGCTTATGGCCTGTGCACCAATTGGTGTCCCTGCTTGCTAATTCTATGCAGAACAGCTGTGGTGTTATTCCTCTAGCAAATGACATGCCAACACACTCCTATAACTGAGTACTTCATGTGGGCGTTGCCCCTTTTCCTTGCCTGTGAGGAGGACTTCATGGAGGTGTGTGAATAACAGCATCACAGAAGGTAGTTGAAAATACCTCTTACAATGAAAACTGTGGAGACAGCCCAACAAACTGGCAGAGAATGTTCCAGACATAGGGACAGAATGTAACTATTCCTGTTATAAGTTGCATTAATGCTAGTTTAACAGGGTTTGTGTGGACATGGCTTTTCTGTGTGATTTTAAGTCTGCCACTGTTATGTAGTTGACATAACTCTCAACTGTAAGGCTATCTGCAGAATGGCCAGATTTCGGACTCTTATGTTTGTTGTGTTCTTCAGATATATTTTGTCTTTGGGGAATCAGTAGCATACTGTGGGGATTGCAGTCAGTAAATGGCATCATCCATGTGTGTTTCTGACTTCATATCCCTCAGAAAATATATGTTACAACAAACCCTGTTACACCAGCAACTATCTCAGTTTCTAACAGCAATAATTCACATATGCCCCTGTTTTGGGGCATCTGTCCCCCATGTATGTCAGGCTTTGTCCAGATGTCATGCAGTAAGAGGCTGATAGCTAGACTATATCATTATTTAGTGCCTTCATTCCTGATACCATTCCAGTGATGTATCAGAATGCCAGACATGTTATGTGTAAGAGCCCTTATATATGAGGACAAACCCTGGACATTCTGTGGGACTCTGAATATTTGAGAGGTTTGTGTATTTCTGGCAATTGTTGACAGACTGTCATGATTGTGTAGCAGTGTGGTGTGTCAATATTATTTGAACTGTGTATGGGGGGAAGATGTATGTGTAATGGCTCCTTTTCTATCTGACTGTGCATGCTGCTCCAGTTTCTGGTGGTCTATTGGCTGTATATGTCTGTAGAAGCAGACTGAGTCATGTCTCGTACCAACCCAGGATTCCTACTACATTGTGAATTGGTCCAGTATATGTAGGGGTAGTGTGTGAGAGGCAAACATGATATTTTTGTTTACATAGTCATTATACTCCAGTGTTCATTTGGCTTACCAGTATGTCACTGTGACTGTGGTGAAATCGGTTGTGGATATGCACTTTCACACTGGTGTCTGTTTTTCGGAGCTGTTACATCCCTGCAGTGCCTGCTATATTTGCAAATACATGTGTAATTCCCCATAGCAGATTTAGGTTAGTGTTGTGTCAGAATGACTGTAGTTTTGATGGGACTTGGTGACATGCTTACCAGCTGAGCATAACTTCCCTAATGTGATGTTATGTCCAGATATTTGTAGGATGTGCTGTTGCCTGGCCCACATAAGTGTTGTGTATTTCTGACACATCAGTGGGATGATGTAAGGATTTAAGTCACTAACTAGTGAAAAGTAACTGAGTGTTGGACTTGTCCTATTTCAGTCAATATATGTTAGGACAGACAGGAGGGTGTTACTGCAGCAGCTGTGTCAGCTTATCTACTACAGTATTTTGGATATGTCCCTATTTTCATGTCTCTCTCCCCCCAGTTTGTCAGGCTGGGTCCAGAGTCTTTGCACTATGGGGTTCTGAGTTTACCTCTCGACTGGCCGGGTTACTTCTGGATGTCGGGATTTACTGCTCATATTTCTGGTCTGTTCACAGATTCATTATTTTTATTTTTCTGGTAAATCACTATGATGATCTATGTATTTCTGTCAGTAAATGATAACATACATTTCAGTCTCAGAACTCACATCCTTCAGAACATGTATGATGAAACAATGCCACTCTGACAACATTTTACATTTATAATAGCAATATTTCAAATATTTCCCTACTTTTGGCCAATTGCCCCCCCCCCCCCAATTTGGACAGCCTTTGGCCAGATTTCTTGCACTATGAGGTTGAGAGGTATGGTCCTGAGGTATGATTCCACTAAATGTTTTATATATATATATATATATATATATATATATATATATATATATATATATATATATATATATATATATATATATATATATATATATATATATATATATATATATATATATATATATATATATATAGTTTATATTTATATCTCTATTTATATTATGTATATATTTTTCCATATATATGCATCTCCATACATATACATGTGTTTATGTTTATATACAAACCTGACTAATTCTACAGACTGTTTTCCCTACTGTTGAATGACTCTACTGCATGATATGTTTGAAAATGCATCAATTCCTATACCTCAAATGGTGTAGTGGTATATTGCTTTGACTATGGTGTACAGGGCCCTGGTTCGACACTTGGTAGGGTTGATGATTTTGTTGCTAAGCAGAACAGTGTCTGATGGAAACAGAGTGATTAAAGCAGTTTTACGCAGTTGTAAGCAGGTGTGCACTGGTTTGTGCGGTTTATGAATAATGCTAAGCAATGCCAACACATGGTTAACTGTACAGATGCTTAATCTGTATTGGCTTCACTTAGCATCATGCAAACACTCTTACTCCCGCTTACAACTGCTTACTCATGCTTACACCCACGCTAATTTCTTCAAAAGAAAAGAAAAAGGGGAGATAGGAAAGTGGCGATAAAGGGGCATGCAGAGGGAAGAACAATATGAAAGATAGCTAGGGATGTTCAGGATAGGTGTAGAGAAGGTCCATAGCTGTCCATTTCTTATACATCAACAGCTGTGCATTTGTACAGAATTTGGAGGTGAATTTGGACACTCAAACCCCAGAGAGAGGTGTGAGGACAACAGAAATGTTTTGTTAAGCCAATTGGACCGGATTACATGTGTCCAGTGGACATATGTGCAGAATGGACAGTTATGTATGGGGCGATATTTTTTTGGGGGGACAGATGCTCTTTTCTTTTTTTTTTAAGGTGAGAGTGGGATGTTGGAGAAGGATTGTAGGTATGTCTGGGGAGGTATATGACAAGACAGCAGACAGGGGAGGTATATGACACATGAGGGGAAACAAATTCGAAACAATTGCATAGCAAATGGAGTACATGCATAAATGGAACAACCCTATGCATCGTAACAGCATGCCAATTACATTGACAGCAACAGGCAACCAACAATGGTATTTGCAACATGCAAGCAATCAGACATATTAACAATAATATAACACAAATCCAAACATTAGGGTGGAGCCCAACATACCTGTAGTATATGTGTAATAATTATTCATGGAGATGGGGGGACAGAAAATCCATTATCAACTGTTTATGCTTCTATTTTCCACAACAGTACTGCTCAATACTCTGTGAGTCTGCCCTCACTTTACATCTACCTACAGCCATAGCTTCTGTAGTACAAACATACCTATTACACTGTCAGCCTGGAATGGCAAACTGTGACAACTCTGGGTACATAATTAGAGGGGACTCGTTCATGTCAGGGTTCCATATCTGGCACAGGAGGTGGTACCCTGAACTGCTGTTATGTGAGTGAGCTGCTGGCATACATCATCTGGTTTCCTATCTGTATCCAGGATTATTTGCAGCAGTGACCACTAGCCATGACAGCATGACACTTGAGAGACATGTATTGGAAACACACCTCTCAACCTCTTGGAGCATGACATCTGGAGAAAGCCATACACAGGAGTGGGACAAAGGGCTATAAATATGGACATTTTTGGTTATTATTCTTACAAACTTAGAAAGCTGATAAAATAACATGTTTTGCATTTGCATGGCTTTTCTGATGGATATGACATCTGACACTTGTATGTCTATCATTATTTTCTAACTTCAGTCTATAATGATTTACCACTGATTTGCCATGACAAAACTACTTTATGTAAAACAGACCACAAATCTGGGACAAATATTTGGACATTGAGTGAATATCTGTACAGGTAAGAGGTATGATTTGGGAAGAGTACATATTGTATGTACCTACCCTTCTGTCATTTGCAGGTATCTGGTGGGAAAATTAAACAGTTGTACACATTTTATTAGTATACCTTTCATACAGCTACTGGCAACATTTACTTACCTGTAAAGCCTATGGGGAAAATATCTGTTAACACTATCTGACTGTTTTTACATTTATTTCTGATTCGTTGTCTGTAAATATGCACACATCTTAGTATCACTCCCTGGATTTGAACCGTGTTTGGTTGTGCAAAATTAATAACTAAGCTATTTCTCATCACACTGAGCTACTGTGGAACTGCTGTTTTTTGTTTCAATGGTTTCTGCTTAATAGTCTCTTGGTTAGACAGTCTGAACTTGTACTTTTGTGGTGCATGCATGACAGATAGTTATTGTACTGTGCATTACTCCTTTGGATTACTGCAACCTGGAAAGCAAAGGTTAACACAAGATACTTGACATATTACTATTCAGGGTTCAGAGCTTAGTGCAGTATATATTCCACATTTAATTTATATCTCGTTGTACAGCTATACCATCTATGGTTTCTCTTGACAGCTTGGTTCACAGATGCACCTCAGTTAATGCATGCTGTCACAGCCCGTATTTGCTGTGAAGAACCTGTATACACTATATATATGTCTACAACAACATACCAGAATAAACACAACAGTTTTTAAGGGACTTTATTGTAGTTTAATATTCATCATTCATATTTTTTTATTTATTCAGTTCACACAGTAACAGTATATCTACTGTCAGTATGCAATGTACTTCTTCTTAGGTATTTTAGCAAAATACTGCAAAATAGATTTGTACTCACCAGACTGTTGGTGCAGCCTCAGCAGTCTGTCACTGTGAACTTCTATGTTCATAGTCCTCTCTGCTGCAGCTATAGGGGAGGAAAGCACACATTATGCATATCTGTCTATCACATTCTCAGGCTAGTATTTGCTACAAACTACTTGATAATGATACTTACACACACTACTGGAGCATTCTGTGCCCATCCATCTTGGACTCACTGGTCCAATAGTGCCCCCTTCCTAGCTTTAGGTCAGCATAGTGGTGCTGTACCTGCTCACAAGTCTGGCGGATGCCAGTAGAACTTGTGGGATCACATGCGAGACAGTCCCAGGCCTCTGCTTTGTATTGGGAGCTCTGGTACTGGCCCTGCAGCAGTCTCTCCTCATGGTTTTTAACTAGGAGTCCAACCATGACCCTGGACTCCCAAATGCTCCAATGTTGCTGCCAAAACTGTACTCCCTCTCCTACACCAGCCATTGTATTTACACAGATAGACTAAAACTGATTATGTCTGTATTCCCACCTGCGCCTTTTAAATAGTGCAATATTCATGCCCTTTGCTGTCATTGGACCATTTTGAAAAGGTTAACCTCTGCTAAGCAGTGCGCAAATCCAATAAGCCGGTTTTAACATTGCTTAAAGGTAAAGTTGTTGAGCACTGTTTAACAGTGTGTAAATCCACTTAGCTGAGCTACCTGCTGCTTAGCATTCACATCTTAGCTGACTTCATTTATTAAGTGTATATGGTATAGTTTACATGACATCCCTGTATGTTCTTTCCTTACATTGGCAAGGGGTGTTCATAGGTTCATAGGTAGATACTAGGCTATGGCCGTAGGGCCTATAGAAGCCTAGCCAAAAAGGTACCCTGGCTTTCGCCACCCAAGAAAATTATTTTCCTGTGCCCATGACAAGCAGAGCCCCAGAGGTGATCCCTGGGGTGAATTCCCTATTTCCCATCCAATCATCAAGATTTTTCTTGAAGTATGCTAATGAGGAGCTTTGATTGATATAGATAGATAGTTTGCTCCAGAGTGTGTGAAGTCTCTGGGACAGGAATCAATCCCACCAGCATGTTCTGTTTATTGTGGTGACAAGGTTTTGGTCATGAGAGCATGTAGCTCAAAGGGATTGGGATTTCTTTAAGTGGAGAATGTCCAACAGCTCCTGGTTTGACATAGCTTTGTATGTTAGGCAGAAATTTCCTCGGAGTAGGCGATATGCGATGGAGTAAAGCTTGAGTTTTTTTGAGACAGTCTGCATAGCGTATCTGTTTGAGGCTGGTAATCCTCTTTGTGAGGTATTGCTGCAGCCTTTCCAGTTGTTGTATATGTCTTGTGAGGTACATACCAAAAGGGGCATTGTACGCTATAATGGGTCTAATGAGTGATGAGCAGAGGGAACCAATGACCTTTTTTTTCCTGGATGAGAAACCTTTTGTGATGAGGTGTGTCACATAGAAGGATTTCCTGACTACAGTGGTGATGTGATTATCAAAGGAGGGACTACTGTCGACCTGTGTCCCAAGGTCTCTTATCACACGTTTGGTCTTAAGTAGACTACCACTTATGTGGTAGCTCATGGGTACAGAGTTTTTACCAATGGGGATGACAATGCCCTTTTTGGCATTGAGCTTGAGGCCATGGCTTTGACATTAGGCATCCGTCTCAGTGAGGCCCTTTTGTAGGATGTCCACATTGTTAAGAGTTTCGATTATGGCTCCTAGTTTGCAGTCATCTGCGAACTTCATTAGTCAAAGACCTTCTGTGTTAGCCTGTACTTCAGAAAAGTAGATACCAAACAGGAGAGGACCCAGGACTGAACCCTGTGGTACTTTACTTATCACTGGTCTGAAGTCAGATTTGGAGTCGGCTACTTTCACAGTGTGGATTCTGTCAGTGAGCCAGTTGGCAACCCATCTTGTGACATAGGGATTTATACATAGTTTAGTGAGTTTATCTATAATTCCAGAGTGGGGGATGGTGTCAAAAACCTTGGCGAGATCTAGATAGGCTGTGTGAACCACCTTACCCTCATCTACGGCTTTGGTGACTGCTTCAAAGAAGTCTATCAGGTTTAGAAGACATGATCTGCCTTTTAAAAATCTGAACTGGGTGGGGTCAAGAGTTTGGAGATTACCATTGTCTTTGTTTATAAGTTCCATGATAATACATTCCATGGTCTTGCAGACCAGACTCATTAGGCAAATGGGGTGGTAGCTCCCAAGGACCATGGTGGTTTCCCCTTTGTGGAGTGGGATAACCATTGCTGTGCACCATTCAGTGGGCACAAAGCCTGAGGTGAGGCTATTATTGAACATGGTGCTTAGGTGGGGTGCCAGTTAATTCTAGAGTTCATTTAGAACGCAGCCTGGGATGTTGTCAGGTCCCATGGATGCTGTGTTCCTGACTTTGGAGAGTGTGTTTTTTACTTTTGCAGCCATGATTACAGGAAGTTTATATTCTGCCAGTATAGCGATGGGTCCTTTAGGGAGAGAGGGGGAAAATTAGCACTGAACCTATCTGCCAGGATGTTGGCAATATCAGTTGGTTCTGTATATTTAGTGTCATTGTGCTGTAACTCAGAGAAGATCTGAGTGTTGCCATTGAGATTCTTGACATAGCTATAGAATGCTTTGTGGTTGTCTTTAGAATCTGTGGCAACTTTGGTTTTGTAACTAGTTTTGGAGGATTTGATGAGGGATCTCAGTTTCTTACTGAGGCTGACCAGGGAGTTCCTCCAATCATGGGATTTTACTCTTTTTTGAAACAGTTTCTTTCTTCTGTTGTAGAGTTTGTTTATGGCAGGGGACCACCAGATTGGCTTCATTTTCTGGAGAAAAGCATCTTGGTTCTGTTAGGGATAGCACAATCCATGCACTCGTCTAAGTGCTTATAAAGTGCATTTGTGTATGATTCGGCAGTCGTACCTCTATTGTCCATCTGCATGGGAGTCATGAAGTTTGCCACTTCTGTCTTAAGAAGCGTGAAGTTCACTTTGGAGAAATTTTTTACGGTGGTTTCCCTAATGGGGGGTGGAGGCGGGATGTGAATGTCTAGGTTGATTAACTTTTGGTCGGATCTGACCAACAAGGATTTGACCTCTGGTGTGGAACACTGGTTGCCCATGTTGGTAATGAGCAGGTCTATGATATTGCTGCCCCTAGTGGGGTTGTGGATAAGTTGATTCTAGGCATTGGAATTTTTGAATTCCAGAAAACATTGAGCAAAAGAGTTGGTACATGAGTAGTTTTCCCAGTTAATGGTGGGGTAGTTGAAATCACCCATTATGAGGGTGTTGGGTTGTGCCTTAATATTTTCCAGTGTATCAAGAAATGAGGAGTGGGAATCCTAAAGTATGGTGGAGGATCTGTAGCAAGTTACAATTTGGATTGTGGTTTTGCCCAGAGTTAGTTGTACTTTGATAATCTTGGATGCATTATGCTGAGCAACTAGCCTGGAAGTGTGGATATCCTTAATGAATATGATCACCCCTCTGCCTTTAGTGTTTTGGTCCAGGTTAGGTGGCCGAAAGGTGTGGCATGAATTATAACCTGGTAATGCATGGTGCTCTCTGGAGCCTTGAACCAGGTCTCTGTCACTTCATAGATGTCGATGTTTTCCATTTTAAGGAGTGCTCGAGTGAATGCATTTTGAGGTTTAGACTTCTAGCACTGAATAGCATTACTCTCAGATTTTGCTTGCTTGTACCTGTTACGGTGGTGAATTTGTCATTTAAACCTTGCCTAAAAAAGGCACTATAGGGGTGGCAGAAGCCTTAGCCAGTATCTGGAATCACAAGGGCGACAGGTGCAGGCCATCTCTGGCAAAGCATTGTGGTCTGTAGATCATGTCATCCCAGGCAGACAGATACTGGATCCCCTTAGAATGACACCAGAAGCTTAGCCAATTGTTGAAGTCAGTCATTTTGTCCTTGTACTGTGGTATCATTCTGCATGATGGCAAGATGCTACTCAGGTCTAGCGTCATACCTGCCTGGGCTACAATATCGGAGAGCTCCTCCATGTCTCTTTTCACGTAGTCCAGGGAGGTATGTCTCAGGTCATTCACACCAACATGGACAATGACAGAGTCATATTTGTACTTGTTGTGGAGTGACCTGAGTGTGTGCATTATGTGGTGGATCCTGGCACCTGACAGGCAGCTGACAGCAACTTTCTCCTTGTTTAGCCTGGTGAGTGGAACATCAGTGTGTCTGACTTTAGAGTCACCTATGACTAGAGTGTTGGGTACGTTGTTATGCCTTATGGGCTGTGGTTGAATGGCACACTGAGTTTGTGGGCTGTGTGTCACTTGGGTTGTGTTGGGGGGTGGAGGTTGCTTGCATTTCTGCTTTGGACGTCTCTGTTGCTTGAGCAGATTTTTATTGAGAGCCTCCACAAATGTGGGTGTGTGTTTTGTGTTTTTATGTGTCTGTTTTGGTGGTGTAGGTTTTGAGGGACTATGTGATAAGTGTGGTGTGGTGCGAGTGTTTACCTTCTCTTCTTGACTGTCTAGACCAGTCTTGAGTGAAGGGAGCTTTGCTTCCAGTTTGGCTATATAAATGCATCTCTCACAGGTTGTAGTGTTGGGTGTTAGGAGAAGAGGGTTGTCTGTGTACATGAGGCAATTGCTGCATTGCATTGCCCCAAGATGCCCAGATTCATCAGGTAGACAGGAGAAAACACCAGGAGCTGACCCTTAGACATGCCTGGATAGGTGCTCGTTTATTAAGTACTAAAAACTGTTTTCCTCTAGAGAAGTGAGGAAAGTTAAGTGCTGTAGTAATTTGTAGCTTATTTAGTGCTTACAACGAGTTCTGAACAAGTGCTGAACTCAAAGAAACAGATTTGAGTCCTAAAACTAAGAAAACTGGCTAGTTTTAAGGAAAAATTAAAAAAAGCAGACTTTATGGCCGGGAATAGTTTAACCATAGCTAAGTGGCGATGCATAAAGTGCATTTTTTATATAACAGTAATAAATGAGCAAACTGATTTAAACAAATTAACCAATTAACAAATAAAAAGCTAAAAACTGAGCCCCATTCCAGCAGTCTTCAGTCAGACAAGTTCTAACTGCACATTCCTGCCACTAGGGTGCAGGGGAATCTTCTCCAAAAAAAGATGGTCTGGATTAGTGCTCAAGTTATACAACCAAAGCTAGATTCAGCAGGTCTAAATTTAGTCTATGCTACAGCAAACATGGCGTACCAATTTCAGAAAGAAACAGTTCAAATAAGCAGGCACAATAAGCCTTTAACCAGAAACTCCCAGCTGAGAAGGGCAGAATCTTCCTTCTCCTCCCACAAGAGTGCAGACCACACCTTCTTAGTGTGAAATAATTGGCCCAAAGCCCAAGTGCTTAAACCAGAACTAATACACTTTTACAATAACAGACACTAATTCTTCAATCAGCAACTTCCAACTTAGAAGTATGTAAGCTACCTGTCCTGCCACAACAGTGCAGATCACAAACCTTCTTAATATAAAACAACTGGTCTGAAGCCCAAGTGCTTCAACCAAAGGCTTAGAATAACAGTTACAAATTAACCAGGCTACTAACAAGCAGCAAAAGCAAAATAAAGTAATAAAGTAGGAAGACACACAGATACAATAAAAGCAGATGAATAAAGTGCAATTATTTTTATATAACAATAGAAAACAAGCAAACTGATTTAAACAAATTACCCATTTAACCAGTAGAAAGGCTCAAAACAGAGCCCTTTTCCAGCAGTCTTCAATCAGACAAGTTTTAATTGCACACTCCTGTCACTAGGGTGCAGGGGAACCTTCTCCAAAAAGATGGTCTGGATTAGTGTTCAAGTTATACAAACAAAGCTAGATTCAGGATGTCTGAATCTAGTCTATGCTAAAGCAAACAAGACACACCAATTTCAGAAAGAAACAGTTAAAATAAGCAGGCACAATAAGCCTTTAACCAGAAATTCTCAACTCAGAATGGCAGAATCTAGCCTCTCCTCCCACAAGAGTGCAGACCACAAACCTTCTTAATGAAAAATAACTGGGCTGAAGCCCAAGTGCTTTAACCATAATTAATACACTTTTAGAATAACAGACACTGAGCCTTCAATCAGCAATTCCTAACTTAAAAGGATGTAAGCTACCTGTCCTGCCACAACAGTGCAGACCTAAAACCTTCTTAATGTAAAACAACTGATCTGGGGGCCAAGTGCTTCAACCAAAAGGCTTAGAATAACAGTTACAATTTAATCAGGCTACTACCAAGCAGTAATAAATGGAGCAGAATACATACATTTGAGTACTTTTAAGAATATGCAAAAGCAAAATAAAGTGCATTTTTTAAGTAAAGTGCAAGGATAGAGGAAGAAGGAGCAGAAGAAAAATTCAAGGTTAAGAACCTAAGTGGGTTGGCCTTCTCAAATGTTCTCTCTGTATTAAGTAGAGTGAACACCAGACTGGGAGGGGCATCCCAGATCAAATTTACAGTAGGGGCGGGCAACTGCAAAGATACTGTATTGGGCACTTGTGTGTACATGGGGGTTTCACATGTTATATGCACTCACACTTACATTTTACACCAGCTACAGTTCCCTGTTTGACAGAAAGCAGTTATTACATCATTTAAGTGTAAAATAATAACTTTAACACTGCTTTCCCATATAAAAAATAAGTTGCCTGTCTTGGTACTTGAACTAGGAACACCTGCATGTAAAGCCAAGACTCTAACCACTACACTATTTTAGCTTGAAATTTCACCTCTGTATTTGTATTTATCACGTATGGGATGTTTAAGCTATGGCAAGTGGAGGGCTATAACGTACACATCAACTTAGCTACGCTTAAGCATTCCTTAGCCTTGAAAAAAATATATATTATTATTATTATTATTATTATTATTATTATTATTATTATTATTATTATGTTATTTAAGTGAGTGTTGTGCTGTTCTGACAAATCATTGAGGACTGCAATTGGGAAATAATGACATACATTTGGCTTTCAGGTTCTAGCCTTCTGAGATTCCTGCTAATACATATTCTGTTTCCTATCAACTTTCTAAGTGTGTGAGGGCAATTTTTCTGAGGTATTCCTGTTTTATTGCCCCCCCCCCCAGTATTTGTCCCTTTGTCCACATGGACTGCTGTCAGTGAATATTGGGATACATTTGCTTTCAGAATTCTATCCTTCGGTAATTCATGCTAATGCATGACCTATTTTCTATCAGCTTTCTAAATATGTTTTGTCCCTTTTGAGGGATTTATCCCCCATTATTTGTGCATTTACACACATTTCCTACTTTAGTAGGTTGCAGAGGTGTTGTACAGCACTTTTACAATGCAGGGGGTGTGTCACAGAACCTGTCACACATCCCCTGCATTGCTTTCCTGATGTCCGTGGACACTAAAATGATCATTTATTTCATTTCAGTATCTGCAAACACTGAAATACTGGCATAATATTAGAGTAATTCTCTAATATTATGCCAGATCCTAATAGAAAGTGCCGTATGGCACTTTCTGATTGCAGGGGGTGTGTCCAATGTCCGTGCACTGCTTGAATATGCCCCCTGCAGTTGTTCATGGTTCTTGCCCATGTAGGTTGAACAGCAGCACGCCTTCATGAATACGTAAGGTTCACTGCTGTGCTATACTGACATGAACCACTCCGTGCAAGAATAGTGCTATTCTTGCACAGAGTTTATTGAATCCAGGGAACAATTTTTGTCTATTATATGACACATTTTAGTTCTGAAATATTGAGTTCTATTTCTGCAGTTACTTGTCCTTTTTTAACAAATGGTACATTCCTATTCCAATATTTAATGGAAATATATAAGTATTATGCTTTATTTATCCTGTATGTCAGTTCTACTATTTGTTACTGCACTTCTTGTGGTAATATTATATATTTTATTAATTGAACTATGCATGCTGGAGCTTTTCTCCTCAGGCCCCCACTGAAAACGGGATTCATGTCCAGTCCGACTTTCCCAGAAAACAAATACCAAAATGATTGGGTAATAGCAGGGGCTGAGTAGTAATCTGATCTTCCAACTCTTCCATTCTTACTGCTATATAAACCCTGTGTCTTATAAAGGTTCTGCTTGTACTGCGTAGGCTCTGATTGCATTGCATAAGTGGAAATTTTTTTAAATTCCGCGAGCAGGATAGGTTATTTCTTACACTTTTATTTCACTGAACTGCACTTCTGAAACACTTATAATTGTGCTATGCAGCTGATTTACACATTTTGCACTGTTATAAAGCTTTTTTATTGTTTCACTGACTTTATGTACTGTTTTATACTGTTTTAACATTACTTAACTGTAAACTGCTATTTCATACTGAGAGTTGTATTTTCTGTTTGTGAGCGATCTAGCCGAGCTTTTCTGTGCATTTTTGATAATTGTTTACAGTTAAAAGCATTCTCAAGTCTGCTCCTTGATCTGTTTAAAACTTTCATTTAGTGCCTACAGCTAGGAACTGTAATTTTTCCCACCTACCCTCCCTAGTATTGTGTGTTCTTATACTTGGTGGCTTTGCTGTTGCACGCCCATACTGTATATTTGATCCGTGACACTCCTCCCAGTCTAGTGTCATTAGTTCACTCAATCTAATAGAGAACATTTGTGAAGGCCAACCGACTCAGATTCTTAATGCTGAATTAACTTCTGTTCCAGCTTTCTCCACTTCCACATTACTGGAAAAAAAAATTCTAAGCTTGCTTCCCCCCTTTCCTGTGGCAGGTCTTGTCCAGATATGGATTTGCTGTGTCCAGGACTGTTTGTGAGCTCCTAAGCACCCCCCCACTTAACTGGGGTTAAACTATTCCTCGCACCATAAAGTCTGTTCTTCAAAATTTCCCTTGCAACTAGCCAGCTTTTTAGTTTTAGCACTCATCTGTTTCTTTGAGCTCAGCACTTGTTCAGAACTCATTGCAAGCACTAAATAAGTTACAAATTACTACAGCACTTAACTTTCCTCACTTGTCTAGAGGAAAACAGTTTTTAGTACTTAATAAATAAGCACTTATTGAGGCATGTCTAAAGGTCAGCTCCCGGTGTTTTCTCCTGTCTACCTGATGAAGCTGGGCATCTTGGGACAATGCAGCAATTGCCTCATGTACACAGACAACCCTCTCCTCCTACCACCCAACACTACGACCTGTGAGAGATGCACTTATATAGCCAAACTGGAAGAAAATCTCGCTTCACCAAAGACTGGCCTAGACAGTCAAGAGGAGAAGGTAAACACTTGCACCACATCACACTCATCACATAGTCCCTCAAAACCTACACCACCAAAACACACACACAGAAGCACAAAACACACACCTACATTTGCAGAGGCTCTCAGTACAAATCTGCCCAAACAACAGAGACCTCCAAAGCAGAAATGCAAGCAACCTCCACCCCCCAACACAACCCAAATGACTCATAGCCCACATACTCAGTGTGCCACTTAACTACAGCCCTTAAGGCATAACGTACCCAACACTCTAGTCATAGGTGACTCTATAGTCAGGCACACTGATATTCCACTCACCAGGCTAAACAAGGAAAAAGTTACTGTCATCTGCCTGTCAGGTGCCAGGATCCACCACATAATGCACGCACTTAGGTCACTCCACAACAAGTACAAATATGACTCTGTTATTGTCCATGTTGGTGTGAATGACCTGAGATGTACCTCCCTGGACAACATGAAAAGAGACATGGAGGAGCTCTCCAATCTTGTATCCCAGGCAGGTATGACTCTAGCCCTGAGTATCATCCTGCCATCACCCAGAATGACACCACAGTACAAGGACAAAATGATTGACTTTAACAATTGGCTAAACTTCTGGTGTCATTCTAAGGGAATCCAATATCTGTCTACCTGGGATGACATGATCGACAGACCACGCTGTTTTGCCAGAGATGGCCTGCACCTGTCACCCTTGGGATTCTGGATACTGGCAAAGGCTCTTGCCACCCCTATTGTGCCTTTTTTAGGCAAGGTACAAATGACAAATTCACCACCGTAACAGGTACAAGCAAGCAAAATCTGAGGGTAATGCTACTCAATGCCAGAAGTCTAAACCTCAAAATGCACTCACTCGAGGCACTCCTTAAAATGGAGAACATTGACATCTGTGCAGTGTCAGAGACCTGGATCAAAGCTCCAGAGAGCACCCCTGCATTGCTAGGTAATTCATACTACACCTTTCAGCCACCAAACCTGGACCGAAACACTAGAGGTGGAGGCGTGTCCATATTCATTAAGGATATCCACACCTCCAAGCGAGTTGCTCAGCATAATGCATCCGAGATTATCCAAATTCAACTAACTCTGGGCAAAACCGCAATCCAGATTGTAGCTTGCTACAGACCCCCCACCATGCCCCAGGATTCCCACTCCTCTTTTCTTGATACACTGGAAAATATTAAGGTACAACCCAACACTCTAATTATGGGTGATTTCAACTACCCTACCATTAACTGGAAAAACTACTCATGTACCAACTCTTGCTCAATGCTTTGTGGAAATCATCAATTCCAATGCCTTGGATCAACTTATCTACACCCCCACCAGGGGCAGCAATATCCTAGACCTGGTCATCACCAACATGGGTGACTGGTGTTCCACACCAGAGGTCAGCGCCTCGTTGGTCAGATCCGACCACAAGCTAATCACCCTAGACATCCACATCCCGCTCCCATCCCCCATTAAGAAAACAACCGTAAAAAATTTCTCCAAAGCCAACTTCACGCTTCTTAAGACAGAAGTGGCAAACTTCACGACACCCATGCAGATGGACAATAGAGGTACGACTGCTGAATCCTATACAAATGCACTTTATAAGCACTTACATGAGTGCATGGATCGTGCTATCCCTAACAGAACCAAGATGCTATCCTTCAAAAAAAGGAAGCCAATCTGGTGGTCTTCTGCCATAAACAAACTCTACAACAGAAGAAAGAAACTGTTTCAAAAAAGAGTAAAATCCCATGATTGGAGGAACTCCCTGGTCAGCCTCAGTAAGAAGCTGAGATCCCTCATAAAATCCTCAAAAGCTAGTTATGAAAACAAAATTGCCACTGATTCTAAAGACAACCACAAAGCATTCTATAGCTATGTCAAGAATCTCAATGGCAGCACTCAGAACTGCTTGGAGTTACAGCACAATGACACTAAATATACAGAACCAACTGATATTGCCAACATCCTGGGAGATAGGTTCAGTGCTAACTTTACCTTCTTCTCACCCCCTAAAGGGCCCATCTTTATACCAGAAGAATGCAAAGTTCCTGTAATCAAGACTGCACAGGTAAAATCCTCACTCTCCAAAGCCAAGAACACAGCATCCATGAGACCTGACAGCATCCCAGGCTGCCTTCTACAAGAACTACAGAATATACTGGCATCCCACCTAAGTACCATGTTCAATCATAGCCTCACCTCAGGCTTTGTGCCCATTGAATGGTGCACAGTGACAGTTAACCCACTCCACAAAGGGGGGACCACAACAGATCTCGGGAACTACCGCCCCATAAGCCTGATGAGCCTCATCTGCAAGGCCATGGAACGTATCATCATGGAACTCATAAACAAAGACATTGGAGATCTCCAAACTCTGGACCCACACAGTTTGGGTTTGTAAAAAGCAGATCATGTCTCCTAAACCTAATAGACCTCTTTGAAGTAGTCACCAAAGCCATAGATGAGGGTAAGGTGGTTCACACAGCCTATCTAGATTTCGCCAAGGCATTCGACACCATCCCCCACTCTGGAATTATAGATAAACTCACTAAACTAGGTATAAATCCCTATGTCACAAGATGGGTTGCCAACTGGCTTACTGACAGAACCCACACTGTGAAAGTAGCAGACTCCAAATCAGACTTCAGACCAGTGACAAGTGGAGTACCACACGGTTCAGTCCTGGGTCCTCTCCTGTTTGGTATCTACTTCTCTGAAGTACAGGCTAACACAGAAGGTCTTTGGCTAACTAAATTTGCAAATGACTGCAAACTAGGAGCCATAATCAAAACTCCTAACAATGTGGACATCCTACAAAAGGGCCTCACTGAGACAGATGCCTGGTGTCAAAGACATGGTCTCAAGCTCAATGCCAAAAAGCGCATTGTCATCCCCTTTGGTAAAAACTCTGTACCCATGAACTACCACATAGGTGGTAGTCTACTTAATACCAAAAGTGTGATAAGATATCTTGGGACACAGGTGGACAGTAGTCTCTCCTTTGATAACCACATCACCACAGTGGTCAGGAAATCCTTCTACGTGGCACACCTCATCACAAAAGGTTTCTCATCCAGAAAAAAAGAGGTCATTGTTCCCCTCTACTCATCACTCATTAGACCCATTATAGAATACAACACTCCTTTTGGTGTGTACCTCACAAGACATCTACAACAACTGGAAATGCTGCAAAAATACCTCACAAAGAGGATTACTGGCCTCAAACAGATGCTTTACGCAGACCGTCTCAAAAAACTCCAGCTTTACTCCGTCGCATATCGTCTACTCAGAGGCAATCTCTGCCTAATATACAAAGCTATGTCAAACCCAGAGCTGTTGGACATGCTCCACTTAAAGAAATCCCAATCCCTCCGAGCTACATGCTCTAGGGACCTAAACCTTGTCACCACAATAAACAGAACATGTTGGAGGGATAGATTCCTGTCCCAGAGACTTCCCATACTCTGGAACAGACTACCTATCTATGTCAAACAGAGCTCCTCATTAGCACTCTTCAAGAAAAATCTTGATTATTGGATGGGTAATAGGAAATTCACCCCAGGGATCACTTCTGTGGTTCTGCTTGACAGGGGCACAGAAAAATAATTTGCTTGGGTGGTGAAAGCCAGGGTACCTTTTTAGCTAGGCTTGTATAGGCCCTAGGGCCAAGAGCCTAGTACCTACCAATGAACCTATGAAATAAAATAAACAACTAACTAAAGAAATAAATGTATAAACAATAATTAATTATTAATTAATTAATGCTGGATCATTTTGGTGCAATTTTTTTTCCCAAAATTTTTTGCCAGAAAATAAATTGGTAGCTGTGACCTCAATGCTCACCAACATACTAACTGCAATGCATCATTGTATTTCAAGTAGTCACCAATGCCTTGCCATCATGTCCTTGAGCGGGTCATGCTACATGCCAAATATGGACTAGCCCATAATATTATTATAGCATAAATGTTCTTTACTGCTGAAAAGTTTGCACTTTGTGTAGGTTTTTTTCCCCTGGTATCATCCTACCAGCCTTGTTAGTGCCCCACATCCATGCTGGGTCTATTAGTCACTTTAATCACCTCACTGGACTATTAACAAATAATCCAGGGCTATCATGGAACCTAAAGGCATCATGGGTGGGTCATGCTGTCCATCCAACACCTGGGGGAGTCTACTTTAAGATCTACTCAGTTTCTCCTAGTATGTGTACTTGCCAGGCTTCAAGGGATATGTAATGGGCAGAACACGCCATCATGTATCCACAAACCCACATGGGGCTACCATCTGCAAGCTGCTTGTCACCTTTGACTGAGTACATTACAACTGGCTTCCCTGCCTCTGCCAGGAAGGTCCATCAGTTGCTCAAGTCATTAATGGAACCCAGCTTGACTGGGATATAGTTAGGGCTTTGTCCCTCTACTTCACCAGACTAGCATTACTTTATATCATTTTTGATGAATTGTCTCTTGTCTATCCTTATTTTTATACATATATTTATGAAACATTTTACAATTTATTTTATAATGTTTTGCTGCTACTGAAATTCTGTGATAGTGTCTAATGATGCATTTTTTCACTCTATATGAATTCAAGATGAAGTTTGTCAGCTTGAAATGACTTG
This sequence comes from Protopterus annectens, assembly GCF_019279795.1. Lineage (NCBI taxonomy): Eukaryota > Metazoa > Chordata > Ceratodontiformes > Protopteridae > Protopterus > Protopterus annectens. The sequence continues at coordinate 229,459,354 of NC_056730.1, read as the reverse complement.
CAATAGCAGTTGCATTTGTTCTATAGTACTTCATAGGAAAGCTGGGCATCCGCGGTGGTGCAGCAGTTAGCTTTGCCACCTCACAGCAAGAGGTTCTCCAGTTCAATTCTGGGCTGGGATTCTTTCCTTGTGGAGTCTGCATGTCCTCCCTGTGGTCACATGGTTTTTCTCCAGATGCTCCAGTTTCCTCCCCCATCCCAAAGACATGCTGTAGGTGGATTGGACACTCTAAATTGGCCCTAGGCATGAGTGCATGTGTGTGTGCCTTCTGTGGAAGGCTGGCAGCTTGACACTGTAAAACTCTACTGCTAATCATGAGCAGACAGGTGATCTGCTGTGGTGACCCCTAACTGAGAAAAGCCAAAAGAAGAAGAAGATTTCATAGGAAAACTGCATTAACAAAAAAAGATGTATCCTCTGCAATAAACTGCTCGGTACTTAGATAGATTTTAAGGAAACTATTTGTATAAAATCCTGTGCATTTTAGAGATCTGTCTATAATGGGTTAATGAATTGCATGGTAATGACTTGTTGCCTAGTAACTTTAATTGTCTGTATGTTCATTGGTTGAGAAGGTGAATGGGGTTTGCATTCTTGTATTTAATTGATGGTGGTTTTATATTTTTTATTTTGATCTGAAGAAGCAAATGTGTTTTTTGCGAATATGCTCATCCGTATTAAAAGTTAACATTTTAAATGTATACAGTTTGTTCTGTTTATATATCTGCCATGTTTCTGCAGTGGTCTTTTGTTTTTTGATAGGAAAACTGCGCTGATGATTTATTCTGGTCTCTGACTGGGCTGTGTGTATGGGACTTCACTGAGTACACTTTTGCAGGTTTAGTGAGAACCACTTCAGGACCTTTGAGCTGCTTTGTTTTCTGTTGTGTCATGCTGGTGTAGGTATATAAAAATATAAAATTATAGCATGTGTACTGAACTCATCAACATCTGGGTTAATACTGTTTATCAAGAAGCATCTTAGGATTACTTCTACACTTTGTTTCGGATAAGAGAAAGAGCACAGCACCTCTGATTCCTATCTATGTGCAGCCAGGTTGGGACCAGCACTGGCTTTACTACCAGTCAAATAGCACTTCCAGTAATCAACTGCAAACCTGATAGGTAGTACTTGCCCTTTAGCACATATTAATAAGTACCTCATCATCATCATGATCTTAATCAACCCTGTTTTTCCCATTTCCTGCCTTTGCTTGACTGGCACAGGTCTTCTCTGACATAGTCCATCACCTCTTTGCTGGATGTCTTTGTTTCGCCTTGCCTTCTTCCTTTCTGTCAAAATCTTCTTCACCAGATAGATTGTCTTCTGTTTTCTGCACATACACATGAAACACCATAACCTGTTCTCTTTGACATTTTCTGCAAGTAGAGCTACTTTGGATTCTGCTCTTATCTCCTCATTTTTTCATCTGTCTCACAGAGTGCACCCTACCTCCTATCTCTGACACTTCATCTCATCACTTCTAGCTTCCTCAACTGCTCTGCCTTTACAGCCCAGGTTTCCATGCCATATAGTAGGACTGGCTGCAACACTGTTTTGTACACCTTATTTTTCAACTTCTTTGGCATTCTTTTTTCATATACTACACCTGACAGTATGTGCCATTTGGCTGCAGCCCCTCTGATTCTAGGTTTGACATCCTCATTCAGACTTCCTTCTTCTCAATCACTTCTCCCAGATACTTGAAGTTGTTAACCTGTTCCACTGTTTTTCCTTCTAAATCAGTTCTGAGCTTCTACTGAACTCCACCATTTACTGCCATTACAAGTGTCTTATCTGTACTCAGTTTCATGCCATGTGACTTCAGTTTTGGATCTCATTCCCCTATACTTTGCTGAAGTTCTTGCTCAGACTCTGCCTGTAATGTCACTTCATAGGCATACAGCAACTTTTTTGATCTGCCCCCTCCAACCTATTTGCTAATGTAGTCCATCACCAGTATGTAACAGCAGAGGGCTCAGAGATGAACCGTGGAGGACACTCACTCCCACTGGGAACCTTTCTGTGAGACCAAACACCATTAACACTTGAGTCACTGGGTTCTCACACATAACTAACATTAATTCTACTAATGTTTCTGGGACTGCAAAACACCACAGGACTTCCCAAATCAACTTTCATGGGACCCTGTCATATGCTTTCTCTAAGCCTAGGAATGCGCAGTTTTTCAACTGTCTGTCTCATTGCAAACATTGTGTAATTTGTGCTGCATCCTGATCTAAATCCAAACTACGCATCTCCTGTCCTACTTTCTACTACTTCTGTGTATTCATTTATTAATCTCCCTCTCTAGAACTTTCATATTTCTTTAATTAGGAAACACCTGGAACTATGGATATGCTCTTTCCAACTACCTCTATAGTGAATTGGGTAGAAATGGGCATCCACAGACAATATAACAATTGTCTCATTTCTACTGCCAAATCACCTACTACTTAAACTGACTCAATCTGTGAGAAATGTAGTTATACAAATTTATTGGAGCAAAAACAGCCAAATAAAGCCATTAGGAAACAGCCAACTGGATGGCAGTTACACTTAGCACTGCACTATAGATTTCACCTTCAGTACATACCAAACACATTGACCTACATATGCTGAAGCTCCTAAAAACAACATGCCTAAAATGCAAAGGGCCTCATAAATGCAGCTTAAGAAATAAGTACACCCAGCCAACTTACAGCCATCTCAGGCAGCACCCACCATGAAACATGCATCTAAGATTCACAATATCTCAACTCAAAAGCTTATAAGGCAAACCTCCACACAATCTAACATCCCAGTCATAGCTGACTGTCAAGTGAGACACACTAATGCTCCACTCAGTAGGCTGAGGATGAAAAGGCCATGGTTACTTGTCTATCAGGTGCCAGGATTTGCAACAACACACATTCACTCAAATCCTTGCATTACAAGTACACATATAACACAGTTTTAGTACATGTGAGAGCAAATGACTAGAGACATACTTCCCTGGACTATAAGAGACTCATGATGAAGCTCTCTGAAAATGTGATCAAAGCAGGTATGAACCCAGCCTTGGGGGCCGTTTTACCATCACTGAGAATGATGCTTCAATGCAAAGAAAAGATTAATGAATTCAACAATTGATTTAGCTTCTGTGTTATCAAGGAGGGGTACAATCTTTATCAGCCTGGCAAGAGATGGTAGATAGGTAGATCCTTTGTCAGGGATGGCTGGAACCTATTTCCTCAAGGCTTTTGTATATTGGCTAAAATATTGTGCAGCCATACTGCTTTTTTTAGAGACTGTCATTCCTCAAAACCTTTCAGCTTAACATAACAGAGTCTAGATATCCTGATGGTATCTCTGCTTAATGCTAGTAGCCTCTAGAAAAAGCTCCACTCTCTTCATGCAGTGCATATCATGTGATGCATTAATATATGCATCTTCACAGAGTCATCATTTAAGACATTTGACTGCACCCTATCAGTGCAGGGTTTCAACACCTATCTTGCTTTTAGGTCCAGTGCACTAGATAATGGGACTAAAGTCAACGGTGAAAATATACATAAAACAAAACCCTTTACAGGATAATGACCTGAAACGATTCTAGGCTCAATTTACAATTAACAAAACCTATTATCACATCATAATTAACTAAAGGACCCCCTTAGCCCGTACTCCCTACCTGACTACTAAGGAGTCTCTAGGAATTAGGCTAAACTCCATTCTCCAAGGGGACTTCAACTACCCATCCATCAAACAGGAGACATAAATCCACCAACATGTATGTCCAGAGATTTCTGGACTTCATAAATATAAACTTGACAAGTTACTCTATACCCCATCCAGGAAGGACAGAATTCTGGACTTGGCCTTCACCCATATGGGACAGATCTGAACACCCCCCCCCCATTGTAACTTCCTCTCTAGACAAATTGGACCATAAAGCAGTCACATTTATCATAGCACTGAATCCAGGGGCATCTTCAATGACCTCAGTTTTCTGAGATTTTATGAAGGCTAGTCTACTGAAACTGAGTAATGGCATGGCTAAGTTCAACATTCCTCTGCAACATAATGACCCCACTGCATATATGGAATCCTTTACCACTAAATTATAAGCACATGTGACTAGTAGCATAGATGTATCTGCCCCTTCTGATGTAAATGCAATGCCAAATTTAAAATTAAACCCTTCTGGTAGAACCAAAATATAAACAGGCACTACATTCAAAGAAAAAAACTCCTTAAATGCAATAATAATGTAACCTCAAGATATTAAAAATGCTGTTGCTAAACTTAAACTCTGCTCCCTGATCAAGCCAACCAAAGTTAGATATGAGGTAAAAATAGCCACAGAGGCAAATGACAGCTAAATCCTTCTGGAAATATATTAGGCATCTCAGAATTAATGTCCAGCACTGCACAGACCTAATAGTAAATTATATTACAGTAATCATTTGAAATGTTGGGATCTGCTGGAGTGAGTCACAAAACATAGAGATTGAATGGTCATAAAACAGACTTGCACATACCAAGTCCTAGATGGCCTTTTATTGTAATATTCCCCTTAATCTAAGCCATGGCAATCTCGAAGTTGGTATATGTACGCTTGGGATATGCAGGGGGGGGGGCTATTCTTTATTTTATTATTTAACATTTGTTTACTGGAGAAGTCCGACTTGGATCTAAGCTACTTTTCAGTGGAGGCCTGGGGAGAAATGCTTTAGATGCCTGTCTTTGTAATATGGGAGGAAACCGGAGCACCTGGAGGAAACCCACATGGATGCAGGGAGGACATGCAGACTCCACACAGAAAGCACCCCAGCCAAGAATCAAACCGGTGAAACTCTTGCTGTGAGGCAACAATGCAACCGCTGCACCATTGCGCCATCCAGCTGGGCTTCTCCCCAGCTAAAAAAATGTTTAAAGGCGAGGAGCAATCCTTGCGATTCACGTTTTCCAGGGTTTTCAGTCTTCTTTTCTTTTTTTTTTTTTTGCTGGCGCTGTCATTTCAAGTGCTGACATTTCAGTAGGGAGTCTGATATCATATCTTAGCCAATCTAATAGTGGCTACATTTAGCTCTAACTTCACCCCCACTCTCTTACCCTAAATTTCAAGTTCACATAGCCAGATCTACACCATTCTCAAATCTCCTAAAAACAAGTCATCAATGCACTTTCCAAGACTAAGAGCATAAGGCCAGATAAATTACCAGGATGCCTACTGACCATCCTGAAAGAGAACCTGTCAAACTCCCTACAGAGGATTTTTAATATCAGCCTCTAAACAACCTTGTGCCAGATGCATGGAGGCCAACAACAGTTACTGCCCCCCCACACACACACAATGAATGGTGAGCCATCAACAGATTGGATTAATTATAGACTCATAAGTCTGACCAGCATCATCTGTAAGTTTATAGAGAGGATCTTTATGGAGTGAAAAAATGAGAACGTAGGTAACCTACAAACATTTGGCCCAAGCCAGATCAGTCTTGTCATGTGAAGATCCTGTTTACTTAACTTTCAAAGTGTATGAGGGAAAAATCTTTACACACCCCATATCTTTAAATCACAAAAGCATTCAGTACCATCACACACTCGGGTATTATAGATAAACTCTCCTCGTTAATTGTTAACCCATGTGTTACTCACTGGATAGCAAACTAGCTTGCAAATAAAATCCAGGAAATTATGGTAGATGGCTCTACCTCCACCAAAAGACCAGTTACTAGTGGTGTACTCCATGGATCAGTGCTCAGAGCACTCCACTTTAGCATTTAGTTCTCAGAGGTCAAAACTAATCTTAATGGTTTATGGTTGACCAAGATTGCAGCTGACTGTAAACATGTTTCTGTCATGAACTCTGCAGAGGGCAATAAGGCCTCCAAAAAGGCCTTCTCGCAAACAATAGCTGGTGTCATAACCATGGACTAAAGCTAAATGGTAACAAATGCAAGCTATTATGATAGTCTCCTTTGGCAATAATGATTTCCCCTGTAACTATTACATTGACAACACACCCTGAAAATCAGTCTGGTAGTTAGGGACTCAGGAACCTATGTGGACAATGTCCTTCAATCACCATGTAAGAATGTCACAAACTGTAAAACAAAAAACAAACGAACTAAATAAAACAACTGAGAAGAATAAAAGAGGCACACACGTTACTGTTATACTGTTAAGCGCTTTTCGTTTATGATAAAACACAAACTTCATCAGACAAATCACACAATAAAACAACTCATTTAAATACTTCTAGCTAGCCAATCAACAAAGAGTACAAACGTAAAAGTTATTTAAAATATCACAACACATTAATAAACATTGCCACCTCCCATTTATCTAGTTTTGCAACAATAAAACACACATTAAATTGCACATTAAGAACAAAAAACAAATTAAAGTGCAAAAATATACTAAAATATCTACAATTTTAATGTTTTAAACTTTTCAGTTTTAAAATGCTACTCAAAATACATCCTTCATTTAAACCTGGCAAATTATAGGCATTAAGCCTTATTTGCCAGGAAAGTTCCAATTCATCGAGTTTAAGAACCTCAGGGCCACCTCTAACATCGCTATGGACTTGATCTATAATGATAAACTTAAACCTATGGTCAGGGAAAGAGTCAACATGTTTTGCCAAAGCATTTTCAAGTTTGTTTTTCCTTATAGTGTACAAATGCTCATAAATACGATTCCGAAGTTTTCTTTCAGTTTTGCCAACGTAAAACGCTGGACAAAACTGGCATTTAGCAAGGTAAACAACTAACTTGGAATTACAGTTATTTCTCCATTTCAAGTTAAAGTGTAAATTGTTAACACTAAACCTATTGGAGTCTATAATATGTGAACAATAGTTGCAGGCTTGGCATTTGTACATGCCAGGGGTTCTAACCGTGTTAGTTAGTTGGTAACAAATGCAAGCTATTATGATAGTCTCCTTTGGCAAGAATGATTTCCCCTGTAACTATTACATTGACAACACACCCTGAAAATCAGTCTGGTAGTTAGGGACTCAGGAACCTATGTGGACAATGTCCTTCAATCACCATGTAAGAATGTCCTTTTCTGACTGAGAAGCTTATTAGTAAGGTTTAGGAATGTGATCATTCCACTGTATTTGACACTTATTTGATGATCATTGAAGCTAATGCTCACTACAGTATGTACCTGTCCAAACACTTAACACAATCTGAATGGCCACTATGTTTCTCACCAAGAAAATCAAGGGCCTACATCTTAAAAACAACACTGGCCATCTCAAATCCTTGTCCCGTTTCTCAATATCAAATACACACTGCTGAGTAGCAATCTTTGTCTCAAATATAGAGCCTCACTAGTCCCTATCCTCTCAGACCTATTGCCCATCTACATGTCCCATGTTAGCATAAACACCTGCTCAAGAGATCTTAATCTCTTCTACAACATAAATAGAACATGTTGGAGGGATTGGAAGGATTGGTATGTATCAGAGAGAATACCATTTCTTTGGAATTGGCTTATTCACTGTATAAAACAAAGTACTTCCTGTACTCTATTTAAACATGATGTAGATGAATGGTTTGGCATCCTTGTGCCTTATGTGTACAGGTAGCTTGTAAATGCCCTGTCTGGCTCTGAGTTAGTTGTATTTAAATTACAAGGGCTACATACTCCATGGGAATGCAGGGCTAGGCAGAGAATGATGCTCATGGATCAATAGCATAGTAAGTACCTATGAAACTTTAACCTGAACTACTTTTTCCCATAGGATCTGACATAGTACTTTGTCCTAATACTAAAGTTTTGTTTATATTAACAAGGTTTTCCTTGTACCACCTTGCAGTGCCTTACTGCTCAGAAACTACTGGGAGTTTTCTTATGACTAGGAGCAGTACAGGCAGAGCACTCATATCATACACCCCACAGTGCATTGCTACCAGATGAAGTTTTACTCATGCTGTCTGGAGTCTAGTAACTTTTCTTATGAGTTATTAAATGTATCCATACTTATTCTCCTTGATACTTGTAATTAGACAGACAAAATAATTCTGTTTATGCTATATTGTCATTATCTGTTATTTGTATGCCAGCTGGGCTCATTTTTCAACTGAAATGCAGGTCAACATATGTATTTTAGTGTCTGTTATGCACTTAATTCTGATACCTGCCAGCAAGATCTGCTTCCTCTGAACCTCCATACTATATATTTAAATTTAGTACTGATGCATTCATCTACCTTGTTCTACTGCACTTGATTACTATGAATATATATTTTATATACACAGCTGTTACAATGCTGTAACATAGTTTATACTGATAAAAACAAAGATGTAAAATTTGGTTGCCCTTTGCCCTGTGCAACTTCATTGTCATTCTAGAACCTTGCAGTTCAATTTTTCAACAAGCTGTTGCTCAGCTTGATGTAATACAATGTTTACTACTTTGATATGTGTAATACTTACAGGTGCATTATTTTATTTCTCAGAAGAGTGCTAAGAGATTCCAACCCTCTCATCCTGTTCAAAGTTATTAAACCGGACACCATGTCAGGCACATTTATTTTATTCTGGCCATCTAGGTTCTCCACTGTGGTATAATTTCACTTCTAGCTGTTCACCCCCACCCCCACTCATACTAAAGAGTAAGAAGTTATAAAACCAAACCAAAAAAATGGCATTTTTATTTTGCCATTATCACCTGCTTAAAATTCTACTGCAGTCTGTCCTGCAATAAATATATAGATAGTCTACTGCTGAAAACTTGCATCTCAAGTAACAGACTGCTTTTATGTGCACATATTTTACTCGTTGTTGCTCAGCTGTGTTCCCCTTCCCAGCCCATAAATTCAATCTACCCCCTTAATCTAAATTTGCATGCTCTTTGTATTGATCATTACTGCAGTAGCCTTAGCTATGTGGTTATATCCTGCCAAGAATATAACAGCTGGCCAGCTTCCAAAGCTTCAGGGCACCTTCAATGTGCCCAAATTGTCAAGTGGCTGAAGCTGAGCTGACTAAAAGATAAGTTTGGGCATGAATCCCAGACTTGTCGCTGAAGAGTACTGTCCTCAGAGGCTTTTAAGGATTGATGATCAGTTTGTGCATTCCATAGCTGAATAGATAAATGCCATTTGGGGAAAACCTCTTCCGTTTTCTTAACTTTTTACTGATGTTTTATTATTTTCCTCTTCGGGAAAGTTATTTTAAAGCTAGGAGTGTTGTGTTTTAACAGATTGTATTGAGACTAACATACTTTTAAAAGGAGCACTCATTGTCTTTGTCAGTTTCAAAATAGGGTTATTTAACTAATAAACATTTTTTGTGGAGAAATAATGTTTATTTTAAGATTATGGTGCTGCCATAGTGTTTGAAAGTGCTTTTTACTGTGCTTTTTTTGTGTGGACTGGTAGTTCTACTGGTATTGTTGCTTGGTTTTCCCCAGGACAGTGGCACCATTTTCAGCTTAACCATGGAACAGATTGTCACTCCCATAGTCTGTCCTTCTTCCAGCCAGAAAAAAAAAAAAGTTAAGCAAACAGACTTTGCTAAAACAGCAGGCTAGCAAAATGCCTCAGCTGCAGGTGGATGACTCTGCTGTGGCCATTTGTTGTACTGCAGACCACTTATCTTTTACCCCAGACCCCTCTGGTGTAGCACATCCACTATGGACAAGGGGATTAGCCACATCCTCTGTGGCTGCTGGTGTCCCCTCAGTGGGCAAGGGAGAACCCTTCTTGTTACTCCTAGGAGAGGGAAGAGGGAAGGTTTCCCTGCTATTTCAAAATGCTGTCCCCATCCTTGAGGAAGCAGCGACTGCCATTAGTAACATGGTTGACTCCATTTTTTCTGTCAAAATGAAACAGAAAACAAACATTAATCTTCTTAAAATTTATTTGAATAAGAGTAATTTTCTGTGACTGGCTCATGGTTTGATTCATGCTATTGATCTTTCTTGTAGAGATTTTTTTCTGGTAAAAGAAAGAGGGTTGCCATCTTTCCTGAAGAGATTCAAGATTCTGAATCTGAACATGAAGATTCAGGGAGAGATTCAATGATTTGGCCTCAGACTTCTGATTCAAACTCAGAGGATAGTTCACTTTCTGATTTCTCCCTGTGGGAGTTTCTCTTTTTCTGAAACTATTGAGAGAGTGTCCCAGTGCTTACAGTGAGAGAACACTGAGGTTTCTCAGTCCCTCAAAGAATACTATGAGTTGTTACAGAACGATTTTCCAGAACTTGCACCCTTTTTGCCTGTCCTGTCTGCTTTACAGGATGTGTTTCTTACTGCCTACTATTTTCCCGATAGTCATCCAACTGTCCCAATTAAGATAGATAGGATGTATAAAGTTCCTCATTCTTTTACAATTTTATGTACTATTCCCAAACCTTAGACTTAGTTGACTCCTCTGCTGCCAAGCACTTACTTAATTCCAGTCCTATTCTTTCTAATAAGGATGATAAAATATTGATAGGTATGGGAAAAAAGTGCATACTTCTCCAGTATGAGGAATATTTTATCTACATTTTTTTCTTGTGAAAACAAATCTTTAAATTACTTAGTTTTTTTTTTTTTCTATTGCATAGGTCGCTACTCATTGTTTTCAGTGTCTGTATGACTATGTTGATACTTCTTAGAGGGCTATGGCCACTGGTATGGTTTTATGGAGGTTAGCTTGGCTGCATTCCATAGAGGATCTAGGTGCTACACCAGAGGGATCCTGGGTAAAAGACGAGTGGTCTGAGGTATAACAAATGGGCACGGCAGAGTCACCCACCTGTGGCTGAGGCAAATCACAAGCCTACTGTGGTGTTAAAGGCTGTCTGTTTAACTTTTTCTTTTTGTGGCTGGAAGAAGGGCCAGCAATGGTACCTGTAGTCTCTTCCATGGCCAAATCAAAAATTGTGTCTCTTTCTTGGGGAAGACCAGCAGGAAATGCTGGTAAAAGTACCAGTCCACAAAAGTTACTTTCTTTTTTATTAACATTAAAAACACAAACACTATGCCAGCCCCAGCAAGGAAAAATAAACACAATTTCTCCACACAAAATATTTTAGAGTTGATACTATTTCTAAACTTAGAGAAAAAAACAAGTGCTCCATTTAAAAGGATGTTACAGATTCAAGGCAGTCAGACACAACACTCCTTGCTTTAAAATAACTTTCCTGGAGAGGAAAGTAATAAAACATCAATAAATTTAATAAAATGAAAGTTTTTTTCCCCCAAAGGGAATTTATCTGCAAAGCAAAGGAATGCACAAGCTAACCATCGATCCTCAAAAGGCTCAGAGGAGCATGTTCTTTGGCCGCAGTAAAGGTCTGAAGGGCTTCACTTCCAAACTTGTTTTTTAGTCAGCTAAGTTCTAGCAGCTTGACTGTTTGGGTGTATGGAAGGTGCCCTGAATCTTTGGAAGCTGGCTGGTCATTATATCCTTAGCAAGATTTAACCCATATGGCTACTGCAGCAGTGATCAATAAGATGAACTTCATAGTTTTACTTTTGTGCAGTAGTGTATTTCATTTTCTTCTGCCTGATTTGAATCCCTTCATCCCCGACTATGTCCACAGTACAGATAATGGCACACTATGTAGCTTTTCTTATGACAGGTTGATTACCTATGGCTCATTAAGCAAGGGCTTAAAATGGCACAACCCCATATCAAGCATGCAGACCTTTATGAAAGCACTTCTGTCAAAATAGACTACATTTTGTCATTTTCTTCTGTTGTTCTTTTCTTCCTGTTGGTAACTATGGCCTCCTGACTAGGTCTAACCAACTTATTATAGCAAGTTATATATTACAAAGCACAACAAAAGCTGCAATGATCAGGACCAAACTATAGAGATACTACACTGGTTTTCCAGGCATAGTTTGGAGTCATTTTTCATATAGACTGTAGGCTCAGTGAAGTGAAAGAACTTTATTTTCATTGCTAACCGCTGAGTGCTATTGTTCTAGTACCCACCAAATTATCCAGCCAACTTTTTTTGAACTATTTTTGTCTTCTCTTTATATGTTTTCTTCCACAATGAGAAACAATCATCCCACTGCTTTCTGTAAGATCTCTGTTTTTTACAAGCAGAAAAGGGAGAAGTGAATGCCTTTATTAACTAAAGCAAAATGTTGGCAGTATTTATCACTCGTTTCCTTAGGGAAAACACTGCCAACTAATTGGTACATGATAATCCTTATTTGTTGGTAACCTCATCCTCTGATATGTATATGACAGCACTGCATGATACTCCCTGCCTGAATCAATCAGTGAAGATGTAGTTAGCTTCCTTTGTGGGTAAGAAAAAAATGCACAGTCGTGGACCATTTCCTTAATAAACTCTGCCAGTAAAACTGCAGCAAACACATGTTCGCCCCACATTTCTTACACCTTAACCTATTTGACTGGGTAAACTTCTTGAAAGGCAGACAGCCTACCAATGACAACCAGTTACTACTTTGCCTGATATATCACTCTAAACACATTTTTCTGCTTATTTTTTCTCCTTTATGGACATTAAAATATTATTTGACATCTTATAATGGGTTGTCCTTTTTCAAAATAGAATTTGGCCCATACTTTAGGATGTGGGTTTTAGTCATGTATCGCTGCCTCTAATCCAAGATAATAGTTTATCACAGCCTCAGTTCTCCCTTTGAAATGTCCAGGTAAAACAAAGCTGTAATTTCCCATTTCATATCTCCTCTTTCTGATAACCATAGGGTCCCTATCCTACCATCTTTAACTTACAATTACAGGACAGGAAGTCATTTCAGACATCTAAATGTGGAGGAATAGGAAGCAAACCCAATGCAGCATTGCCTGCATTTTGTTATTTGATATAAGTTGGATAAATTCATCAGGGAAAATTATAGGTTCCTGAAGGAAGTTGATGGCATCTCCTGAACTAAATGAATCTATCCTTTTTTTTTCACCAAGTGCACTGAAGCGAAAATGACTGCTCCTTGACGTTCCATTATATGGTTAATAACCTACAGTTTCTAGTTCCTTCAGATAACGTATTAATAAGGCTGTAATCACAGATTATGCATTATACCTAGGAAATGATCCCCTCACTCAAGGTAAACAACTAAGTATTTCTTGGGAGAAGACAAAGGAACACAGAAGATTCCGGATTTCCATATATAAATATGTGTTGTATTCATAGGGTAATAGGTGTATGACAGTAAACACCCACTTTGGCCCTTATAAGCCTAGCTGTGCAAACCAATTGTGACCCTCAAATTTGATTTTTATAAGGTTTGATTTACTAACTGCCTCTGTCCATCAAGACATGGGTGCCAGGCCGGGATGAATTTCTGTATTGGTCTAAGTTCCACTTAAATTGGGATAGGAAAGAACTTTGTTTCACAGGGCAGGGAGCTTGTTCCAGAGAATAGGAATTCTCTGAGAAACATATTTGCCCCTCCACTTTAACATATCCTGTTTATGTTGCAAGTAAAATTTGATCTTTTAATCTAGCAGTTCTGATTCTGTTTCTTTTGTGGATGTGCAAAAGGCTCATCAAAACAGGGTAAAAGGATGCCTTGTATGCCAGGCAAAGATCACCTCTAAAAAGTCTGTATGATACCAAGTAAAGAGACAGGGCTTTGAAGTAATCAGCAGAGGGCATTGTGTTTACTCTTTGTACTCATTTTGAAAGGAACTTCCAGTTGCTGCATGTATCTGGTCAGGCACATACCAAGGGGCATTATACTCTAAGATGGGTCTGATAAAAGTCAAGTGCAGTGGTATGATGACTTCTCTGGACCTCGATGCCATGCCCTTGCTTATAAGGTAAGCAACATAAAAGGATTTTCTTACTACCTTGTACACATGTTGGTCAAAGGCCAGGTTGCGATCTACATGAGTTCCCGAATAATTGACTAGTGAATCAACTTATAGGGGTGTTCTGTTGATGATGTAGTTACCTGTGGTGGCAGACTTCCAAAAAAGTACTAATAAAGGATTTTCTTGGTATTGAGTTTTAAGATATGGCTTTGGCACCAAACTTTTGTCTATGTTAGACCATTCTGAAGGATGTTCTCATCTGGTGGGATTCAATGACTGCTGCTAGTTTGCAATCATTTGTGAACTTGGTTAGCCAGACACCTCTGCCATACAAGAAGTAGAAGCCAAAGAGGAGTGGGCCTAGCATACAGCCCTGGGGGACTTCACTATTTACTGGTTTCTTTGTGGAGGTTGCCTTACTGATTCTAAACTTCTGGGTCCTACCAGTGAGCCAGCTAGTTATCCAGCATGTTATAAAGGGGTTTATACCTAGTTCCATAAGATTGTTCACAATGCCTGAGTGGGATATTATATCAAATGCTTTAGCCAAATCTAGGTAGGAAATATGCACCGATTTTCCCTCATCTGTTGACTCAGTGATCTTTTCAAAGAAGTTCACCAGAGTCAGTAAACATGACTTTCCTTTGACAAAGCCAAACTGGGATGGATACAATGTCTAGAGTACTCCTATGTCTTTGGTGATAATTTCCACAATAATTCTTTCCATGACTCTGCATATAAGATTAGTCAGACTAGAGTATCTGCAGTTTCCAGGATGTGTTGAACATCCTCCCTTATGAAGGGGTATGATTGTCACTGTCCTCCAATCCCATGGCACAATGCCTCTTTTAAGAGTATAGTTAAATAATGACTCCAGGCGTCCTAATAAGTCATGTTTTAGACAATACATACGGCATCCTGGGATGTTAGGAGCCATGTTCTTGGCTTTAGTGAGTGCAACCAGTATATTCTCCCTAGTTATAGTTGGAAGTGTTGTGTTTGAGGGTATTTTTGGTGGATGGTTTGTGGTGGGGGGGGGGGGGGTCAGAACCATATGCATCCACTAATAGGTTTGCATAATTGCCAGGTTTGATGAAATGTGACAATGTTAACCATGAATTCAGCACATTGCTGTGTGCTGCTGTTAAGGTTTCTGACAGAATCTTAGAAGGCCTTATGGTTATCGTTTACCTGGGAGGTTACCTTAACCTAAAAGTTGGCTTTGCTTGACCTAATTAGCCTTCATAGTTGCCTATTTAGTTTGATGAGAGATTTGTATCTCTATGGAAATTACCCTTCCTGATTTTTGCCATAATTTCTTTTCCCTTTTGTTGTATATGCTGTTTAATCTGGAATGCCACCAGGGTGCTGGGGCTACTTGTGGGCTCACAGCTGCCTGTATGCAGACATTGACATGGCTGTACAGAGTTTCTGAGAGCAATTCAGCATAGCCTGCTGTGTCCTCCAGGTTTGGAAGGGCATTGAATTTTGACAATCCATCACTTAACTCATTACATCCAAGTGACACCTCTAGGTACATCTGCAGTTAACTCCTACTGATGCCTCTAGGCATCAAATATTGTTTCTATAGGTTCATAGGTTGGTACTAGGCTATTGGCCCTAGGGCCTATACAAGCCTAGCCATAACAATTCCCTGGTTATTTCTTCCCTCGCGATTTACTTCCCTGGACCCCTGTCTAGCAGGGCGACTGATGTGATCCCCAGGGTGAATTTCCTTTCTATAGGTTCATAGGTTGGTACTAGGTACTTGTTCATATTTACATCACTAATTCCAAAACCATGCTATGTACAAGATTTTAAAAGATTTCATCTTAAAGCTGACACAATGGCAAACATAACTGCATTAATATTTGACCTCTGTCTAGTGGAGGTAAGGAGAAATTAACTGTTGTTTTTATGATATTAATTTATATAGATATAATTTTCACATTTTTCTAAATATCTCGACAACCAAGTAACACAGAACTCCTTAGCCTCTTATGAAAGTGCTCAATTAGGTGAATAGAATGCTTCTGACAGCATGTGTGTAACTTAAATGTTTCCCGAGATATTGTAAATTGTTTACAAAAGATTACAAACGTAATTGTTACTGTGTTTATTGTGACTTATGAAATTCTGTTTATGATCTAGAACCTAAAGATTACCACTACTATAAAAATAGTTTGTGCTGAAAAGTTTGCCATTTACACTTCTTTAAAAACCCCTGTGGTTCCAGAGATATGAACATTTGTTTGAAATGTGGGGGCAATCTGATTCTGTCAAAAGGCATAGGTAACGCCCATTGGAGGTTACAGTGCAAACTTCCTGAGCTCTGTTGGAATGAATGAGTTAATAAGAGGTATTTGTGTTGGAAAGCTCTTAACTGTTACTTGTTTTAATGGGATTGCAGACATGGTTTTGATTTGATGGAGAAAGGTTTATAATCTGACCTTACCAAGGGAGGACAAGACTTTAGAGGAGGGGGGGGGTGCAGCATTCTACAATATTTCTGAGTATAAGGTCCAGTTTGTTGGAGCCTCTAGTAGATGTATTCACTGTTTGATCAAGGATATTTGTATTTACAAATTCTAGGAATCTAGATTTAAAGGCATGTAGTATTCCTAGTCCATAGAGGAGTAATTAAAGTATCTCATGAGTAGGGTGTTAGATTAGATGATAAGTGTCTCCAGTAGGTCCAAGTATTCATTGTGGGCTTCTTGGGACATGGAGGGTGACCTATAGCTTGCTAGGATATGTTATGTGATTTTGTCTATGGAAATCTGCACTTGGAGAAACTCCAGTACATCATCCTGTTTGTGATCACCCTAGAGGTATACTTGTTATTCATGTATATTGAGACACTTCCACTTTTAACCACTGTCTGTGCAGCTACTGGTCCACAAGTGTGAAAGGTACTGAAGTCTTCTACTGCTGAGATAGTCTCTGCCAGTTTAACCCATGTCTCAGTAACTGCACAGATATCTATATTCTCAAGTGTGAAGAGGGCTTGGAGGGAATGTATTTTTTTATTTAGGTTCCCGGCATTGAGCAATAGTACCTTGAGGTTCAGATGAGTTGATTTTGCTATGTCAGTAGGTTTGTCAATTTGGCATTGTCTAAAAGAGGCACTATAGAGGCGGATAAAGTTTTGACCAATGTTTGAAAGTCTAGAAGGGAAAAGTGCAGACCCTCTTGGCAAAGCAATGTGGCCTGTTAACTATGTCCTCTCAAGCTGACAAATATTGAATACCATTACAATGACACCAAAAAGCAGCCAGTTGTTGAAATCAATCATTTTTTGCTCATATTGTGGTATCATCCTTGTGGTGATGGTAATATACTGCTCAATGCTAGCCTCATATCAGCCTGAGACATATAGTGTGAAAGCTACATAATGTCTCTCTTCTTATAGTATGAGAAGGTACATCTCAGGTCATTTATACCTACATGGAGTATTAGGAAATCATATTGGTAGCTGTGGCATAATGACTTGAGTGCATGTGTGATTTGGTGGATCCTGGCTGCAGATAAGCAACTAACTGTTATTTCCACCTTGCTCAGCCTGGTTAGAGGAGAATCCGTTTATCTTGCACTGGAGTCCCCTGTGATGAGAGTCCTGGGAAGTGTGTTCACTTGCCTTAGGAGCTTAGTGTTCAGGGATCTACAGAAAGTGGCAGTATGCGTGGTGGTAGGTGTTGTTTTTTTTTTTTTTTTTTTTTTTTTTTTTAGTGCCTATGAGCTTGCTGAAGCAGAGCTTTGAGAAAGGGTGGTCTAAGCAATCTTTGATGTTTAGGAAGATTACTTTTAAGTGCGTCAACATACATTAGTGTGTGTGTGTGTGTGTGCGTGTGTGTGTGTGTGTGTGTGTGTGTGTGTGTGTGTGTGTGTGTGTGTGTGTGTGTGTGTGTGTGTGTAAGGCACACATAAAAGCAGAAATCAGTAACAATCACTCAAAATAACTTAAGCAAATGTGATTAAGTAGTCAAAGGTGCTTAACTTTGCCTGGATGGCTCTGGATATAATTAAAACACTTTTGGAATGCAGGCTATGACTCCAAGCTTTGCTGATGTAATAAAGGAGGTTTACTTAAGAGCAATACTTTTCACATACGTCCAGGTGGAACCCAAACCTCCTATAGGTTTATAGGTTCATAGGTAGGTACTAGGCTAATGGCCCTAGGGCCTATATAAGCCTAGCCAAAAGGTACCCTGGCTTTCACGACCCAAGAAAATTATTTTCCTGTGCAACTGTTGAGCAGAGCCACAGAAGTGATCCCCAGGGTGAATTTTCTATTTCCCATCCAATCATCAAGGTTTTTCTTGAAAAGTACTAATGAGGAGCTCAGTTTGACTTAGATAGGTAGTCTGTTCCAGAGTATGGGAAGTCTCTGGGACAGGAATCTATCCCTCCAGCATGTTCTGTTTTTTGTGGTGACAAGGTTTAGGTCCCTAGAGCGTGTAGCTCGGAGGGATTGGGATTTCTTTAAGTGGAGCATGTCCAACAGCTCTGGGTTTGACATAGCTTTGTATGTTAGGCAGAGATCGCCTCTGAATAGGCAATATGCGACGGAGTAAAGCTGGAGTAGTTTGAGACGGTCTGCGTAGGGCATCTGTTTAAGGCCGGTAATCCTCTTTGTGAGGTATTTCTGCGGCCTTTCCAGTTGTTGTAGATGTCTTGTGAGGTACATACCAAAAGGGGCATTGTACTCTATAATGGGTCTAATGAGTGACGAGTAGAGGGGAACAATGACCTCTTTTTTCCTGGATGAGAAACCTTTTGTGATGAGGTGTGCCACATAGAAGGATTTCCTGACCACTGTGGTTATGTACTTATTAAAGGAGAGACTACTGTCCATTTGTGTCCCAAGGTCTCTTAACAGACTTTTGGTGTTAAGTAGACTACTGCCTATATGGTAGTTCATGGGTACAGAGTTTTTACAAAAAGGGAAGACAATGCACTTTTTGGCATTGAGCTTGAGGCCATAGCTTTGACAGCAGGCATCTGTCTCAGCGAGGCCCTTTTGTAAGATGTCCACATCTTTTGGAGTTTTGATTATGGCTCCTAGTTTTCAGTCATCTGTGAACTTTGTTAGCCAAAGACCTTCTCTGTTAGCCTTTACTTCAGAGAAGTAGATACCAAACAGGAGAGGACCCAAGACTGAACCCTGTGGTACTCCACTTGTCACTGGTCTGAAGTTGGATTTGGAGTCTGCTGCTTTCACAGTGTGGGTTCATTCAGTGAGCCAGTTTGCAACCCATCTTGTGACACAGGGATTTATGCCTAGTTTAGTGAGTTTATCTATAATTTCAGAGTGGGGGATCATGTCGAAAGCCTTGGTGAGATCTAGATGGGCTGTGTGAACCACCTTACCCTCATCTACGGCTTTGGTGACTGCTTCAAAGAAGTCTGTCAGGTTTAGAAGACATGATCTGCCTTTTACAAACCTGAACTGGGTGGGATCCAGAGTCTGGAGATTACCAATGTCATTGTTGATAAGTTCCATGATGATACGTTCCATAGCCTTGCAGACTTGGCTCGTTAGGCTAATGGGATGGAAGTTTCTGGGGTCTGTGGTGGCTCCTCCTTTGTGAAGTGGGATAACTGTCACTGTGCACCATTCAGTGGGCAGATAGTCTGAGGTGAGGCTATAATTGAACATGGTACTTAGGTGAGGTGCCAGTTCGTTCTGTAGTTCATGTAGAACACAGCCTGGGATGTTGTCAGGTCCCATGGATGCTGTGTTTTTGGCTTTGGATAGTGTGTTTTTTACCTGTTCAGCCATGATTACAGGAACTTTGCATTCTTCTGGTATAGAGAATGGCCCTTTAGGGGATGACAGGGGGGTAAAGTTAGCACTGAACCTATCTGCCAGGATGTTGGCAATATCAGTTGGTTCTGTATATTTAGTGCCATTGTGCTTTAACTCAGAGCAGATCTGAGTGTTGCCATTGAAATTATTGACATAGCTATAGAATGCTTTGTGGTTGTCTTTAAAGTCAGTGGTGATTTTGTTTTCATAACTAGCTTTGGAGGATCGTTTTGTCTTGAAACAGTTAATGTATGTGCAACTGAAGTAGATTTTTTTTTATTTAACTCTATCCATTAGTTTCCTCACAAACAGCTCCCTCATACATCACCTCACACATCTCTAGTCCCTCTCTCTATCCTGTTACCCTCCTATCTTCTATCTCCTAGGCCAAATACACTTCCTGTTATTAGTAATAAAATCCTAGTAGTGACTTACTAAAGTGTCTTAAATAGCTCCATCATTTCAATCTTCTTCTAAACTTTTTTTTCCTCAGATCTTCTCTTTCCTTTCTTTGAACTGTTCTCTCTTCTGGTTTCTCTCTCTCTCTCTCTCTCTCTTGCCTATTTCTTTCTTCACCTAGATAACTGCTTCTTGCCTCCCTTAGTGCACTTCTACTACTGAAAACAGCTTTCCTATCTATTCCATTTTTCTTCACTCTACTAGCATTTTACTGTAACGTACATTAATGATTGTTTTTTTGTTTTTTTTTTTGGAGCTAGATAAGGGTCCAGGGCCATCCCCCTCCAGTCACCCTCGCTATGCTGGGCTTACTCCACTCCCCTACCCTACCCCCATTCCCCCCACCCAATTTCAGTTACATTTATTCTCACCCAAACCCCTCCCATCATTATAACTCAAATAAAATGACACTCATTTTCAAATCACTGTCAATTTTACTCAGTCTTCCTTTTCATACCTGACTCTCTCTAACTACACACTAATTAGCCTACAATATATCCACTCTAACCACTGGTATCTCAGCCCAGGAACTATATCCCTCAAACACTACCTCTGTCAACAGCAACTTTAAATTCCTTAACACAAAAACCCTTCCCTTTCCATTATGCAACTTATCTCTGATATAATACTCCTCAGCATCTCTCTATCCTTTTACCTCCTACTACACTTAACATCACAGCAAACAACATATATATATATATATATATATATATATATATATATATATATATATATATATATATATATATATATATATATATATATATATATATATATATAAACAAACCTACATCAATAACCTCTACATGAACACTAACTCTTACCCCCTTCTCTGTTGTATCATCTAGCTTATATACAACAGACATAATTTTATATTCCAAAGCAAAAATCCTTCCACTATAATACAACAAAAAAAGTTTGCTTTAAATTATCAATACAAATCAAAAAGCAAACAGCAACCTATTAATCTCCCATATACATATTCCAACCTACCCTTATGCAGAGACATACATCATAACCCAGGTCCCATCTCCTCCCCTCTCAATTCACCTAATTCCTATAAGTCATTAAACTTCACAACCCTTAACATTCAAAATATCAAAAACAAAATCCATGATTTACATGCCTGGATAACACACAAGCCAGATAGTTTAGCCACTACTGAGACATGGTTAAAACCCTACATTAACAATGCTGAATTTCTACCACCAGGCTTTTGCTTGTTTAAGATCAGATAGAGCCTGCAAAAAAGGTGGAGGTGTCGCACTGATATACCCAAACACTTTTAATATAGTCCCATATGCTAAGTCTATCCCTAATTTTTCCACAGCTGAAATACTAATATTCTTCTTAAAAATTAATAACTGCAAGAGTTTCTGTATTATTGTCCTCTATATCCCTCCAGACAATGACATTCCCATATTAGAAGAAATCCTAACCTGGACAACAAACAATATAAAAAATGAAGCAATCATTTTGGGAGATGTAAACATTAACTGGATAGACATCTCACACCACAATCTTTCCTCCAATATCAACTTATATACCTATGCCCAGCTAATCACTGACATTACTAGACCCAACAAAAATAATGGTAGTGGGTCAATCTTGGACTGAATTATGGTGTCCAACCCTAACAGGATCACTTCCACAGGAACACTGTCCAATAGTATTAGTGATCACCTACCTGCTTTTGTTATATGTGTAACTACCCCAATGCTCACTAAACACCAGTATAAGCTAACTAGAGACTTATCCCACTTCTGCTCAATCACCCTTAACGTAACTTTAAAGAGTACCAACTGGGATGCACTAAAAGTCCATCCCTTTGATGAGGCTGTCGAGTTCTTCAGCTCTACATTTTTCAACATCCTAAACAATCTAGCTCCACTCTGACAAAAGAGAATGAAAACCAATCATGTCAGTTGGCTTACTAGACTCACTAAGCAATTCATAACTGCCAGGGATGAAGCATGGAAATTATGGCAAAAAAACAAAAATCCCTCTGACCTCACATAATATAAACAAATTCTTAATCAAGTAAAGCATCTAGTCATTAAAAATAAAAAAGAACACTACCTTAGTCTACAAAATCAACATAAGCAAAACCACCAATAATTCTGGAGCTCTATCAATTCCTTACTAAACCCAGGCTCAAATAATAACCCATGTCCAAATCTAGATAAAGCACCCACTGAAATTGCCTCACTCTTAGGCTCATATTTCATAACTATCATAGCTGTCACCACCAACTTTCCAGAAACCAACTTAGCTCCTTCAAATCCATCCAAACATAATACCTTTACTTCCCCTTTACCCAGCTTTTGCCTTTCACCTATACCTACCACCACTATAAAAAAATCTACTTCTTAAAGTCAAATCTAGCACCAATGCCCCTGACAACCTACCTCCAGAATTGCTACAAATATCAACTAACTCTATTGCCTAGCCCATCAGCATACTTCTTAATAGATTTATTCAGGAGTCCCACATACCTATAATTTGGAAAAAGCATATATTTTCCTTCTTCATAAAGGCAGAAACAACACTGACATCACCACCTTTTGACCTATTGCTGTTCTCTCACCATTCTCTAAGATCATGGAAAAATGCATTCACACTCAACTTCTTGGTTATCTGCTACACAACCAAATCCTTTCTCCCACTCAGCATGGTTTTAAGCCAGGTCATAGGGTCTATATTAGATCAGTGAATGCTTAAAAAAGCAAACGCTGATTGATCGACCTTATGTAAGTGAAAGCTTACAATCTCGAACTGTCAGATCAGCGATTTTTTCCTAGGGAAAAAAAATCGCTGATCCAAAACACATACACACAACACAAGCACATCAAACAAACAGAAATTTACACACATACACCTAAAATCTGACACCTAACCCTACACTAAACTGTGCATACACCACTAACTATCCGCTTAACTTAACCCAAACCCTAACCCTAAGGTCCATCACTATCGCACACTCACCTCACCCGGTCCCTCACCCTAACTCACCTAAATCCATCCTAACCCTCATGTCCACACAATCACACACATACCTAACTCGAGCCCTAACCCTAAGTCACCTAAACCACCCTAACACTTACATCCACACAATTGCACACTTACCTGAATCCAAACCGTAACTTTTCACCACAGCACTGAAAATACCGAAGCAACAGAAATGGACAACTGAATTCTTTCCTTAGGAAAAAATTTGAGTTTCTGTTGCTTCGATATTTTTAACTTTCACTAAAATAACATCGATCAATCAGCATTCACTTGTTTAAGTGCTCGCTGATCTAATATAGACCCAGGTCATAGCACTACCACATCTCTTATATCCTTCTTGGAATAACTTAACTGGACCCATGACACTAGAAAAATTGTCTCTTCACTCTTTCTTCATCCAAGGCCTTTGATATGGTATCCCACCCTCTTCTTCTCAATAAACTCTCTAAATTAGGCATATCTCTCCTACCCTAAATTGGTTCTCAAACTACCTCACAGATAAGCAACAATTAACCAAATGGCAGCATTCTTTCTCTCTATTCTTTACAACAACCACAGATGCTCATAAGGATCCATACTAGGCCTCCTTCTGTTCAGCATTTTTATCAACAACTTCCACATCACTCTCAGTTGCAGTGTGACAAACTGAAATGCTGTCAGCCCAGCTAGCTGGAATTCTGTAAATAATTATATGTCACTTAAAATTATTAATATGATTTGTATAGAAATGTGGCACTGCCAGCCCAGCTATCTGAAATTTTGTAAATAATCATAGGTCATGTGCAAATATTAATATGATTTATATGCTTATCTTACAAATGTAAGAGAACTATATGCTATATATATATTAAATGACTGGTGCAGAAGTGTGTGTTGAACTGTATGTTATGTACTGAGCTTCAAGAATGTAACCACCACTGGAAAAGAACAGAAATGTATATGGACTATGTGCCTGTGCAATTGTGTTTTCATGGCAGAAGTTGGAACAAAGAGAGTTAACCTGCAAAACCTCAAGAAAATAAGGAGAAATTATTTTATGATTCTGTTATCTCTGTTTCAGCTCAAAGCAGGCATAATGTCTAGAGTTGGAGGTTTTCCTATTGTCTTGAAACAGAAATAATTACTAGGATTCAAATGTAAAAGTGTTTAACTGTTTTACGACTTCCAGTTGTAGACAAACTTCTGAGAGATATGTACCTCTGACACAGAGGTGCTAAATTCTAAGTTTCCATTAGCCTGGAACTGAAGGCAGGTGACAAAGAGTGATTTCATCCCAGCTAACCAGGAGTAATGTGTATTATTAATTTAATAACTATCTCAGAGAGTGAGTCTGTGCATTTTGTATTTGTCTTCGGATCTGACAACATTCAAGGATGACACAGTAAAGTACAATTTCCCTTAAGAGCACACAGGGACCACAGTCAGTTTGGGGCTGGTTTCTCCCTCTTTCCCCAGATTACCAATAAGACTCCCCACTGGCACAGCTATACGGTTAAGATCTCAGCTGAGGGGGTCAAACCAAGACCTCCAGCACCCTCTCTGTCCAACCAGTGCTTCATGTCCCTGCCCAAGTAGCTGGCACACATACACTTTGAGATTTGATTTATATACAAACACGCAGACACTCCTGGGGAAGGCTGGCACAGGTTTCCTAGCTATGCCCCCTTCTCCGCAGACTATAAGGTAGTTATCACTGCCAACAACCCCTATTTATCAGCTACTATAAGGCTATTACAAAGGGTGTCAGTCCTAGTGTGTAATGTTACTATTAATCCAAATGGTAGTTTTGACCAAGACTTGCAAGGATATTTAGGAGTGGCCTGTACAGTGTCACCAAATACATATGCAAGT
Source organism: Protopterus annectens (assembly GCF_019279795.1). Lineage (NCBI taxonomy): Eukaryota > Metazoa > Chordata > Ceratodontiformes > Protopteridae > Protopterus > Protopterus annectens. The sequence continues at coordinate 229,434,466 of NC_056730.1, read as the reverse complement.
ACTCTAAGAGCTTAAATATGTCTCACAAATAGCCACAAAGATATGTTTAAATATATGTAATAATAAAAGAACAAAACAATACTCAAACAACACAGTAACTACATAGTTCAAAATCACAGGAACTATTTTAAAACAACATTGCAGGACAGTCTCAAATAAATACAGAACACATCTAGACTAATCTTTACTATATTCCTATCTGTATCTAAGGAAGATACTATGCCATAAGTCCTACTTACTGACAACACACAGGCAGAAGTGCTGAGTGGATGTTTCTCAAAATGCACAGTCTCTGAGAGAGTCCCCAAATTAATATCAAAGATTACCGCTGGGATGACATCACATTTTGTCACATGTCTAACAGAAATTAACATCTCTGTGTTAAATATACAAATCTCTCGGATCTGCAGCTGCTAGGAAGTCATAAAGCAATAAAAAAGTTTACATTTTAAACTTAGTAATTAAATTTCTCTAAGACAATAGAAAGTAACATCTAACTCTAGACATCCTGTCTCCTTGCTGCATTAACTAACTGTTATAGCACATCATAAAGCACTTAATTTCAACATATTTTCTTGAAGTTTTCTAGGTTAATCTTCTATGGTCTAACAGGGTATGCTGTGGTTACATTCTTGAAGCTCAGTACATAGCATACAGTCCTATATAAATCATATCAATATTCACAATGACATAGAATTATTTACAAAATTCCTGATAGCTGGGCTGGCAGTGTCATACTCAGCATCATTTAACTTGTCAGTTAAAAAAACAATGAATGTATACCCTCAGCATCACAAAATATGTTTGGTAATGTCATAATGCAATAACATTAGAACACTCAGTATCAGCGAACATGTCTGGCAGTGTCATAAACCAATGAAAATGCAGCATCTCTAATATGTCTGGCAATGTGATAAAATAATGAAGTTAAAGCACTCAACTTCAAGGAATATGTCAAGTAATGACAGAATGCAATGATGTTAGAACACAAAGCATCGCTTAACCTATCTGGTAATGTCATAGTGCAATGATGTTGGAACACTCAGCATCAGGGAAATTTTTTGATAATGTCAAAAAACAATGAAATTGGAACACTCAGCATCACTGAACATTTCTGGTAATGCCATAATACAATGACGGTGGAACAATCAGCATCAGCGAATATGTCTGGTAATGTCATAAAATTATGAAGTTAGAAAAGCTTGCATCACAAAAAATGTCTGGTCATAAAACAATGAAATTGGAATGCAGAGCATCCCAAATCATGTCTGGTAATGTCCTAAAACAATCACAGTAGAACACCGAGAACATGTCTGATAATGTCAGAATACAATGAAGTCAAAACACCCAGCATCATTGCAAATGTATGGTACTGTCATAATACAATAAAGTTGCAAAACTCATCCTCTGCTAATATTATACAACAATGAAACTGTAACACCCAGAATCACTTAAGATTTGTGGTAATGTAATATAAAATAAAGCTAGAAGACCCAGAATCACTGAACAAGTCTGATAATGTCATAAAAATAGTTCACAGAACATGCCTGGTAATGTCATAATATCATGAAGTTAGAACACCAATAATTACTTTACATGTATGGTAAAGTCATCATACAATGAAGATAGAAAAGTCAGTATCACTGAAAATGTCTGGTAATGTCATAATACAAAGTGATTAGAAAACTTTGCATCACTGGACATGTCCGATAACATCAGAAAACAGTAAAGTTTAAACAGCTGGTGTCACTGAACATGTCTGGTAATGCCATAAAACAATGACGTTAATTTATAAGCATCATTAAACATCTGGCAGTGCCATGATGCAATGAAATTAGAACACTCAGCAACATAAAACATATCTAATAGTGTCATAAAACAATGAAGTTAGAACATTAAGCATCAATGTCCATGTCTGGTAATGTCATAATACAATGAAGATAGGACAGTCAATATCACATAACATGTTTGGTAAGGCCATAATACGAGGAGGTTAGAACCTTTTGCGTCATTGAACATGTCTGGTAATGTAAAAGAAAAATGAAGTTTGAACACCAAATATCACTGGACATATCTTGTAGTGTCATAAGACAAATATGTTAGAACAGATAGCATCATGGAATGTCTAATAATGTCATAAAACAGTGAAAGTTGAAGACTTAGTATCACAGTACATTTCTTGTAATGTCTTAATACAATGAAGATAGAACACCCAGCATCACTGAATATGTTTGCTAATGTCATAAAACAAAGTAGTTTAAACACCAAGCATCAATCATTTTGCCTGGCACTGTCATAAATTAAAAACGTTTGAATATCCAGCATCAGAGAAAAGTTCTGGTAATGTCATAAAATGATGACGTTAGAACACTACTAAACACGTATGTAAATGTCATAAAACAAGGAAGTAGAACACCCAGCATCACTGACCTTTTCTGGAAATTTCATACTACCATGAAGTTATGACACTCAGCATTATAGAACATGTGTGGTAATGTCATAATACAACTAAGCATCCCAGATTGTATCTGATAATGTCAACAAAATGCATCACTGATCATTTCTACTAATGTCATAAAACAATGAAGATAGAATAATCAGTATTAGTAAAGAGGTCTGGTAATGACTTAAAACAATGACTTTACACACTTAGCATTACTGAACATGTGTAGTAATGTCATAATTGAACGATGTTAGAAGACCCAGCATAATATTATAAAACAATCAGTTTAGAATAGTTAGTATCACAGAATGTATGAGAGAATGCCATAATACAAAGAAGTTAGCCCAGCATCACTGCTCATATCAAGTAGTGTCAACTCATAATACAATGAAGTTAGAACACTGAGCAACACTGAACATGTCTGACAATGTCATAATAGAATGAATTTATAAAACTCGACATCACTGCCAGAACAATGAAAGTAGAACACCTGCATCACTGAACATTTCTGGTAATATCATAAAACAATAAAGTTAGAACACTGAAAATAACTGAACATGTCAGGCAATGTAATAAAATGAGGAAGTTAATACACATTATGCAATGACCAGCCATTAACATTCAAAAACAAGCACACTGATTGGTCAGCCCTACCAGTCTGCCCATTGTAAATCGAGCATATACCAATAGATAAAAGTCTAGTCACCCAAGACTTTCTATTAAAATATGCTATCATTTTTTTTAGTTTTCTTCACAATAAAAAAAAAGCAATGATAAAATGTGAAATCCGGTCAGTCCAGAGGTATGAGAGACACAGTACAGACAAAATACCAGGAAAATCAGGTATGTTATTCAAAACTAAAGAAATGTACCTGATTTTCCTTGTATTTTCTCCATCCTGTCTCTCACATACCTCTAACGTGTCTGAATTTCAACCTTTATTTAAAAAAATAGATCTTCCTTTTTCTGTTGCTTCCTTTCCAAAGCACCAATGTAGTACTTAAGAGTGGGAACAAAAGTCCCATATGCATGTGCAGTACATCAAGAAATGTAAGTAATTTTTCCCCTTAAATAATGTCATTGTATAATAGCAATAACTCATGGATGGGTATAATGTTTATTTACCCACTGTTGGCTTTGTTCAGTCTCACAGACTTCACACTCATGACCAATCCACACCAACCTTAGGTAAATCCAGCATTACCCACACCCAGCCATGGGTTATAGTCATATAGTATCACAGAACATGTCAAGTAATTTCATAAAACAATGAACATAGAACATTCAGTATCACTAAGCACATCTGGTAAAGTCAAAAAACAATGAAGTTAAAACATCAGTATCATTGAACATGTCTGGCTATGTTATAATACAACGATGTTAGAACAGTATCCAAGAAAATGTCTAATAACAACATAAATCAATGAAGTTAGAACACACAACATCATTGAACATGTTTGGTAATGCCATAATTAAATGAAGTTCGAATAAAAGCCATCACTGAACATGTCTGTTAATGTCATAAAACAATGAAGTTAAACAACTAGTATCACTGAACATGTCTGGTGATGTCATAACACGGTGAAGGTAGAACAGCAAGCATCATTGACATCTCTGTTAAAGTTATATACCAATGCAGACAATGTCATAAAACAATGAAGTTAAAACTACTGGTACCACTGAACATGCCTGGCAATGCCATAATAAAGTGAAGGTAGAACAAAAAGCATCACGGTCATCTCCGTTAATGTTATAAACCAATACAGGTGGAAGATTCAGTATCATTGAACGTGTCTGGCAATGGCATAATACAATGAAATTAGAAAACCCGACATCACTGCATAAGTCTGGTAATGTCATAAAACAATAAACACGACATGTGCTGTGATAAAATAAGGATGTTTGAGCATACAGCATCTCAGTCCGTGTCTTATAATGTCATAAAACAATAAACTTAGAACACTTAGAACCCTTGAATATGTCTGGTAATATCATAAAACAATAAACACAACATGTACTGTGATAAAATAAGGATGTTTGAGCATACAGCATCTCAGTCCATGTCTTGTAATGTCATAAAACAATGAACTTAGAACACTTAGAACCCTTGAATATGTGTGGTAATATCATAAAACTATGAAGTTAGAATAGAGTGCATCACAAAACAAGTCTTTTAATGTCATACTACAAAGAAGTTGAAATACTCACTATCATTGAGGATATCTGGTACTGTCATAAAACAATGAGGTCAGAATATTAGCATCATTGAACATGTATGAGAATGTTATAATACAATGATGTTAGAGTGCACAGCACCCTAAAACATATTTAATAATGTCAAATATCAGCTATATTAGATGCAAGATCATTGAACATGTCTGGTAGTGTCACAATTTAATGACGTTTGGGCAACAAGCATTACTGTGCTGGTCTGGTAATGTTATAATACAATGAAGATAGAACACTCCATATCACAGACCATGTCTGGTAATGTCATAATACAATGAGGACAGAACATTTTGTGCTTAACTGAACATGTCTGGTAATGTCATAATATAATAAAAGTAGAAGACTTAGCATTGCAGAACATGCCAGGGAATGTCAAAAAAACAAGAAAGTTGGAATACCCAAACTTCAATGAACATGTCTGCTATTGTACTAAAACAATGATTTTTTTAACACACATCATCACTGAATATGTCTTGTAATAGAATGAGGTTAGAACACTTTGCATCACTAAACATCACTGGTAATGTCATAATATAATGAACCATCACTGAACCTATCAGTTTATATCATAAAACTATGATACTATAAAGTCCGCATCAATGAACATGTCTGGCAATATCATAAAACAATTACGTTAGAACACTTGAGCATCACAGAACATGTCTAGTAATGTCAGAATAAAATGATGTTAAAACACCTAACATCACTTAACATGTCTGGTAATATCATAAAACAATGAGATTATGACACTCAGCATCACTGAACATTTGTAGCCCTGTCATAAAACAGAGAAGTTAGAACACTCAGAATCAGTGAGCATGTCAAGTAATGCCAAAAAACAGTGAAGTTTGAACACCAGCATAAGTGATCATGTCTGGTAATGTATTAAAATACTGAAGGTAAAAAAAAAAGCAACACTGAATAAGTCTAGTAATGTCATATAACAATGAAGTTACAACACCCAGAATCACTGACCATGACTGGTAACATCATAATGCAATGAAGCTGGAACAACGAACATCAAAGAACATGTCTAGTAATGTCATAAAATAATGAGGTTAGAAAACTCAGCATCACTGAATATGTCTGGTAATATAAAGCAATAAAGTTAAAAAAAAAGTTAAAACAATGAGTATCAGTGAATGTGTCTGGAAATTTAATAAAACTGTGAAATTAGGACAGATAGAATATTCCTGATAAACGCATGGCACAGTGGTGCAGCGGTAGCATTGTTGCCTCACAGCAAGAGTTTATCTGGTTTGATTCTTGGCTGGAGTGCCTTCTTTGTGAAATCTGCATGTCCAACCTTGCATTTGTGTGGGTTTTCTCTGGGTACTCCGGTTTCCTCCCACATTACAAAGACATGTGTCTGGAGCATTTATCCCCACCCTCCTATAAAAATTATCTTCGTTTCAAGTCGGACTTAAATAAATCAATGTCATCATACAATGAAGTTAGCATCACGGATTGTCAGGTAATGTGATAAAGCAACGCATTTACACACTCAACATCACTGAACATGTTTAGTAATGTCATGATAGAATGATGTTAGAACACCCAGCATCGCTGAACATGTTTGTTAATATCATAAAACAATGAGATTAAAACAATCATTGCCTACTGTCATGAAACAGAAAAGTTAGAACACTCAGAATGACTGAACATGTCTAGTAATGCCAAACAAAAGTGAAGTTAGAACACCAGCACCACTGAACATGTCTGGCAATGTCATAATACAATGACATTAGAAATATTTGCATAACTGATCAACTCTGGCAATATCAAAAACAAATTAAATTAGAACAACCAGCATCAATGAACATGTCTTGTAATGTCATAAAGAAAGAGAGTAAGTGCACCCACCTTTGCTGAACATCTGGCAATGCCATAAAGTAATGAAGTTTGAGCATACAGCATCACTAAATATGTTTGGCAATGTCATAAAAGAATGAGGTTATAATACTCATTATCACTGAACATGTCTGGTAATGTCATCACACAATGTAGTCAGAACACTCAGTATCACTGAACATGTCTGGCAATGTCATAACACAATGTAGTCAGAACACTCATTATCACCAAACATGTCTGGTAATGTCATCACACAATGTAATCAGAACACTCAGTATCATTAAACATGTCTGGTGATGTCATAACACAATGCAGTTAGAACACTCAGTATCACTAAACATGTCTGGTAATGTCATAACACAATGTAGTCAGAACACACAGTATCATTGAACATGTCTGGTAATGTCATAACACAATGTAGTCAGAACACTCAGTATCACTGAAGATGTCAGGTAATGTCATAACACAATGTAGTCAGAACACTCAGTATCACTGAACATGTCCGGTAATGTCATAACACAATGTAGTCAGAACACTCAGTATCACTAAACTTTTAGTTATGTACTCACCATAACTTCAGATGTTTGGGATCCATCTCGCCTACATTCTGATTGATGGGTTCGGAGCCGATCCCTCGGCTCCGACTCGGCACGCTTATGCCAAAGAGCGAAGTCTCTTATTGGCTGAGCTTACTATATCCCAGGATGCACCACTACCAGTCCCCCAGATCTAGTTTGTCCGCATACATGCACACATGCACGCCCTGCTTATATAACATCGTCAGATGAAACAAGATAAAACAGTAGAACTCAAAACCGTTCAATCTCTTCTGATCTCCAAGGCAGGGGAAGGAGGGTGGGTATTAGGAATGTAGATGGATCCCAAACATCTGAAGTTATGGTGAGTACATAACTAAAAGATGTTATGTGATCCTATCTCGCCTACATTCTGACTGATGGGACAGCGTCCCTAGCACCTGAATCCTGGGTGGCTCACTGGAAAACACTCCTGAGTACCGTGGAACCAAATGAAGCTCGTCCTCTAGATGCCACATCCAATTTGTAGTGGGAAATGAAAGTGTGCGGATTGGACCAAGTATCCGCAGCACAAATTTCCGATATAGCGAGCTTGGAATGAAAAGCTATAGAAGTAGCCATAGCCCTGGTAGAATGAGCTTTGATGGATGTTGTAAGTTGCTTATTCGAAGAAGAATAAGCCTGAGTTATGCAATCTCTGATCCATTTGGAGATAGTAGCTTTTGTGATGGTTTGGCCCAATTTATTATCTGAGAAGGACACAAACAACTGGTCTGACTTACGAAGTTGCTGAGTCCTGTCTAAATAGAAGCGTAATTGCCTGTGAACATCCAATTTATGGAGAGTGTATTCTGCTTCATTGGAGAATTTTGGGAAGAAAACTGGTAGCTCTAGAGATTGTTGGAGACAGAAAGTAGAACAGACCTTTGGGACAAAGGATGGATTAGGCCTAAGTGATACTCTATCCTTGTGGAAAATCAAGTACGGTGTCTTAATAGACAGGGCTTGAAGCTCTGAAACTCTTCTTGCAGAAGTAATTGCAACTAAGAAGGCAGTTTTCCAAGACAGATATTTTAACTCACATGTAGCAGCCGGTTCGAGAAGGGAAGATGTTAATGCGCGAAGCACCAAATCAAGATCCCACGGAGGTGCAGGATGAAAAATTGGGGGTCTTAATAGGCTCGCACCTTTAATGAAAGTTTTGCATAGTCTGCTGCTCATCAAAGGAGGATCCATGGATTCGTGGAATTTAGAGATAGCCGCTAGTTGGACTTTAATAGTTGAGACAGAAGATCCTTGATTAAACAGGGATGTTAAGAATTTCAAAACCTCTGGGACAGGAGCAGAGATAGGGTCTAAGCCCTTGAGTTGAGCCCAGATAGCAAACCTCTTCCACTTACTGAGGTACAATTTGTTAGTGGTGGGTTTGTGGGTCAAGATAAAATGTGAACAACTTCCGGGTCTAGTGTGTGACTTCTAACTAAAGTCGGAAGTGGAGGAGCCAAGCTGTCAATTTCAAAGATTGAAGGGACTGATGCCGATGTCCCGACTGATGGATTAGCAAGTCCGAATTAGGTCTAAAGTCCACGGATCGTCCACGCATGCTTCTTCAGGTAAGGAAACCATACCTGACGAGGCCAGAATGGGGCAATCAGTATCATTGAGGACCCCAATTGAGAAGCTTTTGAATAACTTTGGGGAGAAGTGGAATTGGAGGAAAGGCATAAAGTAGCCCTGTTGGCCAAGGTTGTGCTAGAGCATCCATAGCTGGTACTCCCTGATGTGGGATCAAGGAGAAGAACCTTTGGCACTTGGTGTTTAGTGGAGTTGCAAATAGGTCGCAGCACGGCCCCCATCTCCTGAAAACCTGAGCTGCTACTGTGTGGTTTAGAGACCATTCGTGAGGAGAGAGAATTGTCCTGCTCAATTTGTCTGCCAATATATTTGACCTTCCCGGGATGTGGGTCGCTACCAAGAAGCGGTTGGTAGCTACAGCCCATTCCCACACTCTCATGGCCTCTCTGCAAAGGGGGTACGATCTGGTCCCTCCTTGTTTGTTCAGATACCAGACCACCGACATGTTGTCTGTGTGGATGGCGATGGTGCCCTGAGGAAGAAACTTGTGTAAGGCCTGTAGGGATAGAAGTACAGCCCTCATCTCCAACATGTTGATGTGGAGGAGAGCTTCGTCTGGAAGCCAGGAGCCCTGAACTAGCCTGCCCAGACAATGCCCCCCCCACCCTATCTGGGAGGCATCTGTCGTCAGGGTAACCACTGGAGAGGGAAGAACAAAGGGTTTTCCTTGATCCAAATTGGATGTCTGAAGCCACCAGCGAAGGTCCTGCATATTTCCGTGATCATGATGTGATGATTGAGAGGAAGATCCTGAAAGGACCATTGAGTTGACAATAGCCACTGAAGAATCCTCATGTGCAATCTCGCCAGAGGAACTAAAAGAACCGTGGCAGACATTGAGCCTAAAACTTGTAGAACCATCCTGGCTGGGGCTTTGGATCTCGAGATCAGAGCTTGAACTTGGCCCTGTAAAGTTTGGATCCTTTCGGCAGGAAGAAAGACGCGCATCAATCTTGAGTCTATCTCTGCTCCTATGAACTTTATGCTGAGAGGGCAGCAAGACAGACTTTGACCAATTGAATGTAATCCCCAGGGTAATACCCAGGGAGATGGTGGCTTTGAGGTTGTCCATTAGTAGATGCCTGGTGGTGGCAGTCAGGAGCCAGTCGTCCAGATAGGGAAACACTTGGAATCCAAGACTTCTCAGGTGAGCCGTCACTACTGCCAAACACTTGGTGAACACCCTGGGGGCTGTGGTGAGACCAAAGGGCAGAGCGCAAAATTGGTAATGACTGACTCCCAGGCTGAAGTGCAGATACCTCCTGGACGCCTGATGTATCGGTATGTGATAATAGGCGTCCTTGAGGTCTATGGAGCACATCCAAACATCCTTCTCCAACAATGGGAGAATGGATTGCAACGTGACCATTCGGAACTTGGATTTCGTGACGGATTGGTTCAGTCTGCTGAGATCCAATATTGGTCTCAGGTCCCCTGTCTTTTTTGGCACTCAAAAGAACCTGGAGTAATTTCCTGATCCGATCTGGTCTGTGGGGACCGGTTGGATGACTCCTTTTTCTAGCAGCTTTAAAGCTTCTGCGGCTGCCATTTCCCTTTGACTGGGTGGTGGGTCCGGGATTCTTTTGGACGGTGGGGGCGAGTATGTGAATGGGATGGTGTAACCTCCGGCAATGATCCGAAGCACCCATCTGTCTTGAGTGATTGACTCCCAGGCTTTTAGGTGCTTGGCAAAACGACACCCGACTGGCTCCGGAGCAGCACAGCCGGGCAATCCCTCATGACGTGTGGGAGGCTGAAGAGCCACGAAAGGACTCGCGGTCTCCAGAATTGCGGGCCCTCTGCCGCCTCTGGGACGGCGTCTCCCTGAAAAATTTCCCCGTCCTCTGCCTCTGGAAGGGGAATCTTCCTGCTGTTGGGAGAAAAACTTACGAGATTTGCGGAACCACATTTTCCCCTCCTTTAGCCTTGGGGTAAGGCCGAAAGGGGGTGGAATAACGGCTCCTACGGCAGATAAAGTTTTTCCCTCTTGCTCACAGCGGTAAGGGTGCCTTTAACCTTGGGTCCAAACAAGGAGGACCCATCAAAGGGAGCGTCGGTGAAGGAAGACTTGAAGGCCTCCGCAAACTGACACAAGCGGAGCCAGGCTTGTCTCCGTAGAGCCACGCCTGTGCCTGCCGCTCGCCCTTCGGCCGCATAGGAAATGAGCCTCATGGACGAGTTAGAAATTGACATAAGGATAGCCAACTGAGAGCTAACCGACTGGGCTAGCTGCTCAGGTAGGTTACCGAGAGGAATCTGACAACTCCTTGACCAGATCCCTCTGAAGCCTGGTAAAATGTGCCAAATAATTCAGAGACCTTAAAGTAAAGGCCGCTGAAGTCAGGGTGCGCTTTCCGTACCTGTCCATACTCCTAGACTCCTTATTAGGAGGATGGATGGACGTTGAAGCCTCTGCCACGTCCTGTTGTGTAGCAGATGCCACCACCATGGCATCTACAGCCACGCCTTTAGTGAGGAACTCCTTCTCGGGGGGAGCAGACAAAAATTTATTTGGACGAGAAGGGACTGGTTCCACGGTATCTGGATGTTCCCACGCCCTTCGACAAACTAAATCCAGAAGCTCGTCAAAGGGCGGAGACACCCAGGAGGCGGAGGGCTGAGCCCCAAAGGCCTTGAGGAGCACTGACTCATCAGCAGAGGGGGGTTTGGATATCCAGCCACCTCGTTGTTTAAGGATCTCTAAGATGTCTGCAAATGAGACATCATCCGAGGACGACTTCGGGGACCCCTCTGCATCATCAAGATCAGTGTCTGATGTAATAGACTCGGGGGAGTCCACGTGCTTCCTCTTGCACGATCTCTTCCTTGGGGTTCCTCCGAAGACAACTCCGAAGAACCCTCAGGAGGAGGGGAACCCCCACTGGGGGTAACCTCAGGCCCCGGGGCTCCACTGACTACGGACAGGGGAACTGCCAAAGACCCAGTCTCCACGCCCAGGGAAGGTGCCGGTAAAGCCGGAGAGATGGTCAAGAGGACTTGGCCAAGGCACTCCTCATGGCTCTGAAAGCCGGACCCCCAGAATCCTGGGAGTGTCCGGTCCCCGGAGCCGTGATAGCCGACGGAAATCCCGCAGCCGAAGCACCGAGGGGGAGGCTCGGAACCAGCATAGGTCCCAAACATCACGCCGGGGTCCAGCTGAAGAAGTCCGCGTACCAAACTCGGACCCGAAGGCCCGGGTTGGAGTAAGGGTCGGCGCCGACCCTGAGATCTCCACCGGCTCCAACAGCACCTGCTCCGATGGAGCCGAAGCAGTCGGAGGAGGAATGGGAATGGGTGGGCCAGGTCATCGGCTCCGAAGCCAACTGGGTCGGAACCGAAACAAATTTTGGAAGACTGGGGACTGGAACAGTCTTTGGAGCACCCTGTCTATATCAGAATCTGACATCCTCGAAGACCGAGAGGAAACAGAACGGGTTCGAGACGGCCTCTCCAATGGCCCCAAAGGGCTAGGGGACCGGCTCCGAGGTGACTCGATGAGTATCGGCGCCGAGGGAATACACACACCAGATTCCATCGGTGCCGAGGTGGACTTCGGCGCCGAGGAGGAAGTGTCTGAGCGGGCGACCCTTGTCGGCTCCGAGACCAGTGGAGCCGACGAAGGTGACCCGCCTCTCGATGCCCCAGCCATCGGCTCCGAAGCCAGAGGAGTCGATACTGGTGGCATCGAGGCAGACCATTCCGACCTCGGCTCCGAAGTCCTTGGAGCTGAAGGGGAGGCCTGCCTATGTCTCTTAGCGGTCGGATCCGACGGACTGGTCGGAACCGACGCCCTTTTCTTTTTGGCCGGAGAAGGAGAGGATGCCAAGGCTTCTTCAAAAGAAGGTTTAATTAACCCCTTAAGAATTAATTTATTTTTCCTCTCCTGGAGGACCCTAGAGGAAAAAGCGTGACATACGCTACATGATTCCTGTAAATGTTTTGCACCTAAGCAGTACACACAGAGCGAGTGATCGTCCGTGATGGACATTTTGAAACTACATTTTATACATTTTTTAAAGCCCGAAGGCCTAGGATTCTGAGACATTATGGGGAGAATTTCAGTAATCTGACTGAAAAAATACAATTACTGGTGACACCCCTAAGTATAGGCTTACAGTTATCGCTCGCAAATGACAGGGGACTTTGAAAACCCTGTAAGAACAAACAGCTACAAAAATTTAAAGCCTTTTCACTATATGTAAGATATAGTAGGGTTGATTGACCGGGAAGGCCCTAGATGAAGGGGGCCTGCCAAACTCAACCCAATCACACAACAAAAATCTTCAACAAATCCAACCAATCACACAACAATGAGAAGAATAGCTGTTAAAACAGCTTTTTTGAGAGAAAAACAGCAAAAACTGACAGAAAAAGTTAGTTAAAATAACTACTCAGCTCAGCCAGCTCGAGACCACGTCTTCGCAGGTTAGCGGCAAACGAGATCTGGGGGACTGGTAGTGGTGCATCCTGGGATATAGTAAGCTCAGCCAATAAGAGACTTCGCTCTTTGGCATAAGCGTGCCGAGTCGGAGCCGAGGGATCGGCTCCGAACCCATCAGTCAGAATGTAGGCGAGATAGGATCACATAACATCATTTCTAGCAATATCATCACACAATGTAGTTAGAACACTCAGTATCACTGAACATGTCTGGTAATGTCATAACACAATGTAGTCAGAATGCTCATTATCACTGAACATGTCTGGTAATGTCATAACACAATGTAGTCAGAACACTCAGTATCACTGAACATGTCTGGTAATGTCATAACACAATGAAGTTACTACACTCAGTATCACTGAACATATCTGGTAATGTTATAACACAATGTAGTCAGAATACTCAGTATCACTGAACATGTCTGGTAATGTCATAAAACTATAAATCCAGAAGACTCAGCTCACAACATTTATTTATTTATTGTATTTTACATTTTTTGTAGAGGAATGATTGGCTGGACACAAAGGGCCCTTTTGTTGAGGTTTGGGGAGAAAAGCTCCAGCATGTGCTATAGAAAGAATATGTTTTAAGTTATACAATATCAACAATGTCAAGTAGAATGCAAGTTTTGTGGCCAACAACACTAGTGTGAGCCACAAAACCTTGCTTACATAGGCCAAGCCTCATTAATATGCATGGCTTGATGCCATGCAATAAGCAACATTGTGTATGTGAAAACACTCCTTGTAGGCTCTGTTTGAAACCTACAGGGAGTTTAGTGAAGCCTGGGGAAAATGTATTTGACAACAGTTACTTTTATTACTACCCAGTCATTAGCTTAGATAAAGCCCTTATGTGTAAGCATTCCTGTAATTTTAATTGCCCTTTTGGAACATATCACTTAGTTATTACAAATGTGTGATAATCATAATGCAACAGCCAAAGTTAATATGACAAGATGTGTATGTTGTATAATAATAGCCAAAATCATGCTGTCAAGAACAATAATCTATACAAGTGCAAATCTAATGGGACTATACCTTTAAACTTAGTTATTACAAATGTCAAATTATACAAAACTTTCATAAATGCTTAAGAATAATAAAAGTGAAAATATACAAGCATTTCAGAAATAAATGTTTGAGAATAATAAAAGTGGATGCCTTAAACTCTGTGCTTTTTGTTTGCAAGGGATGTAAACCATGAAAATGAATTAATTTGAATGAATTTTTAAGGCAAGGTTCAAAGGATAAAACCACCACTGTAACAGATAGAAAGAAGCAGGCAAAATCTGAAGGTAATGCTATTCAATGCTAGAAGTCTAAACCTCAAAATGCACTCTCTCGAGGCACTCCTAAAAATGGAGAACATCGATATCTGTGCAGTAACTGAGACCTGGCTCAAGGCTCCAGAGAGCACCCCTGCAATATCAGGCTACAATTCTTACCACACTTTTCAGCCACAAAACCAGGAACAAAACACTAAAGGTGGAGGAGTGTCCATATTCACCAAGGATATTCACACCTCCAGGCTAGTTGCCCAACACAATGCATCTGAAATTTTCCAGGTGCAACTAACACTAGGTAAGACTGCAATCCAAATTGTAGCTTGCTACAGATCCCCAACCATGCCCCAAGATTCTCACTACACCTTTCTAAACATACTGGGAAATATTAAGATACAACCAAACACCCTAATGCTGGGTGATTTCAACTACCCTGCCATTAATTGGGAAAACTACTCAGGTACCAACTCCTTTTCCCAACGGTTCTTGGAATTCATAAATTCCAATGCCTTGGATCAACTAATCCATTGTCCCACCAGGGGCTCCAATATCCTAGACCTGGTCATTACCAACATGGGAGATAGATGCTCCACACCAGTGGTCACCTCCTCATTGGTCAGGTCTGACCATAAGCAAATAACCCTTGACATCCACATCCCACCCCCACCCCCCAGTATGGAAACCTCCTTAAAAAACTTCTCCAAAGCCAACCTCAAGCTACTGAAGTCAGACGTGACAAACTTCACAACACCCACGCAGACGGGATCTGAAAGTTCGACTGCAGAATCCTGCACTAAGGCACTGTACGAGCACAGCCACTCGTGCATGAATCGTGCCATCCCAAATAGAACCAAGATACTCTTCTCCAAAAAAAGGAAGCCAATCTGGTGGTCCCCTGTTATAAACAAACTATACAACAGAAGGAAGAAACGGCTGTAAAAAAGAGGAAAATCCCAGGATGCAAAAAACTCCCTCACCGGCCTCAGTAAGAAGCTGAGATCCCTCATAAAATCCTCAAAAGCTAGTTATGAAAATAAAATTGCCAAAGATTCCAAAGACAACCACAAGACATTCTATAGTTATGTCAATAATCTAAATGGCAATGCTCAGATCTGCTCTGAGTTACACCAGAATGGCAATAAATATACTGATCCCAAGGATATTGCCAATATTCTGGCAGATCGATTTAGTGCCAGCTTCACCCCCCACTCACACCCTAAAGGGCCCATCTCAATACCAAAAGATTGCCAAATTCCGATAATCACGGCCACACAGGTAGAAACTGCACTCTCCAAAGCTAAGAATACACCATCCATGGGACCAGATGACATCCCAGACTGTGTACTACATGAACTACAAAATGAACTGGCACCTCACCTAAGTGTCATGTTTAATCATAGCCTCACCTCAGGCTTTGTGTCCACTGAGTGGCGCACAGCTACAGTTAACCCGCTCCACAAGGGAGGATCCACCTTGGATCCTGGGAACTACCGTCCCATCAGTCTGACAAGCCTGATTTGCAAGGGCATGGAACGCATTATCATGGAACTTATAAACAAAGACATTGGCAACCTTCAAACACTGGACCCCACCCAGTTTGGGTTTGTGAAGGGCCGATCTTGTCTCCCGAATCTGATTGACTTCTTTGAATCAGTCTCCAGAGCTGTGGACAAGGGTAAGGCAGTCCACACAGCCTATCTGGACCTCGCCAAGGCCTTTGACACCATCCCCTACTCTGGGATCATAGATAAACTTACTAAGTTGGGCATAAATCCCTATGTCACTCGATGGGTTGCTAACTGGCTTACTGACAGAACCCAGGCTGTAAAAGTAGCCAACTCCAAATCCAGCGCCAGACAAGTGACAAGTGGAGTACTTCAGGGTTCAGTCCTGGGACCACTCTTGTTTGGCATCTACTTCTCTGAAGTACAGGCCAACACTAAGGGACTCTGGCTAACAAAGTTTGCAGATGACTGAAAACTGGGAGCCATTATTGAATCCCCAAATGATGTGGATGTTCTACAAAAGGGCCTTACAGAAACAGATGCCTGGTGCCAGAGCCATGGGCTCAAGCCTAATGCCAAGAAATGTATAGTTATCCCCTTTGGAAAAAAACACATACCCATGAATTACCACATAGGTGGCAAGACACTAAACATCGAAAGTGTGATGAGAGACTTAGGGACACAGGTGGACAGTGGTCTCACTTTCGATAACCACATTGCCACAACAGTCAGGAAATCCTTCTATGTGGCACACCTCATCACTAAGGGTTTTTCATCCAGAAAAAAGGAGGTCATTGTCCCACTGTACTCATCCCTCATTAGACCCATTATAGAGTATAATGCCCCATTTGGTATGTACCTCACAAGACATCTGCAACAGCTGGAAAGGCCACAGAAATACCTCACTAAAAGAATCACAGGCCTAAAGCAGATGCCATATACTGACCATCTAAAAAACTCCAGCTATACTCTGTGGCATATCGTCTACTCAGAGGCAATCTCTGCTTAACATACAAGGCCATATCAAACCCTGAGCTGTTGGACATGCTCCACGTAAAGAAATTCCAATCCCTCAGAGCCACATACTCCAGGGATCTAAAGCTTGTCATCAGAATGAACAAAACATGCTGGAGGGATAGGTTTCTGACCCAGAGACTCCTCATACTCTAGAATAGATTGCCCATACATATCAAGCAGAGCACCTCATTGGCCCTCTTCTAAAGGAACCTTGATGATTGGATGGGAGATAGGAAATTCACCCCGGGGATCATGTCAGTAGCCCTGCTAGACAGGGGCCCGGAGAAGTAAATATTGTGGGAAGAAATATCCAGGGAATTGATTTGGTTAGGCTTGCAAAGGCCCTAGGGCCGATAGCTTAGTACCAACTTATGAACCTATGAACCTATAAGTTGCAGGAAAATGCATTTTGAGAAAATCAGTGTCCAACACAGGATTTACCCATGGTTGGTGTGGTTTCACCCGAGTGACCAAACAAAACCAACCAAGGGTAAATCCAACATTACCAACACCCAAACAAGAGTTATTGCTATTATACAATGACATAATTTAAGAAAAAAATACTTTTCTTAAATAATGTCTTTGTTTAATGCCTCCGTACTGCCCTTCTGTGTTTTTCTGGTATTCTGGGGCTTTTTCTGATGTACTGCACATGCGTATGGGACTTGCGTTTTGACGCTTACCCAGTATCTCAGTGCTTTGGAAAGGAAGCAATGGACAAAAGAAGGTCTCCATTGCTCTTTTTTTCTTGTTTTTTTCTGTTTTTTTTAATTATAAAGGTTTTGAAAAGTTTAGGGGAAGGAGAGAGACAGAATGGAGGAAATGCAAAGAAAATCAGGTAAGTGTCTTTAGTTTTAGATAAAATTACTAAGCTGGGCATAAATCCCTATGTCACTCGATGGGTTGCCAAATGGCTTACTGACAGAACCCAGACTGTAAAAGTAGCCAACTCCAAATCCAGCTCCAGACAAGTGACAAGTGGAGTACTTCAGGGTTCAGTCCTGGGACCACTCTTGTTTGGCATCTACTTCTCTGAAGTACAGGCCAACACTAAGGGACTCTGGATAACAAAGTTTGCAGATGACTGCAAACTGGGAGCCATTACTGAATCCCCAAATTATGTGGATATTCTACAAAAGGACCTTGCAGAAACAGATGCTTGGTGCCAGAGCCATGGGATCAAGCTTAATGCTAAGAAATGTATAGTTATCCCCTTTGGAAAAAAACATGTACCCATGAATTATCACATAGGTGGCAGGACACTAAACATCGAAAGTGTGATGAGAGACTTAGGGACACAGGTGGACAGTGGTCTCACTTTCGATAACCACATCACCACAACAGTCAGGAAATCCTTCTATGTGGCACACCTCATCACTAAGGTCTTTTCTTCCAGAAAAAAGGAGGTAATTGTCCCACTGTACTCATCCCTCATTAGACCCATTATAGAGTATAATGCCCCATTTGGTATGTACCTCACAAGACATCTGCAACAGCTGGAATGGCCACAGAAATGCCTCACTAAAAGAATCACAGGTCTAAAGCAGATGCCATATGCTGACCGTCTAAAAAAACTCCAGATATACTCTGTGGCATATCGTCTACTCAGAGGTGATCTCTGCTTAACTTACAAGGCCATGTCAAACCCTGAGCTGTTGGACATGCTCCACTTAAAGAAATCCCAATCCCTCAGGGCCACATGCTCCAGGGATCTAAACCTTGTCATCACAATGAACAAAACATGCTGGAGGGATAGGTTCCTGACCCAGAGACTCCCCATACTCTGGAATAGACTGCCCATACATGTCAAGCAGAGTGCCTCATTGGCCCTCTTCAAAAGGAACCTTGATGATTGGATGGGAGATAGGAAATTCACTCCTGGGATTATTTCAGTTGCCCTGCTAGACAGGGGTCCAGAGAAGTAAATATTGTGGGAAGAAATATTCAGGGAATTGTTATGGCTAGGCTTGCATAGGCCCTAGGGCCGATAGCCTAGTACCAACCTATGAACCTATGAACATACATGATTTTTGTAGTATTTCCTCCATCCTGTCTTTCTTGTATGTCCAGAGTCCAGATTACAGATTTTTTTTTTGATTTTTGTTAAAAAAGAATAAAACTTACAGAATATAGCAATGGAAAAAAGTCTGGATGACTGGACCTTTTTACGTTGGTATATTCTCGAATTTGCAGTGGGCACACTGGCTGGGCAAGCGAATCAGAGTGCTAATTTTAGAATATTAATGGCCAGTCATTGTATAATATATAATATGTGCTGCATGAGCAGGCGTGTGTGTGTATGTGCGTGTGTGTGTGTGTGTGTGTGTGTGTGTGTGTGTGTGTGTGTGTGTGTGTGTGTGTGTGTCTGACCGCCTGGGAAGTATGTAGGTAGTGTTTAGGTGTCTATGCACCCAGGGTAGAAAAGAGTTTCAGAATTATTTTTCCTGTTTCTCTTTAAATTTTTAACACTTCAAAGTAATCTATTCTTTTACAGAAAAAAATATTATTCAGCAAAATGGAATAACAAACATATAAATATGTTTAGGAAGCAACTTATGTTAGCTTTGGCCTACAAAATGCTCATTATTTTATAAGTGCAGTAAAGCTCTCAGACAAGTGCAGTATTACAGATTACTACTTCCTCAGAGACATGTGAGTCATTCAGTTTTCAGATTCATGCCTCACAACATCCCTGGGACCATGCTAATGTACGTATGATGCACATTAATGAATGGCTTATCCTCAGTTAAACAAACACTAGCTACCTGTCATGCACAAAATCAGTAGTTAGTAGTACGGCTGTCAAAACATGAAATTCAATTTTGTCAGCATGGACTGACTCTCAAAACATTATCTT